>NW_028274822.1:37929166-38244722 GCF_037043125.1 Eumetopias jubatus
GAGCCACCCAGGCACCACCCCCCACACACACAACTTGAAATGTTCCGTAAAACCTTCTCTTTCCAGGGCGCCTGGGTGGCTCAGTCGGTTAAGTGTCTACTTTTGGCTCAGGTCATGATCCCAGGGTCCTCCCGCTGAGCAGGGAGCCTGCTTCTCCCTCTCCTTCTGCGCGCCACCCCCCCGCCCCGGCCCCGCTCATGTTTACTCGCACTCTCCCTCAAATAAGTAAAATCTTAAAACAAAACAAAACACCCTTCTCTTTCCATAATTATACAGGTCTATAGCTTTTTTCTTTGTAGTTTTATGGGTTATTAACAAACATGACATGCACATACACCATCTATTCATTTTCTTCACTGCACAGCCTGGCATTGGGATTGGTGACTGATGACCAGCTGGGCTGATCTTTCCACACTGGCTTTGTGGTTTTTGGGGAGACACTGTAAGCAATCTCTGCACAGTAAGATTTGTTGCAGATCAGCAGCACTCCAAGCTCCTTCGTGTTGTGGACTAGAAACTCCCGGAAGCCCCTGGGCAGGATGTGCTTTGTCCTGTTGCTCCATCCAACAATGTTGGATGTCATTGGATCTTCTTGGTACCCTATTATCAGTACCTCTGAGATTCCCCCCAGTTGTGCTCAATTTTTACATATAGGTCTGACTGGTGCCAGATGAAATTCTTGGTCCTCTTTTTAATGATGTTGGGCTTCACCAGAGACCTGAGGGCAGCCATGATGCTGAATAGGAGATGGCGGCCTCCTCTGCAGGCAGCTCCAAGGTGGAGTATAGCACTTCATTTTGTAAAATTGTTTCACATAGATCATCTCACCCAATCTTAATTCTTTCTCCACGGGTTTACTGTGTTTGCCTTTTGGCTAGCTGCCTTTTGCTCCTTTCTCTTCCTTAGGAGCTCTCATCTGATACAGATGGAGTTAGAGACATCTAATTTTTTCCCAGATGATCCCTCTCATTCTCTGCCTCCCAAGGAGCCCTTTTAGACATTGCCTCCTGGTCAGCTCACTCCCCACTGCAAAGAAATTAAATAATAATGGGATGCCTGGGTGGCTCAGTTGGTTAAGTGTCTGCCTTCAGCTTGTGTCATGATCCCAGGGTCCTGGGATGGAGTTCCACATCAGGCTCCCTGCTCAGCAGGTAGTCTGCTTCTCCCTCTGCCTCCCTCCCCACCCCACTGGCGCTCTTGTGCTCGCTCGCATGTTTTCTCTCAAATGAATAAAATCTTCAAAAAAAAATTTAAATACTAAGGGATAGATTTTTGTCTGTTAGGGTTGAGATTTAGAGGGCCACAAACCAATACAATTTCTAAGTTTTGTCCCCATTGAGAGTGCATGCTCCAATCAATTGAACAACACATCACAGAGTATCTCTGGGCTGAGATGTAGGAATACAATAATGAGCAAGGTGGGCCTTACCCTCCTACTTGGTCAGTTACAAATCCTTTTTTTGCATAACCCCAGGAAATAAAGAGTAATCATGGGAGCTTGTTCACTGTAGATCACATAGCTGATAAAGGACAGAGCTGGGATCCAAACTGTGGTCTTCTGAGTCCACATGCTTTTCCTAAAAGTTCATTTTGACTCATTTTCCCTTTTTCTTCCCTTATGTCAGGCTTTCTTTGCATATTAAAATTTCGTATTTTTGAAGCAACAGAACACCAAATTTCGATCTTCATAAAGTGTTTTTTATATGAAGTTCCTAACCATTCATTTGTTCAGCATTGGTTGAGCACCTAAGAACAAGTTACCACTTTGGTGCAGCTAGTATGTGTCAGGTGCTGTCTTAAGTATGTTACCTGTATCAGCTCATTTACTTCCCACAGTAACGCTCTGACGGAGGAGATTTCTTATCTTACAGATACATGAACAGAGGCTTGTGGCAGGGCTGGGAATTTGGACTTCAGAGCTGGAGCTCATGAACACCATGTTATGCATCTAGTATATCCTAGATGCCCTAAGTGCTGGGTGTCTAAAGTGTGAGCAATATGCAGTGCACCAGCGAGGAGCTCAGAGACGCACTAATAACTATACCATGAGGCCGTGAAGGCAAACACATGGACAGGGAAGTGAAGAACAAAAGGGAAAAACTTAGGACTGCTGTTCCTTTGGAAGATATGTAGGATTTGAACGCCATTTGTTTTCTCCTCATTCTGAAAATTAGAGGAAAATAAGTATTTTCTCTCTCAGTTTCCTTCATGGCAGTGCTTTTCAGATTTTGAGTCAGCAGAGAATCTTAAAATTCATATTATTATTCAATAAGCCAGGGTGGGGTCTGAGATTCTGCCTTTCTAGAAACTTCTACATGCTGCTGCTCTGGGGACCACACCGAGTTGCAAGGCACACGATCTGCTCTTCCCACAGTCTGCTATGTGGTACTTGGTCCTGCACTTAGTCAGAAGGGCCGGCCACTCAGATGATCCCAAATGAAATAAATTCTTTTATAGCTCACACCCTGCTACCAGGGACGGACCAAAGCAAAATTAAGGAGCTAAAGTCCATTCTTGGAGCACATTTTCCCTTGCTTCTCCTCTCTCCCCCACATCCCTAGCCCGTCAGTGATCATGTACTCATCCAGAGTTTCAGGTCCTTAGGGAAAGTTCTCTGCTTTCCAAGATGTTAGGTACTTAATTAACCCACCTGCGCAAATGCGTTAGGGAGTGTTCATCACAAACATGTTATTTCTTCTCTGCTGCCCTAAATGGCTCGTTCTGGGTCTTGTTACTCTGGCACCCTCAATGAAGCCACTTACCTTCCCCTTGCATAGAGAACAGACTCAGCTGAGTTTACCACACATACATCCAGGGTGTTTGAGAGATAGGAGGATGCTCAGATGAACTACCAAGTAGTCTCTCTAAAGCAAAAAAGGAGCAAAAAAACTTAAGAAATTTGCAAAAGCGGGGCACCCAGGTGGCTCAGTCAAGTGTCTGCCTTTGGCTCAGGTCATAATCCCAGGGTCCTGGGATCAAGTCCCGCATCAGGCTCCCTGCTCAGCAGGGAGCCTGCAGCTCCCCCTGCTTGTGCTGACAAAAATTTTTTTAAAAAGAAGTTTGCAAAAGCTAAATATTTCAGTAAACCCTAGTACACCTGAACTATCATTCTGCCTACAAGTAGCAGGTTAGGCTTTTGAGATTGCCAGTGCTTTCTAACATCACTCCCAGACAAGTCCTGAGGACCTCTTGAGGTGCACTTGCATTTTCAAACTGGGGGAAACCAAGGGACCATCAATGCCAGAATATTAAGAGTCCTCATCTGTGGTGGGATGTGTACCCAAAATGGATTTAATCAACCAATTTTTTGAAACCCCATACATCTTTCCATGGGAAATAGGAGGCTGTTACAATTTAATGGCTTTAGGAGTTAAAGGGACCTTTGAGGGCTGCTTGGGGGAATCCAACTATCATTTGTAAACCTGTCTGCAGTAAAGAGCATTGCACCTGGAGTAAAATTCCCTGGGGCTGAGGTTTTCCCCCTTATGTGACCGTGGGTATACCATTTAAACTCTGGGCTCCAGTTCTTAGTTTTCTGTCAAGTACAGTTAGAGTGTTGCTGCTGTGTGTATTCTTTAGCTATTGCAGATTTCTGTGTAAATGGAAAATACTTTATGTTCATCATCACTATTGGAACACATCTTCCTTGTCAATTGGATCGGAGTATTAGTTATGGGATGAGGAAACGTCAAAGTAGAATCAACCCTAGGGAAAACCAATGGCTTAGAAAGAATGGGAGAGAATGCCCGTCTGAAGGGATCTTGTGGACCTGGCCTTGAGCATGACCCTCACTGGCCCTTGTGAAGCCTATTTGTTGCCTCTTCTGTAGTCTGTGACCTCAGCAAACCCCATGGCTTGACCACCATGTCTAAAGGTTGGCAGTGGAAGGGATGGGGGAGGGGGCAGAGAAGAAAAGGATAAAATTATCTTTTGATGAAAATAGAACCTTTCCTGTTAGCTTTAAGGTTGAATGCTAGTGAGCTCAGATTGTTGCAGGGATTTCATGCTTTATAGACATTGTACATAATGCAGGGTTTTAAGATTCTTTTTTAAAAAGGTTTTATTTGACAGGGAGAGACACAGCGAGAGAGAGAACACAAGCAGGGGGAGTGGGTGAGGGAGACGCAGGCTCCCCGCGGAGCAGGGAGCCCGATGTGGGGCTCGATCCCAGGATCATGACCTGAGACGAAGGCAGACGCTTAATGACTGAGCCGCCCAGGCGCCCTGGGTTTTAAGATTTTTATTTCTTTCAAATCTTCTGGGTCTTCCCTAGAGAAGTGAGTTTTTGTGCCTTCTTGTTCCTCCCCATCCCACAAGGTGCTTCCTTTTTTGCTCCCCGTGGGGAGCGCTAATGCATCCCCTAGCCTTCCCAGGAGCACCATGTGCCTGAGTGCCAGGAAAATGCAGGGCTCTTGTTTCTGCCTGTATTTGGGGGCAGCTCAATACAAGGCACTGCTGGACTGGGTCAGTAGGCCCGCTTTTTCCACATCTTCCCTTCTCTCTAACAGGGTAAGATATGGGATCTCTCTACAGCCCAGGCCGATGGATAGGGAGAGGACGGAACGCTAACAACTACATACGTGGGGAAAAGTGAACTCAGCAGCGTATCCGAGTGGATGCTCTTTAAAATGGGCTTGCTCTGCCAAAACTCACACTACTTGCATACTTTGAGCTACAGTTGCATTCTTCCTATGTGAAACGCAAGTTTGAATCTTACCGCTACTTCCGCCTACTGCAATTCAAATAATTCAATGTGCTAACGTACTATCAAAATGATGTGTTTTCCTTGTGTGTTGAAAACCTTATGGATTCTCTCAAGAAAAAGCCCAGTTCCCAATACGTTTCCTATTAGATTTTATTCTAAGAAAGACGGATTAACAACTGCCTTTTGGAGTGCTGAGATTTCTCGTGGGGAAATCTTAGGTAAAAGGTAAGATACCCTCCCGGTTGAGGCGGCTAGCAGTCACAGGTGGACTGAGCAGTTTTGGACTGCACTTTAAGCAGAGCTGGGACAAGACCCAGGTCCTCCTACAATCGATTTAAGTTGGCTTATTAATAAGAATAGCGGGAATGGTGTCGTGCCTAACTTGCAAAGATTTTAAAAGAAGATCATTGTTTAAGGGGGTAAAGACAAGCATTCTTTGTCTTAACTTCTAAATCATGCTTTTTTTTCCTTTTGAATGTTTTGGTAGATGTTGCTGCTTCCTCTTGGTTTGACTAGCATTTCTCTAATACTTTAAATCTTTGCAAATGGAATTTTAACTTCCTCTTCGTTTTTTAATCTCTAGAGCCTCTATTCATGATCGTTACTAGACAATTTGCAGAGTTTTTTCAGATAGGGACATCAAAGTATAAAAGTCTCCCAAAGGCACACGAAATTAAAAGTTATTAACTACTTAACATTTAAAAACAAACTCCCCCAAACGTGAAAAACCAAGAAATGCCCATGGCTTTCAGATTCCAAGAGCAAGGTTTACAACACTAAACTTCACAAGAATAGGGTGTTAAAAAAATCTCGTTCCTTTGGGATGGGCCACAAACCCTGTGGGAAAATATGACTCAAATGGACTTAGGCTTGAGGTCACAGTGTATAGAACACAATTGTTCTTCCCATCCTGCATGGCTCACCTGCATCAGATTGCTCAACAAGGTACACTCTGAAGATGTCAAAGGACTCCTAAAAGCCCCACCCAAGGTCCCTGTCTGGGCAAATTACTGTGAATAGCATCATCACTGACACTCATATAAGCTGCTTAGGAGAGGAAAACAACTTAATACACTCTTCCGCAAGAGAAACCCAACTCAGATTCACAATTCAACTCAAGCTGGTGTCCATGGTGAGGGATCGGCACAGCAACAGGCTCCCAAAGGGGAAAAGAAGCCACACATTCTTGAATGTAGTTATACTCTGTGCTCTAGGAGGCTGATTGTGAGAGCCATTGGTAAGCAGTACCAGGAGCCTCTTGTTCTTTTCACATAAAACAATAGCCCTGCAGGACAGACATGTCTTGTTTCTGCGTACAACTTGATTCCCAAGCCCTAATCAGTCTTCTGCTAATTCAAAACAGTAGCCTCCTGGGCTGAGCCTCCCCCTATCAGATTGTCCAACCTCAAGTTCACAAAACGTTCCTTCCACAATGAAAGGACAAAGCGGTTGCTGAACACAAAGAAAGCTCCCCATGGTTTAGCTGTTTAATTTTAGTAGGAGTTCAGAAACCTCATTGTAGAAGGACCTGCACTTTGTCTACAGTTAAAACCAGTATCTGGGGAGAAACAAACAAACAAACAAACCCAACCCAGGGTATCAGTGGTTCGCTTTGAAAGGAGGACTGGATGAAAGGCAGGATGGGGGGTGGGGTGGGGCGGGAAATGTCCTATCCTGAGATTTTTATAGAGAACACATTTTCTTTTTTTAATGGAAAAGAAATCTACGATAGGATTCAAGATAAAACCTATTGTAACATCTGTCAGGATTAGAAGTTGTTTCGCAGCATTCCACCATTTAACTTCCTTCACACCTACTAGAAGGCCCCATCTTCTCGGGTCAGAGAATCATTATCTCTAGGTCTTATAAAATGCTTACCAAAATCTGCTAGCTGCTCACCGGAGAGGTTGAGTGTAAAGTGCAGGTTCTCCCAGAGATTCTGGTAACAGATATTAAATACCTTAAGCAAAAATGGTCAAGTTCCAATAGTGGACTTTCAGAAATTATTTGCAGAGAAGCATTTCTTTCCCCCCAACTCCCAGTATGTTTTCTACAGTAAAGACTGCAATTATAGGGGACTCTCAAACTGCGGACCAGTGACCCAGAAAGTCCTACCTGACTCCCCACTTTCCCAGCAGGAAAGAAATTTTCACCTGTATTTTTTCATCTACAAAGCCACGGTGTCAGAAAGTGATAAAACAACTCCAAATATTGAAGCTTACGAGCCAAGCGCCGCACTCGAACCTGGGGATGTGAAGAGCAAAACAAGTCCATCCCCATCTCCAACCAATTTATGTGCTGGGGAGGCCCATGTGTGGGGAATTAAAAGCAGACCGCAATGAGTCACCCAACCTATCCTGGCTGGGTGGGCGGGCCTGTGGGAGGCGGGGGGGTGGGGGGGTGGGTCATGGTTAGGTGGTTCAGAAAGGCTTTCCAGAACAACCTTTCTCAAATGTTAATCCATAACACCTGAGAACCTTACTACAGTACGGACTCTGATTGGGAATGTCTGGGATGGAAGCATAGCTTCAGCATTTATAGGATGCTCCCAGGTGATGCAGATGCCACTGGTCTGTGGAGCACACTGCGCAGCAAGGACCCCCAGGAACTCACACCTGAGCTAAGACAAAGGCTGAGCCTGACTTCACTAGGGAAAGACATCCCAGGCAGAAAAACGTGCAAAGACACAGAAGCTAGAAACATTGTGCTGGATGTGGGAAATAACATTCAACATGCTAAGGAAAATGTTTATGTGAAATATTGTTGAATGTGAATACAGTCAGTAAGAGCTTTACACAAAAAGGGAAATTCTTTTTTTTTGTAATAGTTGCACAGAGGTGGAAAGATTAGAAGCGGCTCCCCTCATGCCCCTCCCTCATCTTTTTCAAACTCTCGCTAATGTGTCTTATGTTGTATTTTTTAAATTTAGCTTTATTAAGATATGATTTATTTTATTTTATTCATTTATTTTTTTAGAGAGAGAGTGTGCACCCGTGCAAGGTGGGGCAGAAAGGAAGAGAAAGAATCTTAAGCAGGCTCCATGCCCAGTGCAGAGCCTGATGCAGGGCTCCTTCTCACAACCCTGAGATCATGACCTGAGCCTAAATCAAGAGTTCAACGCTCAAGCAACTGAGCCACCCAGGCGCCCCTTATGTTGTATTTATTAAAACAACAGCAAAAAGATAAATTAGTTTCTCCTCCATTTGCTGGTGGGGGGAATTCTGTACTGGGGTGTCTTTTGACAAAATGACCACGTAACTTCCTCCAATTTGGGATTATGTGATTGGATGGGAGACAGACCTACTTAGTAACTGATTGCAACAATTACGTAGTGACTCGGTTATGATCACTACATAAAGATGTGTGTTTTTGAAGGAATAATATTTTAGAAAAAGAGGTGAGTAATTAAAAATATCAAAGCATGTTTTTATAATCTATTAGTAAATTTTGCCTAGGAAAAAAATGGAGGAATTATATGGAATTATATGGAATTCTGACAGAAGAAAAAAACACCAAACGTTGTGTCTTTTGACTTCACAGAGTGAAGAGTAGCACCCTGCTGAGGAATTCATTGCTTGGTGTCCCAGAACATGTCACTGTCCCAGGCAAGGGGGAGAACTTTACATTTCTGAGGAGCAGAAGGGAAGGTTGTGGTTGCTCAGGACATAGAGCCATAAGCTGTAAGTCTATAAGATACAGGCTCTATGGTTCCCGGTGCATAAATGGAACTCTTAAAATTAAGATCACCTTTCTTCCAAATTAGGTGTGTTGCAGGAAAATACACATATAATATTGAGTCCACTCCCAGCCCTAACTGAAAACCATTAAACAAATCTTATGACTGTGTGACTATACATAATACAGTCCTCATAAAGACTCACACGTTATCTGAGTTTTACAAGAATCCTATGAGACAATGCCAGACTCCACTGTCTCTATTTGACAGATGAGAGAACTTAATTTGAGGCATGTTGATTAAAGATGTTGGGTAACATCTCCAAAGACACCCAGTCAGTTAGCAGCAGAACTAGTTTTAGGCATCAGGTTTTTCTGATGTCCTTGCTCCAGTTCCAGACTTTTTTTTCTGTGATACAACACTAACTTTTTTTTTTTTTTTTAAGATTTATGTGTTTATTTTAGGGGGGAGGGGCAGAGAGAGAGGGAGAGAGAGTCTTAAGCAGACACTGCGCTAAGTGAGGGGCCTTTCTCAGGGCTCCATCTCACAACCTTGAGATCACGACCCGGAGATTACGACCCGAGATCACGACCTGAGCTGAAACCAAGAGTCGGTTTGCTTAACTGAGTGCCAGCCCAGTGCCCCACAAGACTGTAACTTCTAAAAAACAGGTGGGCAGGCATAAAGAAGTGAGGATTTCAAAATCAAAAGGAATTAAAATCTATGGAAACTTTTCTATGACTTTTTAAAACTCAGAATTTCACAAGAGCAGTTTGGAATTTGCCATAGGCTCAAACTACATGCCCTCTGTTCAGTTTTAAAGGAACCTAGATACAAATAGGTACAGGTGTGGTGTTGGCATGTAAATATTCTTATGAAACTTACAATACACCAAATGAAGAAACACAAGAGATTTACTGGTGATTTGAGGGCCAGGAAGTATGTGCCACCTAATTTATGGGTTATTAATGAAGGACAAACCAGAATGTTATTTATAATAGGCTGTCCAGTTAGTCCCTATTAGTCTTTTTCAAAATTACATTTGTCTTATCTTATTAAATATGTTCATTATAAAACAATATTAGAATTTGTCATTTAGGATCCTCATAAGAAGAAAATAGAAATAGTTGCATATCAAAGATATTTGATCAAAAGAAATGATTTCTTCTTAGGTGTTAAAGAGAGTCTTGTTAAGAATTATTTCAACATGGTATTAAACCAAAAGGTCAATTTATGTGTGAACATGTCAATCCTCTGCTTCAGGGTTTCTCCAACTTCCCTGTGCATGTGAATCACCTACAAATGTTGTTGAAGTGAGGACTAATCCAGAGGGTCTGGGGTGGAGTCTGAATTCTGCATTTTAAGATGTTCCTAGGGGATGCTGAGCTGCAGGTTCCGGAAGCTCACATGACTAGACTAGCGAGGCATCACTGCAATCCCTTGCGAATGAACTTCCTTGGAATCACTCGAGATCATGGGACTTTGATTAGCAATGTCATGTGGACGTGGCTGATGCTTTCTCAAGTACTCCACTTGCTAATAATTTACCCATTGATGTATCTATTCTATTAGAAGGTCTGTGAAAGAATAGGAAGTACCTTACAATATCTTACAAAATAAGATTGCTAATTTTCTAGCTCTGGGTTTACTTTTCATGTCCTCCTCTTAATTAGGTAAGTTGTGCAGAAAACTTCAGATAATGGCTTGATTTTTTCTTTAGTGGGTGAAGGCAGCTCAGACATTCTACTTTATTATCTTGGACATATAGTCTCAGATCAGATACTTTACAGACCGGGAAAGCGAGGCATTTTGAGATTTATTTTGGGATAAAAGTAGGGTTGCAAATTAAGCAAAAACAAAAAAGAGAAAAGAAAAATAAAACCAAACTTCAAACAACCAAAATGATGAGACACCCAGTTAAGTTTTAATGTTAAATAAAAGATTCATTTTTTTAGTATGAGTGTACTCCCATGTAATACATATATGTAATATATACTTATACTAAAAAAATCATTGTTGATCTAAAATTCAGATTTCACTGGTCATCCTATATTTCACCTCGCAAGCCGAGGTAAACGCACACCCTTCCAGATCCTAACTAACGCTGAAGGGCAGAGAGAACAGACGCTGACGTGGAGAATGAACAGACCCACTAACAGGGTTGTTTAAACATTCCAACTGCACAGAGAACGGCTTTCTGGATTTGCCAATAACACATACAGCACGCGGTTATTACTGCTGTTGATGTGTGGAAACTCCTTTTAGAAGATTTGTGCCCAGAAGACCACACTTAAGAAAAAAAATTATGGTAGAAGTCAAGCCGGAAGTGAAACTAACAGAAGTCTTCAATCAACAGTTTCCTTTGGGCGGGGCGGGGTGGGGGCGGGGGGAGAGGAAGGACCAGTGGGAACAAAGCAGGAAAGTTTTCCGTCTAGCTCCCTCTTTCTCTTTTCCACTTTGTAAGACTGAAGAAGATCAGTGGGAAAATGGAGATAGTGGTTTCTTGGTTAGAATCAAGAAAGGTGCTTCTTAATAGATCCAGTTTTGACGAGCTGATTGGATTGAAGATCATCTTCGAAAGAAGGAAGGAAAGTGTAAGGTGGTTGCAGGCACGCTCTCACCTCTTGCTTATCAGTTGTTGACAACAGCCTTTACTTAAAGAGGGTAATCTGGTCCTCTGGTTTTGCTTTTATGTATGACATTGAATAAAAACATTCAGATACTTTAGCAAAACTAAAAGAAACTGCCTCATTTTCCACCTGCCTTTTCTGGCTTATTTTCCCTTCTCTTACTAACTCCAAATACTAATAGTCATTCTTGCCATGTTGTTTATAATTAATTCTAAGTTAATACCAAGGATGACCCGTTAGCAAAATGCTTGAGTGTTCTGCCCCTGTTTAAGCAATTAAAAATTATGAATTTCTTCCACTGGTAAAAATGTAGTAAAATCCAATTAGTTTAAGAAGGTTGTTAATTTAGGAACTTTTTAAAATTCAAGTTATTTTAATTCCAGTTAGTTATGGGGAGAGTGGGTGGCTCAGTTAGTCGACCATCTGACTCTTGATTTCTGCTCAGATCACAATCTCACAGTCATGACATCGAACCCTGGGGCTCAGCCCTGAGTGTGGAGCCTGCTTAGGATTCTCTCTCTCCCTCTCCTCCTGCCCTTTTCCACCCCCAAACTCCCCCCTCAAATGCTCGCTCTCTCTCAAATCAATCAATCAAAAAATTCATTCCAGTTAGTTAACATACAGCATTATAATACTTTCAGGTGTACAATATAGTGATTCAACACTTCTATACATCACCCTGTGCTCATCGCAATGAGTACTTGCCTTAATCCCCATCATATATTTAATCCATTCCTCTACCCACCTCCCCTCTGGTAACCATTAGATTATTCTCTATAATAGTCTGTTTCTTGGTTTGTCCCTCTCTCTCTTATTTTTTTCCCCTTTGCTTGTTTGTCCTGTTTCTTAAATTTCCATATGAGTGAAGTCATATGGTATTTGTCTTCCTCTGACTTATTCTGCTTAGCATTATACTTTCTAGAGCCATCCATGTCACTGCAAATGACAAGATTTCATTCTTTTTCACAACTGAATAGTACTTCTGTGTGTGTGTGTGTGTGTGTGTATGGGTGTGTACCACATCTTCTTTATCCATTCATCAATCCATGGACACTTGGGCTGTTTCCATATCTTAACCATTATAAATAATGCTGCCATAAACATAGGGGTGCACATATCCCTTTGAATTAGTGTTCTTAGATTCTTCAGGTAAATACTCAGTAGTGTGATTGCTGGATCATAAGGTAGTTCTATTTTTAACTTTTTGAGGACCCTCCATACTGTTTAATTTTGGAACTACTTTGGAGAGAGATATACGTTATATATATATATATATATATGGCACAAGCTATATTAAATGAAATGTAATTAATAAAATATGAAATCTAATTTATGGTAAGGGAGGAAAGTTACTTTTCACTTGAACTGGTTCTACAGTCTGTCTTCAGTTGTCTCCCTTCATCCTTCTTCCCCATTACTCCATCAGGAGCAAGAGGGGGTTAAGTCACCTTGGTAGTTAGATATCTACATGCCATTGCTACCAATGGTCCCAGGATGGGGTTAGATACCCTTATATATATATTTTTGGTTTTGTTTTTAGAAATTATTTAGCTGATCTCAGGTACCTCAAACTTTACATTATTTATAATGCATTGTTTGATCTAGTGAAAAAGGAACCCCAACCACCATTTTTGGTTTCTAAATTGTAGGTGTACTGATTTTGGAAGGGATGAAGAGGACCAGTTATATATAATCCTTAAAATTGCTCTATTAATCTAAGTGAAACTCATTTGCAGTCGGTGGCATTAACAAGTCATCGAAAAGAGGAAATTCTCTTAACTTAAGGAAACTTTATGAGGCCACACTTAAAAAGGTAAGACAAGTTCCTATCAATGTAGTTATTGTTCTTTCAAATATTCTTTCTAGAATCTTAATAGTAATCTGTCCAGCCTTGGGCAGAAGGCAAATAATTTGAATTTCTGGATCATAATCTGATCTGTTTTTGAATCTGGAAATTGCAGACTAAATTGTCCATGGCATATTGCCAGCCTCTAGTCATGTAAATGACTATATGAAAATCTGCTTATTATTTAATGAGCACTCCCTTTATTAAGTAGTGAGCAATTGATATTAAATGTATACTTTAGAAGAGTAGTGCTATTTTCAAAAACAGCAAGTTTCCACATCATGTTTTAAGTGTATAAAGTGACAGTCAATGGAAAATCTCAAATCTGGGGCGCCTGGGTGGCTCAGTCGGTTAAGCAGCTGCCTTTGGCTCAGGTCATGGTCCCAGGGGGCCAGGGATGGAGCCCCCTCCCTCCAGCTCCCTGCTCAGCAGGGAGTCTGCTTCCCCCTCTCCCTCTGACCCTCGTGCTTGCTTGTGCTCTCGCCCTGTTGCTCTCAAATAAATCATCTTAAAAAAAAATCTCAAATCTGAATAAATCCTCAAATTACATATTCATATACTAAATCAAATAAGCAACAACCAACAACAACAACAAACCTGCCCTCACAGGTTAGGAAAGAGAAAGAGGAAGTTCCTACTGCTAAAGAGTTAAGGCAAGTGTCCCTCTGGGCTTGCTGACAAGGCTGTGTTTTCGCATTTTCTGGGGCACTGGAAACAGTGACATAGCTCCACGTAAGTTAGCACTGCATTGTTTGGGCCTGTTAAGGTTCAGAAGTTTTACAGTTTACCGTATCACAAAAATTCATGTATTATTTAGAAAAGTACTGCTTTTGCAAAGTACATACACACCAAAGGGAATTATTAAACTAAACTATCTTGAGCAATTAGTTTACCTATGTTTGGAAACAAATTATTTTCCCTTTTCTTAAGGGAAAAAAACAAAAAAAGACGAGGGCTGTAAGTGAGCAAATTCTCATTTATAACTGAAGTATATTGAATGGGAACAAATCAAGGGTGTGCAAACATTGTAAGTAAATATTTTAGGCTTTGTGTAGCACACAAGTAGCCATAGACAAGAGGCAAGTAAATAAGTATGGGTGCAGTGCAATTACATCATTGTGAACGCTGCAGTTGGCATTTTGTACAATTTCTAAGGATCCCAAAATATTGTTCTTCTTTGGATATGTTTTCCACCATTAAAAAAAGACAAAAACCAGTTTTGGTTCACAGGACAGACAGCAACAGACAGTGGGCCATAGTTTGCTGATCTCCAAAACAGATGGAGCCATGGGCTCCAACTCAACACAAGCCTAGTGTCAGTAGTCATTTTTGAACTATGTAGATGATGAGATTTGCTGGGAGGAAATTGACCAATAGTCATATTCTAGAACTCTGGTGTAACAAATCACAATTTTGAAGACTCCTCTTGAAATTTAGGGTTGCAAATTTGGAGCAAAAAAATTTGTGCGATGAATAGATTTGAAATACCAGAGCCAGATTTTCCTGATTCAGGAGAATAAATTCACTTTAAGTGTTTAAGAGGGTTGCAGGTAAATATATAAGAGTGTAGGATTTTATTCTCTGTGGTCTTCAGTGGTGAAGGCTGCAAAGAATGCTCTGTGGATGGAATGTGAGGTGAGGGAGACCCCAAAGCAGAAACTGAAGGACTATTTAGTAAAGATGCTGTACAGGGCACTTACGTTTTTGCTGGATGGTGGGATGAACCTGTGAGGGCTCTTCAAACAAGAGAGTTTATGCTTCTATGAGTTGGGCAAAGATTCTGAGACTTCCTACTTTGGTTATCTGGATAAGAAGCTAATGATGGCTAGATTCTTGGATGCTGGCCAAGTCCAAAGGTTGATTAACTTTGTGAGAGCATGATGTATGTAAATAGTTTCTCCTATTTTAAGGAGGGAGCAGAGAATTAGAACGGAACTTGTCTAGCCAAAACCTCCAAGCAAGATTATATCCAACCCTATTCAAGAAATACCTGCATGACATAATAGACACTGGACAAGGAGTCAGCACCCCAGGTTTCTCGCCACTTTGAAGTGTCATTTAATTTTTGGACTTGTGCTTTTTGGCACATGGTAATTCTATCCACCTAGTTCTGTTTGGGCCCTGATATGTTAATAAGACCAAAGGGCGGGGGTCTCCTTGGTGGTGTAGTCATTTAAGATTCCAGCTCTTGGTTTCAGTTCAGGTCATGATCTCAGGGTCGTGAGATCGAGATGGAGCTCCACCTCGAGGTCTGCACTCAGCACAGAGTCTCAGATTCTCTCTCCCTCTCCCTCTGCTCCTCCCACTCATGCTCTCTCAAATAAATAAATAAATCTTAAAAAAAAAAAGACCAAAGGGCTGTATAAATTTAAGGTTAAAAAAAACCCGGATGATTCTCATCTGTTCTCAAAAACTTAAAAGAGTTTCTAAAATCAAGATGACACGCCTTCTCTCTACCTTACTCCTCTTCGCCTACTTATAAATACTACAAAACTAGGTTTACACCATCCTCTGATGAACAGTTTCTGATTAATCTGGATTAGACCCAGTCTTCTAGACTACATTTCAGCCGTCAATAACTTACACCTTCCAAAAAAGGGATGGGAATTTCAGAAGTGCATCCCCAGTGCCTCTTTGAAGCTACCCAGAACTGAGAATGGGTTCATTTACATCATTTTGGCCTTTGGAAATTCTTATTAACATTTATTTTTGGTGGCATCTGTCAAAGACCACAACCAACTTCTCATTTTTAAATATGCTGGCTACTTAAATATACTTGTGTTATTTTTAATGAAGGCCAATGACAACAAAAGCTGTTTAACTATTAACGTGTTATTTGTCCTGTGCTCTGAAATAACTCTCCTAGCTTCATGAATTCCTTCAGGCATCCATATAGGCGGATATTTGTTTTTTTTTTCATAATAATTGGCAGAGAACAAATTTGTGAAGTGAATCTTCGATCCATGAGAGTGTAGTTATGTATAACAATTACTAGTTAAATTGATTTAACTGAATTATTTTATGCTAAAAACAATGCCAAACTGTTATATGTAAAACTGTAAATGAACAATGAGCTACCGTTTTATAGCACTTAAGAACTGAACCAGACCTTCGGCTCCTCCATATTCAGAATGTCTGTCTTGGAAAATAACAAAACTGAATGTACTCAGGGTGCTTTGCTTACCAATGTTCTCCCCACCTTTTCATAATGTTCAGTATAAACAAGTAGCATCCACACCATGAAAGGTCTTATGCTCTGTGCTATGGGAGCTGCAGACACAAAGGAGAGAAGACCAAGCAGGGTACACAGGGGCTATGAGAGATTCAAACAAAGTTCTATAGCTGACCATATTGAAGGCTTGCTGTGTGCCAGGCACTGCTGTTCCCTCTTAAAGAAACCGAATGGGGAAGGAAGCATGCAGGCAATGGTAGAGAGAGTCGTGGTAATATAAAGAATACTGAAGAGAGGAGAGGTATAAAAATTGAAGTTAATAGTAATAAAAATAAGAAAAGTTTATTTAATAATCTGTATTCATTTTAAAACAGGTTCTCTTATTAGGGTCATGTATACCTTAGGAAATGTTTTTTAAAGCAAGAAATTGTGGGTTAGTAGCAAACAAAATTGCTTGCAAAATGTTAGGTATAACCATTTCTATTTAAATGGATCCTTTAATCTACTACTGACTGTGTAATCAAGCAGTATTTGACTTTTCTGTATTCAAAATTTATGTACTACAAATTCATCCTCTCTACTTCACATAATTGAAATAACCCAAACCAGTCTGCAGCACTCTCCAGCTGTTTTTTTTTTCTTTTTAATATGCCTCCTACCAAGGAAATTACACGATGTCTAGCTGGCTTTGTGTTTCCCCTTCTAACAGGAGAGAGCATTATAATGCAGCTGGTAGAATAGTGTGCTGGAAAGGGGATCGGCTTCTACAAGCAAACATATCCTGATCAGATATTCAAATATGCTTTCAAAGGAGTGGAAAAGTGCGCGTCAATAAGCTACTGGATGTAATTACTTCCTATTCCCGGGGCTCCGCCTTGGAGTGCAGCCTGCTGACTCACCAGGCTGCTCCCAGTTAGTTTCTGCTGGGTTTCCCCACTGCCTGTGCACGTGAGTCATCATGGGAATGAAAGTTTCTACCCATCTCCTTAACAACCGTGCAGAAACCATGCATGACAGAGAACTTCGATCTCTCCAATAAGAACCGGACCTAAGGCAAGAGAGGGTGAAAGATGATGTGGCAGGTGTCACCGCCAGCCAAGCTGCCGCATGACAATCCCCCGCCCTAGGGCGTCAGCAACACTCCAGTTTCAGTGTCTTTTTCCCTACCCGCCCAAGTAGTTAAACTGGCATCTTGTCTAGCATCTCTTGCAGCTGCTGGCCACTGAACTTTTTTTTTTCTTTTTTTCTTTTTTCTTTTTCTTTCTTCTTCTTCTTCTTCTTTTTTTTTTTTTGCGTCAGCGGTGCTCAAATTTTGCTGCACAACAAAATTACCTGCAGATTCATAAAACAAATGACAAACCCGATGCTTGGCTCTCATCTCCAAACAGTTGGATTCAAATGAGTTGGGATGACATGTGGACATCAGGATTTTCCAAAGCTCCCCAGGTAATTCTAATAGGCAGCAAAGTTTGGGAAGGTTCGTATTGGAGAAGCGTCTACTCTTCCCATGCAAGCGAAACCTACCAGTTACGCCTAACTAATGACTACCTGGTGGCCTCCCAACCTGTCTTGGAGATCTACCGACACATGGCCCCTGATAACTTAGTTTGGCAGCCACAAAGAAGGGTAGCGAAGCAAAGCAAGGGGACATTTTTAGAAGGGACACTGTCTAGACAAGGACCATCTCCCCTCTTAGCTTACTAAAAACAGCTAAGTTTAGTGCTCAAGAGAAGCATCTCAGACGTTGCTATTCTCTCTGTTACCTTTTGATCTCTGTTCTGTTTCATTCCACAGAGTCTTGATCGGCAAAGCTGCAAGCCTCGGGTCCTCTCAGATTAGAAGCAGGTGCTGCGTCAAAGCACAGTCAAGATGCGACTGCACGCTTCACCTCTGCTGGGACCGAACCGCCGCCTCGCAGCGCGGCCCCAGGGTAGATACTATGCTAATCAAGAAAGTTCTTCCGTCTCCTCGCGGGAGGGCGGGTGCAGGTTTGAACACTTAACCCTTGATTTTACGTGACTGCATTATAGTTTGTTTAGTGACCTCCTTTTACTTAGCGGGTCTGGCCCACGTTCCACGATTTTGGAAGAGGGGACGTGAGCAAGTGATGGAGAAACCCGTAGGGAGGGGACAGCAGTGTTGGCTGGTGCCGAGGTGAAGGGACGGCTAATGTTCGGAATATTAATTAATCCACGCGCTACTGACCCGGCGAAGACTAGCAGAAGGGGACTGGGGGTTAAGACAAAGGCTCCTCCTGATCAAATGGCTACAGCGCCCCTTCCTCCGAGGTGATAGCTCTGCCTTCTGCGCTGGGCGGCACTTGGCACGGGACTCGCAGAGTGACTCAAGGGGTGACCAAATCCACTCGCCCTTTCGGGATTTGAAAGTCTGCATTACGGAGCACTCCAGATTTAGGGGGGAAGGTCTTTCTGTGCCCACCCCTCCGTCCAGCCCTTTGTGGGATTTCTGGGCTTTGGCGCAGCCCTTCTAAGGGTGGACTGAAGAATTTCCTACGGAAGCAGAGTGGGGAGTCACTGAGTAGCCCTCGCCCTGCGCCCAGGGAGCTCTCTGCAGAAGAGCCCCTTGGGTTCAGAATCACAACCCGCTCTTTTTTCCCCAGACCTGGCTCCCAGGTCCCGGGAGTCAGGAGCACCAGCGGGAGCCGGAGTCGGAATGGGGAGCAGTGGGCTTCGTCTCCGCCGGAGGGCGAGCACCCGGGGGGTCCAGGCTTTGATCCCCTGACGGCAAGCGCCAGCGCGCAGCACTTCCTGGTCTGCCCGAAGCGCGCGGCCGCTGCCAGAGCCCTCGGTTCTCAGTCCCAGCGCCCCAACTCCCGCGCCTCCAGGTCTGCGCGCGTCGGGCGCGCACCCCCAAACCCCCTCTGCACCAGCGCCCAGTGTCCCCGTCCTGGAGAGCCCTGGCCCTCACCCCAGAGCTAGTCCACTTTGCTTCTGCCAGCGTGGCAGTCCGACTCCCTCCCCTCTCCCCCCGTGCGCAGCGCTGGGGCTACTAAGGAGAGGTGCGGCCCGCGGGAATGCGGCGGGTGCGGAGCCCGGAGCCGCGGCGCCGACCCCTGCACAACTTCTTGCCGGGCACGGAGGCCCGGGGTCCCGCCGGCTCCGCGACCCGCACACTGCAGCCCCCCAGCTGCGGGAGGAGGCGCGGCCAGTGCTCGGCCTGGGAGGGACTGCGCCAGGGCGGGAGGTGTCGGGGTGCGCCAGGGCGGTACCGCTTTAAATGCACTTGACTCACCTGCTCCGGCGCTGTCGCCTCCTTCCTCTACTGACAGCTGGGGGCTTTGTTTTCTCCACCCACCCGGCCGGCTGCGCTCCGCCCCCACTGCCACACGTGACTCGCCGTCTGCCACCAACGCGGCTCCGCTAGTCCACCCGGGAGAGCGGGGCCAGCACCACCCTTTCCCCAGGGTGCGGAGGGCAGGTGGAGACCCCAGCCCAGGACACGTCCGGGCTGGTCCGAGGTGACCTGTTGGCGGGATGGTCGGAAGGTGGCACGTGGGTTAGGGCCCTTGGAAGCCAGAGTGAGTTGGTGACATGGAATAAAGTGCCAGCCAAAAGGAGCTGGGCTGTTGGGCCCCACCCAAGAGAGAGGAGGCCGGCGCCGCTCCGAAGAGGGGTCTTGAAAAGGCGACGTCACAGCCAGAATTAAGTACCTGTAGCTGGGAGCCCGCTCACCAACCCGCGTGCTTCCGCTTTTCAGACCAAGTGTTTGTACTCATACCTAGGGAACAACTGATAATGAGGGGCAAACTGATTTTGTCATGAACATTATTAATCAAACCAGGCAATTCCAAACCGAATAATACGGTTAATAATGTAATCATAGCAAGTTTTATTGAGGTTTCAAATCTGCTTTTTGGTGCTGTTGATATTTGGATTCTATTTGGAAAAGGGAATCCAGGCTGGAGAAGCTAAGTCCAGCTTATTGATGTGGGCACTGGTCCATTTGGAATAGTACCTATTTTTAATGAAATGACTTGAGAAAATGTTCTGGCTTCAAGACCCAGCTCAGTATCTGCTGCTTTTGGAAGTGTTCCTGACCCTTGCTGATCCCCAGTGTTTGAAACTGAAAGAACCTGTTGTCTGAATCCTTCCTTTTGCCCTTGGAGAACACAAGCATTACCTCCTCCCCCTGCCGCCGCCCCCCCCCCCCCCCGCCGCCGTTGCAATTCTGGGGAAAGATTACCTCCATCCCCCGGAGCATCCTTTAAAGTGAAGTCTCTGCAGAGTGAAGTGACTTAGCAGAGTGCTTCCCAAACTTTAATGTGCAGAGGGATCACCTGGGGGCCTTTTCTAAACCAAAACCAATTCTGATTGAGTCGGTCTGGAATTGGGACTGATTTTCTGCATTTATGGCAAACTCCCAGGTAAGGTTAATGCTGCTGGCTTAAGGATCACACTTTGCAGTAGCAAGGCTTAGAGCACCCACTCTGGCACTGGCCAGCCTATTTTGAGTCCTGAAGCATCTCTTAATAGCTCTGTGACCTTAGGCAAGTTTATCAACATTTAAGCTCCCCAAGCTGTAACATGGAAATACTACTGATGTCCACCTCATAGGGTTGTCTTGAAGATTAAATGAGAGAACCTGAAAAAAGCACCTTATTTCTGGCACAAATACTTAGGGTTCAGAAAATGTTAGCTAATGAACTCTTGGGGTCTTCCTGGCAGGACCAAAGCTAGCACAAAGCCAAACATTCAGGGGGAAGAGTTTGTGGAATGGGTGTTGAGGCAGACAGTGCTAGAGGGACGACCGCACCCCCATAGTGCCAAGCACCGGCCGGATGTATAGAACAATTCTGTTGAATAAATGAAAGACTATAATGCAGAGCAAATCATACATGTTTCTTCTGCAAAACTTTAAATCTTGATAAATGAGTTCTGGGACATTGAATTAAAAAATCATTTGCTTTTTATTACAGATAATGTCCAGCTGCCTGTCACATGGGTAATCTATTTTAATATCTGAGAGAGTAAATGGATTGTTAAGGAGTAGTACATTTTTTATCCTCATTAAAAACCTTGAAATTTAAATTTAAGTGAATTTATTAATGAAGATGTGGTATTCTTAGCTCTCAAAATGAATGGGTATTGTCATCATCATTCTCATATTGCCCTTCCTTGCTTCTTCTCTCTCTAGCCCTAAATATGAGTGCTTCCTAAGAGTTGTTTCTTCGCTTTTTTATTTTTCTCACTTTTCTGCCATTTCTTTTGGAAATTTTATTTATGTTTTGTGTTCAACTTTCAAATGTATAGAGATTACTTCTGAATATATACCCACATTCTTCGCCTATTTCCAAGCCCCATTTCTGCATTACCAATTACTTACCAGGCACTTCCAACTGAATTTCCCACTCGCCTAGAAGTTTCAGTGTGTTCTAAATTAAATTCCTCCTTCTTCTCATAAAACTGATTCCTCCTTGGTAATAAATCAAGATGGCAATTTGCACTGGGAAGCCCTCAGTACTAATTCAGGGACCTGGCAAGGGTGTGGGACACACAGCGTAATCATCCCAGTACCTTCCCATTGCTCCCAGCTATTTCTCTGAGACTTCGCCTTGGACAGTGACTGAGGCTGATTCATGTATAAACACAACTTACTGGTATAACAGCCACATAAACATCTATGGGCTGCTGCATAAATGGTGATCAATGTAAATTGAGCTGGTGAGAAACTGCATCAGTCAGAGTGGGCTAGATCATGTTGCTGTAACAAACACCACCAAAATCTCAATAGCTTAATACCATAGAAGTTAATTTCCTGCTCATGCAAAATCTCCAGGCAGCTCTCAGGATGACTCATCATTCTAGCCTGCTTCGTTCCTGTGGCCTCTCCGTCAACACCATGGCAGGGGAAGAGAGTATGGAAAACTGTGCACCAAACTTTAAATGTTTTTACCCAGAAGAGATGTCACTTCTCACATAACACTGGTCAAAGGAAGCCATATGGTCATTACCCAGTTTTAAGGGGGTGTGTACTCAGATAGAAAAGTAGAAATCTTGGTGAGCAGGAGTATGTCTACCATGGGGACCCATTTAATATAAAGGGCTCGGGGATAAAATTACACTGCAAATTGTGTAGTTATAGTAGAGGATGAGCACAGATTACCAGTTCGAGGAAGGTCCCCAGTTGTGTGTGGAGTATTTGGAGAAGCATTATTGTTGTTTTTATTATTATATAATATAATTATGTAGGGAGACACTTAAAAGTAAAAAATTCTGTGTCTCTGCCTGTCAGGGTCACCTTATGATTTAGCCGAGGTCAGTCTACTCCAGGCATTGATCGTTCAGAATCTTCTGTGACCCAGGGGCCAGGAAATATCTTCCATCTTGATTATATCCTGGGCAACACACCAGCCATTAAGTAAGTAAGGTTACATCAACACAAACAAATTTGCTAATTTTGCTGACATTGATGGTCACCCTCTACTTGAGGATTGAGTATATGTGTATGAAGAATGGACTATTTCAGCAGGATCAAATTGTCCCATGTTTCTCTTATGATTGCCTGAATTATGCCTTTGATATCTTCAAAGTAATATTGAAATGTAGCCTTGTGAGTAAAAATCAGTCCATAAAAAAAAATCCATAGGAAAAAAATCACTCATATCAGTGTGAGAAGAATAAGATCATGGTTTTCAATAATCTTTGGAGCTTCTTTCTCTAAAGAGCAGAGATTCTGTCAGCTAAACTTGCTTCCTTCATCTCCCCACACTTCATATACCTATAAGAAATAAAGCATTGATAAACGAATGCTATAAGCTCCAAAATGCTCTACAGCTATAGATTATTTTAATGTGTGGCTGGGCACTGAATAGTGCTTTGGATCTCAACAATTCTATGTTGTTTGCCCACCTCTGTCAGTGGCACCTCTTTTAAAACACCTGCCTCTCATAAAACTGTTCCCAAATATTCTTACATAACATCAACGTTTCCTAAAGCTAAGATTCTGAGAGCTTCTATCACGTTTCCACAAATATTGAAAACGAGGGATGAGAAAGGGACAGAGTCTATCAGTTACTATTTTAAACTGTTTGCTCAAATCTTTTTCATCTTATCTGATTTAGTTTTAGCTCCGAGTTCTTGCTGAGCTGCAGTGCCTCTTGAAGTATAAATCATCACCTCGAGAGATATGCTACAGGGAACCACTTATAAATGTATCTGCGAGACCATGGAAGACTGAGATGGAGGCTTTCATTACCAAGCTATGACTGCATTTATCAAGAGGGGTAGTGAAGGTGGCCCAAGATGATGGCTTCACAGGGATCACTGCCTTGTGATGACTCTAGGGTCTAGTTCCAGAGTAAATGTTAAAATAAGAAACAATGCCACCTTCAAAGCAGCCTATGAACTCCTATGAGTAAATATTCGTGAGTTAGCCAAAAAGTATCATTCTATAGATGAAGTTAAGGAGAGAGCTTAAATGACTCACCCAAGTCCCAATTTCTAGTTATGTCCAGTAGCAAAAACTGTGTCTCCATAACATAATATAAAATACCAGAGGCAAAAATGTGCTCATTATATAATATATACTGGTGTATACATCACAGGCTATTTTAATGTACATCAGAAGGAGCAAAATGTTACCTTGACTCGTACAAAGCCACTGTGTGATAGAGGTGTCTATTTATATGACATTGAAAAAACCCCTCATGTACAATGAAATAAGTTGGACATGAATATTTATATATGTTGTTTAGTACAGATGCAGACCACTTGTAGAAGAATCAACTCTTTCCATAGTTGGTTGGTTTTTTTTTTTAACACAGGACATTTTGAAAGCAGCAGGTATAATTAATTTGTTGATTAGTAACTATCTCTTAAAGGGTGGGGTTATCTTCAAACTTACCTGCTTGGTCTCAGAGCCCAAGAGATGAAATCTGTTAAAGTTCTCTGTTGCAGCTCCATGAAGCCCAGATGACTTTCTAGAGACCAATGGGATCACCACCAACTCACCTTGGGACCCCCTGGGACAAAATGCTGCCGATTTTTGCTAAATTCCTGGTTTATTAAACATTACCTTGTCAATTGTATTTTCTTTGCCATTTCCCAATATCCTGTCCACACTGGTCAACCAGTGTGAGAATAACAGGAAATTGATTCCTTGCGTTTCCTTAGAATCTTCTTTCTAATGGTCTTTGATTCTTCAGCAGAGATTTGCTCATCTCTGGCTTTTCTAATTTTAAAATTACTTCAACCTTTCTAACTTGTAATATTCAACGAACAGTTTTGTGAGGTCTTCTACTGGGCAGTCACTCTGTTCGTGTTGTGTTTACCTAAATGGTCTTTGGTCTTAAGGGACTTCGATGAGTGCGTAGTGTGGCTTGAGGTCTATTAAAATGAATAAAATGCTAAGAGAACAACTGGACAGTCAGGAAGAAAGTCAGAGAAGGGCTCCCATTTGTGTTGGGTCTTGAAGGATGGAGAAGAGTGTACCAGGTGAGTGTGGTTTGCGGGGAGGCAGAGTATGTGGGCAGATATTCCAGAGAAGGAATGGGAAAGCAGATATGATCAGAGATTCGCAAATGATGAGAAGTTTAATGTGGCTGAAGGATAGGCTGTGTGGAATGGAGAGGTCGGTGGGATAGACAAGAAAGGCCTGGTGTGTCCAGCTGAGATGTTTGGATGTACGACATTGGCCAGTGGTCTCCAGGTGGGCTAAGCACACTTTGGGGGCATGTGAAATGATATGCTGGGGTGTAGGAAGAAAGGTTGAAAACTTGGGTATCTGTCTGAAATATGAGAAAGGACTTAGTAGCATATGGATTGCTGTTTGGTGCTCTTGCTTGGTCCACATGTCAGACAGACAGAGGGACTTACCAGGTGCAAGGAATTGTGAGGGAAGAGTTGGGATCCACTACACTGAGATGGGTGTCCCTAACCGCCTTATGCATTCTCAAAGCAAACTGCAATTTATCAGCATTTCCTGCACGCTTGCTTAAGTGGATTTATGTATATTATCTAGTTTGACTAATCTAAGACTGACTCAAAAAATGGATAAATGACTTAAAAAGATTAAAGATAACATGAGGGATACAAGCATTAGTGAATTTTCACAAAAGCCCTTGCAAAAATTGTAGATGATTTTGAAAAATGAGTATCATAATTTCATAAGCTCATCCAATGATCTATTTCCTGGGTTTGTGGTTTTCCGTGAGGTGCATCTGCAGTGCTGACGGCCATCAAACCAAACATCGAAATCAACTGCACTTGGGACCAGGTTTCAAGTTGCTTTATTATAGGGCAATAAAACTTTCCAAAAATTATGAAACATATTCAACCACATTACTCTCACTAAATAACATTTTAGTGAAAACAAAATATTTTACCTATCATTAATAAATGGAATATAAAATATTTCATCTTTATCTTGCTCTTTAAAATGTTAATTTTTATGTTTTGTTTTTTTATTTTAAATTAAATTTAATAATTAATTAATTTTGAGAGAGAGAGCATGAGCAGGGGGAGGGGCAGAGGGACAGAGAGAGAGAATCTCAAGCAGGCTCCATGCCCAGTGCGGAGCCCTACGTGGGGCCTAATCTCATGACGTGAGCCAAAATCAAGAGCCGATGCTTAACCGACTGTGCCACCCAGGCGCCCCTTTATGTTTTCTTTTGTGTACAATATATTAATGCAGTAGTTGTATATACATATTATTTACAAATGAATAGGCATGTGTGAAATAAGAAATGTTGTATGTATAGGAGTACGTAGGCAGAAGCAAGCCAAAAACGGTATTAGAGCAAAGGTATCTATGATTAGGTTTGTAGGCACGAGCATGGAATGGAGGGTGTTCTGGAAGCTCACTCAGAAGGCTGGTATCTTGATTCAGAGGAAAGCTAATGAGGACCTGGTGATGAAGAGGAGAGAGATCACCAAAGCCTGTGGTCTTCAGTAGGAAGGGATTGGGGGTAGGGTGCGAGAAGGGGTGGAGAGAGAGAGAGGGAGGGAGGGAAGAAGAGAGAGAGACCCTCAAGTTTGCAGCTTGCCAGTCTGAGTAGGAGAAACTGCTACTTGAGATGAAGAAATGGGATATTGAACAAGATACAGAGTTCAGTTTAGGACACATTAAGTCAGAGGTGCTCAAGGGATTCCAGGGAGATGACTAGTGGGTGTTTTAAATATAATTCTGAAGCTCGGGAGAGCTTGGAGATACAGATTTTATAGTAGCTTTAATTTCTCGATCTGCAACCCTTCCCACAACTGCTGGTCTTAAAATATATCCCTTCATCTAAGACAAACTAACAAAACAGCTTAACATTTATAATTATTCATAATAAAATGAAAATGATTAAGAACGAGCTTACCACTGAATAATGGTAAGGCATCACTAAGCAGACAATCTTAGGATTTTAAATGGACATTTAGGCTAGTTTTGCATTCTGAAAGACCTCTCTCAAAGTATATTGTCCTCTGCTGGTTTTCTATATGTACTGTTTTGGTCAGTTCTCAAATGTTACCTAGAATACAGTTTATTATAAGATAGGCACTCTCTTGTACTACATTCCATCTTTTCACACCAAAAACCTTGTTGTTCTAGCCAGACATCTATTTTCTTTTAGTGTACCATAACAAGTGGGAATGCTTTCTTTCTTTCTTTTCCTCCCTCCTTCCCTCCCTCCCTCCCTCCCTCCCTCCCTCCCTCCCTCCCTCCCTCCCTTCCTTCCTTCCTTCCTTCCTTCCTTCCTTCCTTCCTTCCTTCCTTCCTTCCTCTTTTAGAGGCAGGGAAGGGCAGAGGGAGAGGGAGAGAGAGAATCTTAAGTAGGCTCCATGGCCAGTGTGGAGCCTGACGTGGGGCTGGATCTCACAGCCCTAGGATCATGACTTGAGCTGAAATCAAGAATCTGACACTTAATAGGCTGAGCTACCCGGGCACCCCTAATTGGGAATGTTTTCTCATTCTGTTGTACACATGTCCCTTCTTTAGGAATCATAAACATTGTGAAACCATGGCCACCACCCTTGCCACGCTGTTTATTGCCGACCTGTCAAAGCATGTTCTTGCTAAGTTATGAGGATGCTTTTAATACCATGCCATTTCCCCCAATTCCTTAACTAGCACTTACTAAGAATCTAGAGATAATTTGCCAGTTTAATTTTCGGGTTCCATGCAATTCTATTTCTAACCATTTATCTCATAAATAAGATTTTGTAATTAAAGAATACCAAATAGATATTTGTTTAAAATTTGAAATTTCTTATTTCATGGTTTTGTGGCAGTTCATTATTTAATATCTCAAGCACTTAAGCATTGCCTCCTTTAGTAAAGTGGAATTAATTTTAGTGCAAGACATGTCTTTCCCCACTTGCATATGCAAGCCCCATGAGGGCAAGAACTTTTGTCCATTTTGTTTACTTTTCTATCTTTAGCATATAGAACTATGCCTAGGACATGATGGGTGATAAATAAGTTTTTTTTTTTAAAGATTTTATTTATTTATTTGACAGAGAGAGAGAGAGAGAGAGAGAAAGTGCATGAGCAGGGAGAGGGGCAGAGGCAGAGGGAGAAGCAGGCTTCCCGCTGAGCAGGGAGCCCGATGTGGGGCTCAATCCCAGGACCCTGAGATCATGACCTGAGCCGAAGGCAGACCCTTAATGACTGAGCCACCTGGTGCCCCAAAAAGTTTTTTTTGAATGATTAAATGAATGCATAAATACACAGAATATACTCCTAAATATCTTGATTTTAATTACCTTTCCATTTTTTTAAATCCAAATCTTCCTTACCATATTATATTATTTCTTGTAATTTAGCAACTCCATTAATTTTATTAAAATTTCAGCTTAATATAAGTTTATTGTGAGATAGTTACTTTCATATATACAACAGATTTTATTCTTTCAGTATCTAGAAGAAAAAAATCCTTTTACTCTTCTTTCAGCTTATAGGTTTACTAGAGACTGCAAATGTCTTACTGAGTCCCCCAGCAATATTTAGGTAGGAAGGTTTAAGTTTAGTTTTAAAAATATAAGCTAGCATTCATAAGGAATGGTTATTTCTAGAATATGGCAAAAAGCAAATAAGTAAAAAGGAAACCTAGAAAATATATTAAAATAATAGAACATGAGACCCAGAAATCAATTTCCTAAAGACAATAGCTGTCTGTACCAGGGAAGTGCCCAGCATATGGTGCATTTCAGGCACTGCTAAAATTGCATTTAACCACATCCACAAATTAATTCTTGCCATTACCATCACCGTTTCACAAAATGTATTTTCTCCCATCTAAAGTCTGAGAAGAGTAATTGGGAAAAAATGCCACTTAAATGTCTCCGACAATCCGGCTGCTGGGAGCTGTCATTGGCTCTGGGGACTCGGACCAGGCCCTCTGTCAGTGAGGATAATGGATGAGGAGAGAGATCTGCAGCAGGAGGACAGTCAGGCCCTGAAACTCCCCAGTCAATTGTGCTTCGAGAAACACTAATGTGGTTTGCCATGCTACCATGTGTCTCTTTGTTCTCCAAGAACATCCATTCTGTTCACCACTCATGAGTGCACATTTAGTTCTATCTCATAATTCGTAGTGTGAAGGAGTAGGCAGAGTGCAGAATGCACTCCTTTTAGATGCCAGACAAGCCTGTTCACAACTCCTCTTCCTCCTTTCATTTTCTTTTTTATTTTCATTCTTTTGAGGAACTTACAGGATTAAGCAAATTTTGGACAAGTCGAAAACATTGCTATGTTAATTGCAAAAAGATGCATGCTCTTCATAGTGATGATGACATAGAATCAGGGACCAGGAGCCCACATCACTGCCACAAAGACCTTTATGGTGGGTAGAGATTTTTGTGGCTATCTCCAGAATCATGGTATTTTTTGATGCCAGGTCAGCCTCACTCTGGTTAAGGCTGAATTGGTGACAAGCTCTTTATTCATAATGACCTCCAGCCTGCACCAACTGGAACGAAGTGCAACAGTTTTTTTTTTTGACATACAAAAAACTGTACATATTTAATGTATACAACTTGATGAGTTTGGAAATAAGTGTACATCTGCCAAATGCAACACTTCTGACCCTGACTTCTAGAGACTTTAGATCCCAGAGGCAGCACCTAGTTGGCTTTATATGCAGGGAGAAAGTGCTGTGTATTTAAAGAATATGATGAAATCATCAAAAAGCCTAGATATAGTAAAATAGCTAACATATTATATAACATATTGTAGCTCAATTATGTGATGGATTATTTGCTAACTGCTAAAAAATGTTCAAATATTTAAGAGCATGGAAAAATGATACTTAATATATTAAGGGACAGAAACAAGATTCAAAAGTTTTGAATCTTGTATAGCCAGTATGGTGTCATTTGAGTAAAATGTTGCCATATGTTTCTATACATAGGAAAGTAAATACATAAATAAAGTTGGAGAAAATATTTTAGTGGTGGTATTTCTGGATTACAGAGAATTTCTAGTCTCTTTTATACTTTCCAGTTTGATCTATATTTATATATAGATATATATAGAGAGAGACAGAGAGACAGAGAGGAGACAGAGGGAGAGAAAGAGAGAGAGAGGTTTTAAGGAGTTGGCTTCCACAATTGCAGGATGATCGTGGAGGCTGCCAAGTCCGAAATCTAGATGGTGAGCCAGCAGGCTGAAGACTCAGGTAAGAGTTGATGTTGCAGTCTTGAGGGGAATTCCTTCTTCTCTGGGAAACCTCAGTCATTTCTCTTGAAGCCTTCAACTCATTGGATGAGGTCTCCCAACATAATGGGGGGGGGGTTAGTCTACTTTAATCCCATCTAAAAAATACTCTCACAGCCACATCTAGACTAGTGTTTGGCCAAACAACTGAGCCTCATAGCCTAGACAAAAGGACACATCAAATTAACCACCACAGCTTTCAAGCAATTCCCACCCCTCTTTCTTCCTGGCAATAGGCAGATTTTCTGGTTGGGTGTTGCTCTTTTCCCCAGGCAGTGCATGAGCTTTTCATGAACATTTTCAGTTTTCTACCAACGACCACAGTTCAGGGGGGTGAGGTGACCCCAATGCCCCAGCAGTGCAGGTGAATTTTGGAATTCTTGCCTGGAGTGCTAGGACAGCAACCTTATCTCCAGGGTGGAGTGGGGGGACAGCCGGGAAGCTGCAAGATGCACCCCACAGAAGGCAGAACAGAGAGATGGGAAAAAAATTGCTCTTGAGTAGCCTTCAGTGCCTGAATTAAACCAACCCTAACTTCTGTCCTTCCACTGGGTTTTCCGTTACACAAGCTCTGTTTATTTCATCTAGCTCTTCTGTTTCCTATAGCTATGTTTCTGTGAATACATTGCCTTTTCCAGTTTTTCAACAAATATGGATTACTTTTATAAGAAGGAAGAATTACTATCTTCATTGATTCTAAGACAAACTTTTTTGCATTTTAGAATCACTGAAATTGGGATGTCTCATAGCATGTCATAACTTAATAGACCTTTCTTTTGTAGTGTATATAAAAAATAATGTCTTATATTCAGTAATGTTTTAGACTTAAAAAATGACAATGTTTTAGACTTGATAAAAGTTATTTTTAAGAGAGATGGAATGTAAATGCCTAGGACAGTTGGAGGGATGCACCATATATTCCTGGGATCCTATGGGGACCTGGATGTCTCCCTCATTTCTGGAATGGTCCAAGAAGAGATCAGTAACCTAGAACTTGGCTTTGCTGTACTAAATTATTTAAGACTGATAGAAACTTGACTGATAGAGAACACTTGGTTCTCCATATTGGAAACGGGGGCAAATCTCTTCCTTTCAAAGAATCTGATCATTTTTCGATGTCTATTTTCTTTTTCTTAGACTCCATGGTTTTGTGTGACTTTTACTTTTAACTGGTTTCAAAATCAACTCCCTCAATCATGCTATTTCAGGCTCTTATACATATGACTATTACACTGATAATAATAATAATAATAATATCATACATTGCCTATATATAGTATTTTTAAAACTTTCAAAACATTTTAGATCTGTTATGTGATTTGATTTCCATAATATTTCCATGAGTTAGGCAGGTTCTTATGATCTTTTTAGTATTCAAGAGACTTGGTGTCACGGAGTAGTTGGTAGAGGTGGGACTTCCAGTGGACTAGAAAGGAAAGGCTGATAAATGAAGTTTTATTGCCTGAAGTTATGATCTGTGTCATTAGCAAAGACAGAATGCAATTTTAGAGGTTTTTTTTAAACTCTGGTTCAAGGTTAAGGTCATCAATTCGTGACCATCTTTCTGTTCCCATATATATTCCTGTCACTAAAAATGGTCATTGCTGAACTGAGGCCACTGTGATTCTCTTGTCTTGAAAAGGCTCTATTTATTTTGTGCTAACTCACACTGTATTGTAAATAAGTCAGCAGCGAACCACCATCCCAAGAACTAAGGTCTTAAGCACCATTGTAACTCATTAGATTAATTTGATTTTTGAAGATAGTTTAGAATGTATACTGCATTTACAGTTTCCTAAACAGAATCAGGGAGAAGTCCTAGACAAAGGACAGGGAAATAATAATAAATTAGAATATAGGAAGTAGAATGAATTCTGGGAAAAATCCCAGGTAACTATATCTCTTACTTCCACTTGCCTTTTTTTTTTTATAAAAGCTCTGCTTGTTATGAATCATGGTCCCATCTTCTTCAGCTATACTTACTGTATTTTGTTTTAGTTATTTTTTCCCACGTCCTCCTCTTCACTAGACGATGCGTTTCTGGAAGGCAGGGACTACGCTTATTTTTCTCTCAGGCATATATTTTCTAGCATACCGCCTGGCATATAGCAGATGCTCAAGACACGTTAGCTGCATGGCTGTGCAGGAGAGGAGAAGGTATGGTCTTTATTTTCTTGGAGAAGTAGGTGGGCTCATCTGTTGAAAATGAATTAGGATCTGATTTGGGAAGCTGTAAGCACGAAAGGGACATTTCTAAGTTTAAGTCATAGGCTTTCTGAGGAACCGAGATTGCAGGTGAGGATGTCAGTCCCAGGATTTGGGCTTAGGTTTGGGATGGGGCAGATGGGGGAGTCTCAACAGCTTGCTGCTTCCGGCTTAGATAGATGGAATGTTTGGGTCTTTTGATCTCAGTTTCTGACTGATTTATGGCAGTAAACAGTAGCCAACATTTTTAAAGCCTGAGCATTTTACTTACTTTCTTTGAGAAGACCATTTATGTAAAGTAAATTCAACCATTGCTATTTAGTACAACTTAGAAAAATAGGGTAATGCCCTATCTTCTTTTATTTACCTGGAAAATGCCCTGTAACTTCCTAGGAAACTCACCAAAAGATTCCATTTAATAAGGTAAGAAAATGTTTTAGGGAAGTCATTAAAGTAAAACAAAGAAAAAAAACAACAAAAAATCTTTACCCATCCCCCAAGCCCCGAACTTAAAGCAGTTTTATTTATTTAAAGACATTGATACTTGTACCTCATATAACTGAATATTCAGTTAATCAGGATAATAGAGAGATAGACCAAGGACGTGATTCTGATTCTTTTAAGGTGGGGAGAGGAAAGGAGCAATGGAAAAACAAAGTTCTCCATTCTCTTGACCTTGTGAACGGTTCAGGTGTAGAGGTTAAGAGCATGGCTATGTATTGGGGCTACGGATCACACAGCTGCAAAATCCAACTAAAGTTCATTTTAATATCTCCGACAGTTCTGGCTCTGACAGGAATATGAAAATAATTTCAAAAGGAATCAGGCAGTAAATAGATGCAATTCAGACAAGAGGGTGAAAGTGTTGAAAACACAAATCATTGAGAAGAGCTGGTGATTTATGGGGTTTGTGGCTGCTAGACTGCCCCCTTTTAGGATCTGAAGTAATACAGTGGGTTTTAAACAGGCTCACTGCATTCTAACCTTTTAAAGGGTGAGTCTTTTGGTTGTCCTCGAAAGTAGCTTTTGTTCATTGAAAAGACTTTGTACTTGCTTTGATTTTTAAAAATTAATAATTTATTAAAGTTGCAAATCCAAATCTAGTTTTTAAACTTACAAGTCTGATGATTCTATTTACAAATCTACTCCTTTGAAAATTAATTTCAAGGAGTATATAGAAAGTTAGTATAGGGACACCTGGGTGGCTCACTCAATCAAGCGTCTGCCTTCGGCTCAGGTCATGATCCCAGGGTCCTGGGATCGAGCCCCATGTAGGGCTCTCTGCTCAGGTGGGAGCCTGCTTCTCCCTCTCCCTCTGCTACTCCCCCTGCTTGTGGTCTCTCTCCCTCTCTGTCATATAAATAAATAAAATCTTTAAAAAATAAAGTTAATATATTTGATTTTTAAAAAGCAGTTAAGGGGCACCTGGGTGATTCAGTCGGTTAAGTGTCCAACTCTTGATTTCAGCTCAGGTCATGATCTCAGGGCTGTGAGATTGAGCCCTGCACTGGGCTCCATGCTGGGCATGGAGCCTGCTTAAGATTCTCCCTCTTCCTCTCCCTCTGCCCCTCTCCCACCTATCTAAGAAAATAAAATAATAAAAAGCAGTTGAAGTATCAGAACAAATGTCTTTCCAGGCATTCAACCTATTTTTAAAGTTATTAAATTATATTTATAAACATGAAGAATCTACACATATTAATTATTCTAAATGTCTCAGCATTGCTTATAAGCTCATAATTCTTTTGTATTTCCATTTGAAATTACAAGTATAAGTGGATTACTTAAGTGTACATTTCAAATAGGAATCAGACTGACCTTTTTTTAATTTATTCTTAAAATTTTTTTAAAATTGAGGTAAAATTGACATGTAACATATTAGCTTTAGGTGTACAACATAATGGCTCAATATTTGTATACATTGTAAAATGATCACCACTATAAGTATAGTTATGATTCAACACCATATGAAGTTATACATTTTTTTCTTGTGATGAGAACTTTTATGATTTACCCTCTCAGAGACTTTCAAATATGCAATGCAATATTATTATTATTTTTAAAGATTTTATTTATTTGAGAGAGAGAGAGAGAGACAGCAATAGAGAGAGCACAAGCAGGGGGAGGGGCAGAAGGAGAAGCAGGCTCCCTGCTGAGCAGGGAGCCCGACACAGGGCTCAATCCCAGGACCCTGAGATCATGACCTGAGCCGAAGGCAGACACTTAACAACTGAGCCACCCAGGCGCCCTGCAATGCAATATTGACTGTAGTTATCATGCTGTACATTACATCCCCGTGACTTGTTTATTTTATAACTGAACATTTATTTGTACCTCTTGACCCCTTCCACCCCTTTCACTCACCGCACACCCCCCTCCTCTCTGGCAATCACCAATCTATTCTTGGTATCTATGAGTTTTGGTTTTTGTGGGTGTGTGTTTTAGATTCCACATAAGCTATATTCATTTTTAAAAATTCCTTTCTTCTTTTGGCTGCTCTAATTGGGTGAGTTCCACTGCCCTGTCTTCTAGATTGCTGATCCTTTCTTCTGCTTCATCTAGTCTGCTGTTGAACCCTTCCAGGGTATTTTGCAGTAGGGTATTTTGCAGTTCTGTTATTGTATTCTTCAGCTCTTTGACTTCTGTTTGTTACTTCCTTATATTTTCTATCTTTGTTGAAATTCCCACTGTGTTCATCCATTCTCCTCCCAAGTTTGGTAAGCATCATTATGACCATTATTTTGAATTCTTTTAAGGTAAATTATTTAACCTCTATTTCATTACAATTTTTTTTATTGTTGTTGAGTTTTTTTATCCTTTTCTTTCATTTGGAACATATTCATCTGTATCTTCATTTTGCTCAACTCTTTATTTGTTTCTGTGTTTTAGGTAAAACAGCCACCTTTTCCATTCTTGAGGGAGTGACCTTGTATAGGAGATGAAACTTATCATTCAACCGTGCCCTAGCTCTTGGTTGTCTCTTGAAACTTTGTGGTTGTCTAAGCAGACTGATTTATTCTTGCTAGCTCCCAGTAGTTGAGGAAGACCTTTCAGTGTTCCAAAGGGAAGGGATCTCAGTCAGCACCTAGATTCAGGCTGATTGGAAGCCAGACCCTCAGGCAGCAGCTTTTAAAGTATATATATATATATATATATATATATATATATATATATATATATATATATATATATATAATCCTGTGGGACCACAGTCCTAAACCCTGCTGGTCTCCAGACCAGGCAATCTGGGTGATGGTTGAAACAACTGGGGCTCCAGATGAGTGCAAAAGCTCCTTTCTGGGACATAACACTAAGTTGTAGTGAGGCCAAGGGAGAGTGCAAAGATGGCATCTCCTGACCTACATTTCCTGAGAGTACCTCTGTAGCCTCTAGATGTGTAACAAACTTGAAGTCTATTCCTCAGGCTGAAGCTCCAGCACAAGTAAATAGGCCTTTTTCATAGGAAGGCTGGTGTGTGTTTACGTCCGCTCTCTCTTTGGTTCCCAGGGGGTGGTAATCTGCCAAGAACTGTTTCTCTGATTGTTTCAATCCTGTGAGGCCTAGAAACACAAGCCCTCTAGGCCACTAGAGCCAGGCAATCAAGGGGCATCCCCTGTGTGTACCGCACATGCCTTCCAGCTTTAGGGAGGCAGTAGGAGAATGCAGGACTGAGGCATGTTGGCTGGTTTTAGCAGGTGAGTAAGAGAGTGCAGGGATGGGGCATGGCCCAAGGATGGGTCTTGGGGCAAGTGAGTCTGTGTGTGAGCCCTTGAAGAGCAGGATCTCAGTTCCCTACACCCCTTTGGTTCTTGCAGAGGTAAGCCCTGTTGGTTTTTGAAGCCAGACATTTTGAGGGCTTGTGTCTCTGGTTCAGGTCCCAAGAGTTGGGGTGCCTGATGTGGGACACAAACCCCTTGTTCCTCAGGGAGAAGCTTTTTATTTGTGAGATTGTGGGTAGCCATGCCAGGGGGATGGGTTTTATGGTGAGACTATGTCTCTGTCTCTCCTACTGGCCTTGATGTGACCCATTTAACCTTTGCTGTGGAGGAGCTGTTCAGCTAGTCTTCAGGTATTTTTCAGAGGGAACTGTTCCATATGTAGCTATAGATTTGCTGTGTCCATGAGAGGAGGTGAGTTCAGGATTTTCCTATACCACCATTTTGAACCTCATTGATCTTCTATTCTCTTAATTATTATACTCTTAATGCCAATTATGCATATGCTTTTCTAACATTTAATATAAGAATATTATATATTTGATCTTCTTTTTCATCTCTCTCCTTTAATCTAAATTTTCCCTTAGTGGGGAGGGGAGAACAAAGAGGAAAATTTTGACCCAGTAAATTGGGGTTACTCTACTATGACCTTCCCAGATGGATAAGGTTGCATATCTGCTGGTATTTTTGTTTGGATCATAGGTTTATTCCTAAGACACTGCCAAGGCCCTGCGGCATCATGAATTCTCTGTATAGTGGCTCTAATAGGTCCTGACAAGAGGAGTAGGCTCTCAGCCCACTCAAGTCTCTAAGATTCAGTTTCTACAAAATCCAATTCTTCTTCCTTGTAATTGCTTTACCAGTTGATAGGATTCAACTAATCTCTTTATCTCTTGATCCTATTTTGAATTCATTTAATATTTTTCTAACCTGACAGGGCCCAAACTCTTACAAATATTTAAATGCTATCTGATTGGATTCTGCACCTTCCTTATGGCTTTGCCTGGTTCTTTAGTTGCAACACCAGAGAAGTCATATTAATGAGGATAAAACCATTTGATTTAGTTCGGGTGTCTCCCAAAGCAGACCTTGAGACAAGGACATAAAACAAACACTGGGAAGTGAGACAGGGATGGAGGCCAACCAATAAGAAGTGTATTATCAAGCCAGTAATCACTGTGGGCTATTGGAGCTTAAGGTGAATAAGGAAAAACTGGCAGCCAGCATGAAACATGTGTCTCAGAGTCATCCAAGAGGTGAGAGAGCTGGGGTATTTATATACCAGTTCCTGTTGATCATGGGTTGAATGCTGTTCCTGGAGATAATTAATTCCCAGCACTTTCAGCCTACTACACAGAAGGGCAAATTGGCTTTAGTGGTGAGAGAATGCCCTCAGGCAAAGGAATAGAGGTGGTGAATTTGTAAGAGCATGAGTGTGCTTGTGACTTTCTTCCTTTAGAGCTTCAATTGCACTAAACACTAACAAGCCGATTTCATCATACTTAATTATGATTACCTTCAAGTCTCCCAAATGCTGGAGATACTGCGTAATCCAAGGCACCCTCTTTCATGACCTGTATTATGCTCCAGTTTATCACAGGTGAAAGTCTTAATAATGGGGCTGCCACAGCATGCCTGGGATTGTCACCACTCTATTTACCACCAGTAATGGAGCCTTTGGTGTCTTTTGGCTGGTCTCATTCAATTCTGGAGCCCTAGCCTGAGGATCTGCTTCCTAGGACTTCTTATCTCACCGAGTGTCTTAATTTGGGTTCTCACAGAAGTAGACCCTGAGAAACAGATTGGAGTGCAAAAAATGTATTTGGGAAGGTGAAGCAGATCAGGAGGAGAACTGGGCAGTAAGATGGGGTTGAGGGGGAGACAGCCAATAAAAAGTACATTGTTTGGCTAAGCATCACTCTGGGCTACTGGGCTTAATCCTACTGGGGGATCTCTGGGAGCCTATGTAGAACACACATTTCAGTGTTATCTGCACCCGCCTCCACCCTGGCTAAGGGATCTGGGATTTTATTTACTTCTCTCTTCCACATTGGTGGACAGCTCCTGTGGAAGCCTGCTAATTCCCTGGCATTTATTGAGCTGCTGCAAAGTGGCGAGAAAAAGCCCCCAGGTGAGATAATTCAGGTGCTGGGAGTTGGAAGTCTGGCCTGCATGCACCAAGGTGGTAAGATCAAGGGGATATTAACAGGGTGCTGGTGGTTTCCCTTACACCATTGTTTCCCATTTCTTAAGGTTTTTGTTCTAATTTGATGTTGGGTGTTTATAAAAAGTGAGAATATTTAAAGATTTTTGAACAAATGAGAATGCCCCAAATTGCCAAAGTTTTTTAAACTACAATGAGGCATTTTCGGAGGGCTCAAGAGTGAGTGTGAAGTTGCAAGGGAAGACAGATCTGTTAAGCTGAGCTATTTGAGCTAAATTATTTATTTTTCACTTCTCCTAATAAGACTCCCAGATGTAGATGTGAGGGAATAGAATAAACATGTTTCTTGGATCACTAGAGGAAGGAAAGAATATGAGTCATGTGTATATAGCCAGACAGGGATTTGTTTAGAGAAGAATTAGCAGTGCTGGGCATTAATATACCTATTTTAGAAGAAGTAAATGGAACTAGCTTTGAAGGCTGGGATCCTTCTGGCCTGATGAGGCAGTAACAATGGAAATAGAAAAGTTTTATTTTAATGTTTAGCATGATTAAGTTTTCTTATGAAATGAGCTGAGTCTCTGCTAGATCCTTGGTTTGCATGAAGCCAATTTATATAACCATTAGCTGTGATTACAGTTGACTGTCCTGGCCCAGTTGCATGGTGGTACGTGAACAGATCTGCTTCATTATCCACTTTCTCAGATCAGAAAGATCACTGGGGAGTCAGTAGTCCTGCCAGGCCTCTGTGTCATGACAGCAAGTTGGGAGGAACTTCTCCATCCTGTCACCACAGCCTACCCCAAACTGTCTCCTGAACAGAATCCAGGTCTGAGGCTCATCCTCTCTGTTGTCCCCTTAGAACAGCTTAGAAAGCAGAGAACAAATGAGTCATGTTTAATATGCTTTCAAAAGACCAATAAACAAAGTGCAACCTAATTCTAAGGCAAAGCTAACATTTCTTTCAGTTACCTTTCTGGGTATGAATTTTTTTTTTAAGAGGCAAAAACAAAACCCACACCATAGCCTGTATTTAAGCCTTGACTAATGATCAGATGAAAATGGGCCAATTAGCACATTCGGGGCAAATGGAGACTGCCAAACTATTAAATTGAGGAATCTGTTATTCAGACTAGAGTAATTTGGTTGGCATGAAAAACAGTACCACTATATTTTAATTTTCACTTGGAATCAAACCCTGGGCCCTATTTACATCTTCAAATCAACTGATGTGGGTACATCACCCCACAGTTTGAGATGGGTGGCCTCCAAATACTCTTATGCTTCCTATTGCATTGACATCATTGATGTGCATTTGCCTCAAGCTGGTACATATTGGGCTAAACAGATGCCTCGTGGTCTACCACCGTTGACAAATGCAAGGATTTGGCTTCAGCAGGAGGTTAGGCTCTCTGGTCCGCCTTGCTAGATGGTGGGAATAAAGGACCCCCAACTATGTACTATAAGAAGGGGGTCTAGCAATGACTCTGGGAACTGAGACTAGAGTTATCATTCATTCAAAGGAGACGCCATGTCCAACTAGGACCACTACAGATTGTGGTCTTTGTCCAGAATGGTGGAACATTGGATTAGAGAGGATGTGGGCCTGAAACTCAGCTTTGGAAGTAAAGAGATGAAATAAGGAGAGAGGTCAGATCCAGGTCTATGCCAAGGATCTCGCTTGAAGCAAGGTGGCAGTGAATGAGAGCAGAGCTCAGCCCTTGTAAAACGGGGTGAGCTGGAGCCAGGTAGGAGGTAGCTCCCCTGTCAGTCATAAGAGAGACAGAGCAAAACTGGAGACAATGGACACAGTAGCAAGTATGGGTCTGGTCATCCAACACTGGAATCAGATCTAGCAAGACTCTCTTCCAGGTTTGGTGGTGGAAGTGTAGGAAAAGATCTAGAGAGAAGGAGGATTGTAGGTAGGCTGATCACCTTAAATATATTTGGGATGAGAATACACAAGGGGCTTTGCTTCTCATGTGAGGAACTAATAGCAATTTCTAAACCTGGCTGATAGGTTAACTGATTCATTTCCTCATTCCACACACATTTATTGAATGACTGTGATACATATACACACAAACCACATATACTGGTCCTGGGGCTACAAGCACTTTCTTCTAAGAAGTAAATGAACAGTTAGTGATAGCAAGGTGGCAACGCAGCCATAGGAATATATACTTTGAGGGTGAGAAAAGGTGATACCTGTTTAGCAGGGACCAGAAGCCTGTGAGGAAATCTTAGAGAAGTTGCCATGGTACAAGCAGAGGGGACAGAGGAACAGACACAGTGGAGAGAGAGGTTTGGTTCACAGGGGGAAATAGGAGCAGTTCGGTTGGCCAGATGGTGAGATCCAGAGTCGGAGATGTGCCTAGACAGGGAAGCTGGTTGTTTTCACGGCTTCAGGGAAGAGAGGGAGTCCCTACGTGCCATTAACTTACTGCTCATAAAGAACTACTACAACAATAATAGTATTTAACCTTGATTGAATGCTTATGATATTCCAGGCACTATGCTAAGCATTTCATGAATCTTAATTTATTTCATTTTCACAATCATGTCAGGACCGATAGAGTCTGTCTATCATGGATGAGAAAGTTGAAGCTAATAATGGAAGTTTGCACCTAAGGGTAGGGGTGGGATGCCAACACAGGTCTGTTTGCCTAGACAGTTCATGTACTTTACAACCACCATGACTGTCCAACAGAGCCACCTGGGGACAAACAGATAGGGAGATGTAACTCATGTAGACCGGGGACCTCAGGCTTGGGTTTGAGGACAAGGACCATAGTGGACAGTCAGCCAGGACACCAAATCCGGAGTCCCGCCTCATTTTCTATCTTCCAGTCTCGGCCCATCCATACTGTGAGCTTTCCCAGGGCACAGATTACACACATCACTTCCATCAGTTTAAACTCTATCTGTTCATGATTCTCAAAAAGTGGTCTATTGACCACGGTGGGTCCCTGAGACCCTTTCAGTCTGTGAGACCAAAACCATTTTGGAAATTGAGGTAGAACTGCCATATAACATTGTATTAGTTTCAGATTAGTTTCAGAACTGCCATATAACATTCATTAGTTTCACATAACAATATGATAAGACCATTTTCAGAATAATACTAAGGCACTGTTTTCCTGTTTATCAACGTGTAGGCATTTTGCTCTGATGGTACAAAAAACACCTGCAGGTAAAAAATGGTCAATTTCACTTAATGTTTTTAATGAAGTAAAAGGATTAATTTTATTAAATCTTGACCATTGAGAACACATTTGTGTGGTGAACTGGGAAACACATAACACATTTCTGTTGCATCCTGAAGGATTTTGTCTTGAGGAAAAGCACTCCTGTGATGGAGCTGTGATCTGAACTAGCCTTTTCTTTGGTGGTACACCCTCTTACTTTAAAGAATGACTATCAGACAAATGTAGTTATTTAGATTTGGGTATTTGGTATACATCTTCCTCAAAAATGAATGAATGAATCTGTCACCTTAAGGAAAACAGTGGACATTTGTCATTGTTGATAATACTAAAACCCAATCTTTGAAATGCAAATTAGAGTTTTGGGAAACCGAATCTGCTACTATGAGCACGACAGCTTTCCTATACTTTTCTGATGAGATCCGTGGTGATATTAACAAATGTGATTTTAATAAATGTTATATAATAAAATGTGTCAATATTTGGAAGATTTGCATAATTCAGCGAATAGTATTTTCCAAATGACCAGTGCATGATGTTACAAAATTATATTACATATTCAAAGGGCAAGATAGACCAATGGATTTTAATCTAATAAGGCAGAAGAGTTCATTTGATATGGTTTTATATTCCACATGGCAACTAACATATAAGAAACTAGCACTTACTGAATTTTGGTGTAGTATCAGAGAAAAATATCCAAAATTAATCTGAAAATTTTGAAAATAATCCTCCAAACTGCATATCTGTGAGATGCAGAATTTTCTTCTATACCTTGACCAAAACAAAATATTGCAAAAGATAGAATGCAGAAGCAGTTATGAGAATCCAGATGTTTTCTATTAAGTCAAGCCCTAAGGAGATTTGCAAAATTATGAAACAATGCTACTCCTCTCTCTAAATATTTTTTGTCTTGGAAAATACAGTTATTTTTCATTAAAAATGTTATTTATGTTAGCATGTAATGTATTTACTATTGTTATTTTAAATAAATACTTAAGAACATTTCTGTTTTAAATTCTAGTATGGTAAATATAGATAGATATAACACACATAAATAAAGTGTGAAGTGTCCCTGCTAGATGATACATTTCTTTTCAGATTCTCCTTGATAAAGTATTTCCCCCTTATGTGTTGCATTCAGTGTAAACTGTATTTAATGCTTACATGTTTGGGGCACTTGGGTGGCTCAGTCGGGTTAAGCATCTGACTCTTGATTTTGGCTCAGGCTCAGGTCATGATCTCAGAATCATGAGAACGAGTCCAACATTGGACTCTGTGCTCCACGTGGAGTCTGCTCGAGATTCTCTCTCCCTCTGCCTCTGACCCTCCCCCACTCATGCTCTCTCTCTCTCAAAATGAATAAATAAAATCTTTAAAAAATACGTGTTTCTCTCTCCCTCTCTAAGTAAATAAATCTTTAAAAAATATGTTTATGTGTACCTTGAGAATTCAAAGTTCATAATTTATTTTTTTATAAAAATTTATTTCTAAAGCAGAGAGTTCACGTCTATAAATTGTGCTAGTGATCCTGTGAAATTTTCACAGAAATTTACTGTTAGTCAGCAATCGAATTAATAAAGCCAGTACACTCTCCTTTCTATGAACAAGAGGAAAATCTGTCAGGAGTAAATATCACTTGTAACATCTTTTTGTTTCAAGTGAACTAGGCAAATGTGTGTACTCATGGTGTTTCTTATTGAAATTCTTCCCTGCCTTAAAAAGACCTAATCAATCATTACCTTTTTGTAGCTCAATGAAGAGTAAAAGAATCCCACTGATACTAACCTTCATCTCTGCTTTGACATAGTCTTAAACAAATAGGTACATTTGCCATGTAAAAGGTTTATCTCGTCAATAAGTATCATACAGACACATTTACTGCTAAAAAGTGAAAAATTCCAACACTTCTTTTTTTATAGAATTGATTGACTTGTTTCCATAGCACATGTCAAATGCTAGTTCTGAAGGTGTTGGGTCTGAAGGCTAAGGAAATTGCTAGGAGACAATGACAGTGTGTTAACTCTTTAGGGAAACACTCTAATGCATAGATTGCTACTTTATTTTCCCTATTAATGATCAGCTTTCAGGGGTATAGGAGGATAAAGCTTTGATGTTCACAGCGTGGTCCTGGGACCAGCAGTATAGGCCCCAGCTGGGAGCTAGTTGGACACACAGGATCTCAGGGCCCACCCTAGGCCTATAGTATCAAATCTGAATTTTAAAAAGATCCCCCGTTGATGTATAAACACACAAAAGTTTGAGAAGCACTGCTGTTAAGAAATACAAGTCATATTTTCTCCACACTTTCTGGGTATATGCCTAGTTAATATTAAACTACACGTTTACTACTATTTTAAGAAAGATATTCCGTATGCTCAGACCTATTCCTGGATTATTAAAATATTTACTCCTAATGTCAGTGAGCCCTCTTGCTCAACTATAGACCCCAACAGGTATTCTTTACTCCACTTTCTTGAGGTATTGATAAAGACATTTTGCAATGACCAGAATATTCCAACCATCAAACCAGAAAAGCCCTGATAGCAACAGAATGCCTGGAAGACCACACCCCACATGTCAACCTTCACTGCCCAAGATCATGGGCTGAACCCAACCCCTGACAAGGCGCTCTGTGCCTGCTCTCTCTCATGCACCTCCCTGAACCTTTCCCATAAAACTCTAGGTGTCCATCTTGCAGATGGACGGGTGGGTTGCTAAGGCTTGAGACTGCCCCCTCCCCAGCGGCCGGCACCTGAAATAAATCTCTTTTCCAAACCCTCATGCGAGTTATTGGCTTCTCCTGTGACAAGCTTATCTGAGTTTGTTAGGAAATAGCATTGGCAAATCCAGTCCGGAGCTGTGCTTTCCATTTGTCCGGGTTCCCTGGGGTGCAGCAGTGGGCTGCGGCAGCAGGCGGGGCTCACTGTTCCTTTCCTGAGTTAGCAGCTGTGATAGATCCATTGGTCACACCAACAATCTTTTAAAAAGAAAATAAAGGTACTTACACTCTGTCTTCTAAAATGGCATATCATTGGGGCGCCTTGGGGGCTCAGCTGGTTAAGCAGCTGCCTTCAGCTCAGGTCATGATCTCAGGGTTCTGGGACTGAGCCCCACCTGGGGCTCCCTGCTCAGCAGGGAGTCTGCTTCTCCCTCTCCCTCTGCCCGCTCCTCATGCTCGTGCTTGCATGTGCACATGCTCTCTCGCAAAAATAAAATCTTTTTTTTTAAAGCAAGATTTATTGAGTGATAGCAAAGTGATAGTACAAAGCTCCCAAGGAGGGACGGGACCCGAGAGGGTTGCCCTCAAATAAATAAAAATCTATAAAAAATATAATAAAATAAAAATAAATAAAATACCATGGAAAAGGCAAAACAACCCAAGAACCACCTAAACTAAAATTTAAATGTAGGGATTTTTAGGGCAGTGAAAATACTCTATATGATATAATGATGGATATATATCATTATCCTTTTATCCTAAATCATAGAATGTACAACACTAAGAGTGAACCCTAAGGTGAACTATGTACTTTGGGTGATTATGATATGTCATTGTAGGTTCATCCTTGGTTAAAAAAAAAAAGTGCCATTCTGGTTAGTGATGTTGCTAATGGGGAGGCTGTGTGTTTGGGGGGTAGGGGAAGATTGGTAGTATTATGAGAAATCTCTGTATCTTCCTTTTAATTTTGCTTTATCTTCCTAAGACTGCTTTAAAAAAATACAGTCTTAAAAAATTCTAAATGTAGGACAGCAGTCACTGATAAAGAGAATAAATATTTATATTTTAAAAGTATTTTGTTAAATGAATTTTTCTTTAAAGAAAAACCATGAGGCTCTACCAGCTAGCCTGTTATTGCTCAATACCACATTTTTAGATGGGAAAAGGAACTGATTTGCAAGGTAACCTGATAGTTAGACAATCTTTAACATACTGTACTCACTTGCCAGACACAGGAGCAGCCCCTTGACTTACCCAAACCCCCCAAGCCTCAAAGTGCAGTGAATTCACCTAAGGAAAAGAAAAGGCTTTATCCAAATATCTTTCAATATTCCCTGAGGTTGCTCTGCTTGAGCGGTTGGCCCCCATGATTGGTAGCTCTGTTACTAGCCTGCTTTAGGTCAGTTGAAATCATGGGCAATCTTCCTTGAAATCGTGAAAGATCACTTTATAAAACCAGCCCGTGTTTTGGAACAGCTAGTTATTTTTGCTTCGAAGAAGTTAGCAATGGAGAAATTCTACAAAGTGTGAGGAAAAGAACAACACGATAACATACTGCTGTCTTTTCATGTTCTATGCATATTTCAGTGTATCTGTCCTTCAGAATGTATTTTTCCCTGGGGTCAAAGATCAAAAAGTTTAAATATGTGTGACCCAGCAACTTAGGCTTTTAATGTTGACTTAACAAACGCTTAGCTGGAGTTTATACAATATAAGGCATATGTGTCAGACTTTTCTGGGTGTAGAGCATTATATTAACTAAAGGTCACAACCACATCAGTCCATACTTCAGGAATTTAGATAAGGAGTCTCCTCTCGTTTCTTGCCTGCTACCGATTTTAATGTAGTCTAGTGATAAATGTTTAAGAATATGTGCTTTCAGTGTTCTGATAAAAATGACCGTCAAAATGTGAACACACTCCACATTTCCTACATATTCCATTAGTCATTATTGGAGGAAAAATATGAATAATTTATTGGTGAAAGTTCGAATTAATCTGCTGAAAACTTAAATCATGCTTAAGGGCTCCTAAGGGTATGGGGCCTTGGAGGGAAAAAAAGCATGCTTTCTGTTAATGAGAAGAGTAACTCCTTGAAGGACCAAGAAAATAGTTTCACCTCCTATGGAAAAGGTCGACACACAATCAGTTAATCTAGTGTCTTATAGTGCAATCATCTTGGGCAAACATTTTTTCTTTCACTGTATTTATAACTGCCGTTTTTAATTATACCAATTTGATATGTATTCACCCGCAGATATGTAATAATGTAATATAATTGGTTTAAAATTAGATTTTAAAATGCAATTATTTTTAAAAGATCAGTTTTAGATCATTACATTTGAAAAAAATCAATGTACTTAAATTTAGAATAAAAAACTTAAAAATCACTAAAAAGTATAAATTATATAGAACTGCAGCAGTCTTCATAGTGAGGGCAAGTGGGAACAGAGATTGTGACGTAATGAGAGAGGGCTTGAAAATGGGGAGTAGAGAAGACAAAAATAAATGATGAGATTCTTTGGGAGTTACCAATTCTAGGCAAAATCTAGGTGAATTATAATAATAAAAATTACAAAGTTAAAATGATGGAACATTTATAATGTTATGTGAGCAATGTTTTCTATTTAACCTTCAAAATGACTCTCCACACGGGTGCTGTGGTTTTTCCTGTTTTCAGATGAGGCACGAATTTGTTTCTTAAGGTCATACAACTTTTTAGGTGTTTGAATCAGCATCGTGATTGAGAAGTTGGCCCCAGACATATACCCTTTAGCACTCGGCGGTGCTGACCTGGGGATTTGCCTGCCCTGGCAAACTCCACTGTTCAGGGCTATATTCTGTGAAGGTCATTAGTCGGACAATTTCCCAGAATGATCTTCACTCCTGGACTCCACTTCCTCAACTCCCTTTCTCTGATCAATTCTGCAATCAGGCTTTCCCTCTCACCACTTTTTATAAAATATTTTTTTTTTTTTTAGTTTTGAAATAGTTTAAGAATCACAAGAAGTAGCAAAAATAGTACAGCGTTGTCTGTATCCCCCGGCCCCCAGCACTTGGTATTATTTTAGCTGTTCTAATGGGTGTGCAGTATATCTCTTTGTAGCTTTCATTTGCATTTGTATTGAGGATCTTTTCACGTGATTGCTTGACATGCATATACTGTCTGAAAAAATCTGTGTTCAAGTCTTTGGTCTGTTTTCCCATTGGATTGTTTGCTTATTTACTGCCAAGTTTAGAGACTTTGTTATACATTTTATTTATTTTTTTATTAAGATTTTATTTATTTATTTGACAGAGAGAGAGAGAGAGCACAAGCAGGGGGAGCAGCAAGCAGAGGGTGAGGGAGAAGCAGGCTCCCCCGCTAAGCAGGGAGCCCCAAGCGAAGCTTGATCCCAGGACCCTGAGATCATGACCTGAGCTGAAGGCAGACACTTAACCAACTGAGCCACCCAGGCACCACTTTATTACACATTTAGGTATAAGTCTTTTGTCAGGCATATGATCTGCAAGTATTTTCTCCCAGTCTGTGGCTTGTCTTTTCATCCTCCTAACAGGGTCTTTCTCAGAGCAAACATTTTTAATTTTGATAAGGTCCAATTTAATGATTTTTTTAAAATTTTGGGATCACGTCTCTGGCATTATGTCAAAACCCTCTTTGTCTACCTTCAGGTCATGAAATTTTTCTCCTATGTTTTCATGTAAACATTTTATGGTTTTACATTTTATGCTTAGATCCATAATCTATTCTGAGTTAATTTTTATAAGGTGTGAAGTTTTGGTTAAGGTCTTTTTTTTTTTTTTCTTGGCCTGTGGTTGTCCAATTATTCCAGTACCCTTTGTTGAAAGGGATTACTTTTCCTTCTCATCAATTTTTAAAAACTGCTCTCACCAAAGTTGTCAATGGCCTACTTCCCTAATCAAAAGAACAATGTCCCATGGGCGTTTAGGCCATGTAGTGTTGATGCAGAGTGTGTGCTCCCTACCAGCTCTTGGGAGGCTGGGGTGGGGGGCCACCATCCCCCCCCCCCCCCCCGCTCTAAGGAGAGAAGCGTGGTCAGGGACGGCAGGAGCAGCTCTGACTCCACACTCTCCCTGCTCAGGCAGCGCGAACGTGGTCTGTCTGCGCATACTTTTCCAAGCTGTGATGGAAACCAATTTTTTCAAGAATGCTTTCCATCTGTACTCCTTGAAATGGGAAGATAATATTGTCGTTTTAATTTTTATTTTACAAATGATCTTGCCCTATTACAAAAGTAATATATGCTCATTATAATCATTCTGGAAGACACAAAAACATCCCTCCCCTTCCCCCTCCTTCTCCTCCTCGTCTCCCGCCTTCTCCTCCCATGTGGGAATGTGAACGTTAAAATGGTGGCCTACTTGTGTGAAAGAGGAGGGCACATAAGAGGGGCTCCGGCAGATGGATGAATAGACAGTAGAGGTTGAAGCAAATATGGTAAAAAGTTAACATGTTTAATTGTGGTGGTAGGGACATGGGATTCTATATTTTTCTACTCTGGTCAGTAGTCTTGAAATGCTTCAGAAATGAAATGAATAAAAGCCCTCAAGATGTTTATTTTCTTTTTTTGGGGGGGGGACATGCTATTTATTTTATTTTATTTTATTTTATTTTTGGAGTGCTTACTGTAGAATGAAGGGGAGTAAGTCGGAGGGGGAGACGAACCATGAGAGACGATGGACTCTGAAAAACAAGCTGAGGGTTCTAGAGGGGAGGGGGGTGGGGGGATGGGTTAGCCTGGTGATGGGTATTAAAGAGGGCATATTCTGCGTGGAGCACTGGGTGTTATGCACAAACAATGAATCATGGAACACTACATCAAAAACTAATGATGTATGGTGATTAACATAACAATAAAAAATTATTAAAAAAAGATGTTTATTTTCTGATGAAGACACACTACACATTCACAATCTTTATTATTAGATTGTACTGAATTGCGAGGTCAGAGACAGGGTGTCTCCATCATCCCAGAGATGGCTGAGTGATGCTCTTTACTGTTGGAGATGCACCAGTGCTTTTATGAAATGACATGAAAAATTGCCGAGAGTAGAATCTGCCCTGGATGTCTGGGGAGGTGATGGATGGGAGATGGACGAGGTATTTTCTCTCCGTCTTTTTATAGGCATGCTACCCCTTGCTATAGGTGACAGAATGAATATGTGATTGTGTGGCAATTTTAGAAAATCTCCGCATGTGTTAAGATAATAAGAGTGGGCGAGTGAACTGACAGACAGCTATTCGCTCGGCAGGTCAGAATTGCCCTTCAGCGTCAACTCACAAATTGTAGAGAAAGTTCTCTAGGTTTGGTTTGCTGACGGGTCGTTGATATTTTAATATGTTCCTTTTATAGACATGGCCCCTATCTGCCACCTAATTAGACTCTGGAGATTTAATATTGAAGTATAAATATTAATAGGTTCTAAAGAAGGACATTTCTGTGTAAAAGGTATAGGATTTTAAATTTGTACTCTATAGGGGTGTCCATGTGTTAAAGCGAAGCAGAGAATTAGGGCAATCATCTTGATGATTCAAGAAAAAAAATTACAAGACTTTAATTACCCAGACAGTTTAGGCCAAATCTATTTTTGGTACAAACTATTTAGTTACTACTTCATTTTGTATAAGACATGTGCATGTACAGACATGTACACACTGGACTTTTTGCCTGTACCCCAACCCACACTTTCATACATATACTTTTGACCCCTTTTGGGAAAACCAGAGCAATACTTTGGCTTGGAAAGTTTTACCAATGTTAGAATCTTGTCTCACCTTTGACAAGTCTCTATTCTCCCTGCATCTCCCTCTCCTTGGCTATAGAAGGTGGGGTTTGGACTTTATGAACTTTAAGCTACCTTCTATCTCCATGTTTTTAAAGAAAAACCCTTATGAGTCCCCCTCCTTTATTTATTTATAGAGAGAGAAAGAGCACAAGCAGGGGTGGGGGATAGAGGGAGAGGGTGAGAGAGAATCTCAAGCAGTCTTCGCACCCAGTGGGGAGCCCGATTCGGGGCTCCATCTCACAGCCCTGAGATCATGACCCTGATTTCAGGACCTTGAGATCATGAGCTGAAATCAAGAGTTGGAGGCTTAACCGACTGAGCCACCCAGGCACACCTCTCCCTCCCTTTAAAAAAAATAGATTTTTTTTTTTTAGAGCAGTTTCAGATTCATAGCAAAATTAAGTAGAATGTAAAGAGATTTCCCATATACCCTCACATATGCATAGCTGCCCTGTTTATCAACATCCCCCACCAGAGTGGGACATTTATTACAATCGATCAAACTACACTGACATATCATAATCACCTGAAGTCCTTAGCTTACGTTAGGGTTCGCTCTTGGTGTTATACATTCTGTGGGTTTTGACAAATGTATAATGACATGCATACATCATTAGAGTATCATACAGAATATTTTCATTGCTCTAAAAATCATCTGTGCTCTGCCTCTTTATTCTGCTCTCTCCCCCAACTCAACCTAAGACGACCACTGATCTTTTCACTGTCTCCGGAGGTTTGCTTTTCCATTACGTCATATAATTGGAATCAGACACTATGTAGCCTATTCAGATTGGCTTCTTTCACTTGGCAATATGCATTTAAGTATTTTTTTTAATGCCTTTAAGTTGCCTTCATAACTTTCCATGGCTTGATATCTCCCCCCCCTTTTTTTTAAAGAGCTAAATAATAGTCCATTGTCTGGATGTACCAGTTTATTTATCCATTCACCCACTGACAGACATCTTGGTTGCTTCCAAGTTTTGGCAAGTATAAATGAAGCTGCTATAAATATCTGTGTGCAGGTTTTTGTGTGGGCATAGTTTTTAACTTCTTTGAGTAAATACCAAGGAGCGCAGTTGCTAGATTGTATGTTAAGAGTATGTTTAGTTTTGTAAGAAACCACCAAACTGTTTTCCAGAGTGGCTGTACTCTTTTGCATTCCCACCAGCAATGAATGAGAGTTCCTGTTGCACTATAATCTCTCTAGGATTTGGTATTACCACTGTTCCAGATTTTGGCCATTTGAATAGGTATCTCATTGTTTTAATTTGCGTTTCTCTGATGGTATATGATGTAGAGCATCTTTTCATATGCTTATCTGCCATCTGTGCATGTTCTTGGGTGAGGTATCCGTTAAGTTCTTTGGCCCATGTTTTTTTTTTATTTTTTTTATTTTTTTTAAAGATTTTATTTATTTATTTGAGAGAGAGAGAGAGAGAATGAGAGATAGAAAGCACGAGAGGGAAGAGGGTCAGAGGGAGAAGCAGACTCCCTGCTGAGCAGGAAGCCCGATGTGGGACTCGATCCCAGGACTCCAGGATCATGACCTGAGCCGAAGGCAGTCGCTTAACCAACTGAGCCACCCAGGCGCCCTCTTTGGCCCATGTTTTAATTAAGTTGTTTGTTTTCTTATTGTTGAGTTTAAGAGTATTTTGGATATCAGTCCTTTACGGATGTGTCTTTTGCAAATATTTTTTCCCCAGCCTTGGCTTTTCTTGTCGTTCTCTTCACATTGTCTTTCACAGAGGAGAAGTTTTTAATTTTAATGCAGTCCAGCTTATCAGTTATTTCTTTCATGGATTGTGCCATTGGTGTCGTATCTAAAAAGTCATCACCATACCCAAGGTCACCAAGGTTTTCTCCTGCATTATCTTTCTAGGAGTTTCATGGCTTTGTATTTTACATTTAGGTCTATAATGTATTTTGAGTTAATTATTGTGAGGAATGTAAGGACTCTGTCTAGATTATTTTCTTTTCCTTCTCCTTCTTTTTTTGTGTGGGTGTCCAGTTGTTTTAGCCTCATTTGTTGAAGACTATCTGTTCTCCACTGTATTGACTTTGCTTCTTTGTCCATGATCTGTTGACTCTATGCGGTCCTATTTCTGGGCTCTCGATTCTGTTCCATTCATCTATTTGTCTATTCTTTCACCAATACCACACTGTCTTGATTATTGTAGCTTCATAGTAAGTCTTAAAGTCAGGGAACAAACTCCAACTTTGTTCTTGTCCTTCAATGTTGTGTTGTCTATTCTGAGTCTTTTGCTTCTCCATATAAACTTTAGAATCACTTTGTCAGTATCCACAAAATAACTGGCTGGGATTTTGATTGGGGTTGCACTGAATCTCTACACCGAGTTGGGAAGCACTCACAGCTTGACAATATTTAGCCTTCCTGTTCGTGAATATTTATCTATTTAGTTCTTCTTTGACTTTGTTCATCAGAGTTTTGTAATTTTCCTCATACAGATCTTGTATATGTGTTGGTAGATTTATACCTAAGTATTTCATTTTGGGGGTGCTAATATAAATGGTAACTTGTTATTGATTTCAAATCCCACTTATTCATTGCTGGTATATAGGAAAGCAATTGATTTTTGTATATCAACCTCGTATCCTGAGGCAAATACAGGAGGTGGGATGCCTTTCCATCTCAGACTGGAGGAAAAGAGATAAGGGAGTAATCAGATGAAGAAAATTTGAGGGGAGGATTGAGATAGGCAGAGTGGGAGAAGGGAATATCCCAGGAGTTGGGGTCATCTACTAAAGATGATGTAGGGTTTAGTAGAGGACTCAAGAAGAATGATGGCATTTTAGAATAGCCACTGAAAGGAACTCAGGCTGAAAAACAAAATGGTATTTACAGTGGAAAAACAGGCACCATAACTTGAGTTTATGACTATTTTCAACTAAGCCAACATAGAAAAAGGGGTTTATAAGCAGGTTTCATGGGAACTATTATATAGCTTGTTTAAAAAGGCAAAATATTCTCAAAGTCATGTTTCCCCCAAGCCCTTAGCCAAGCATCTAAATTGGATATGGGGTGGCAGATGTATCATTTTTAGGTGAAGAGTGTGTGTTGTTGATACTGAAACATTGTTTTTGTGATTTTCAAGTACCACTCCTTATTTTGTATTTTGGGGCTCATCCATTTAGCAGTAATTGACAATTATTTACTGAGCATCTCTTAGGTGATAGGAACATGAAATAACATGATAAGTGAAACAAGGCCACCGCCATGAAGAATCTTTCAGCCAGGGGAATGTATTAACAGGTGAAGAGGAAATTGTGGTTCGGTGTGATGAGTACTGTGGTGGGATAAGCAGAGAGGGCCTGGGAAACTTCAGGAAGCTTCACACCCAATCCTGGATGCTTCAGGAATAAAAGAGCTTGGCTAAGGCAACCTGGCTAGGAATAGCTGGCTGGGAGGGTAATTCCAGGTGGTGCAAAAGCCCTGAGACACAAACTACATTAAATTCCTTGCCAAAACCAATACCAAAATATTTATTCTATTCTATGTTGCCTTGCATTTTTAAGACCAGCAGTTGGGATGATTGCTTTTGTATTTGTCCTCTGCGTAAAGTTTTATGTCATACTAGCATGATTGTCAGTAAAATTGTAGTATCAATATTTCTAGGAGTTGAATTTGTTATTCATTCCCTTAAATTATTACACATCCCCCCACTTTTGATTATAATTAGAATCTATTTAAATTTTTAATGGTCATAAAACATAGTAAGTTGTTGTAATTTATGAATGTGTTAGGCAGAAAAAAGGAGACATCTATCTATTATTAAGGTATTTTAGAAATCTCACAAAGATCACTGAAGAAGATATTTTGTCAGAGGGAAAGGATTTGGGGTGAATTTTTAACATTCCTTTTTTTTTTTAAAGATTTTATTTATCTATTTAATAGAGAGAAAGAGAGAGACAGCAAGAGAGCGAACACAAGCAGGGGGAGTGGGAGAGGGAGAAGCAGGCTTCCCGCCAAGCAGGGAGCCTGATGTGCGGCTCCATCCCAGGACCCTGGAATCATGACCTGAGCCAAAGGCAGTTGCTTAACCAACTGAGCCACCCAAGCGCCCCAATTTTTAACATTCTTATTTATTAGCTTTTCCAAAGTGTGTGTGTGTGTTTTCCCTAATCCTTGGGCATTTTTTATAAGCCAGTATTCTCCCAAGCAAAGTTGTTAGAAAACTTTCATGTGATAGCCTTAAACTTAAGGATTCTGGCAATGCTTGACATTATAAACATATATTTTTTTGAGGAATAGAACTTTTCTATAAATATTCACTCTGGATGAATACTCTTGGGAGTGTTCTTTATTTCAATTCAAATAAATTTGACATTGGTTTATCTGTGTTTCGTTTATGAAATAGGAGATATAAGTGGTTTCAGATGTGTTGGGAATTCTTTTTATTCTTCAACTTTTATTTAAACACCATCTAGAGAATATTTGTAACTAGAGACTTTTTTTGCTTTAAGACAGTTTAAATTGCCTAAATGTGTGTTGTTGTTTTTTTCCACATAGACTCATTGTTTGGAAGCGATTTGGGGCTCTTTAGAGAAATGCATATGAGTTACATGGTCATGTATGTCACATTAAATTAGCCATTTTCTCTGACTTGTGGCCTGGATGCGTGTTGCTGTGAACAAATGGAGAACAGTATTTTAAATATATGGTCAAACTACATTTGCCAGTTACAGGAGCTTGCTAAGGGATCTTGCACAATAGTAGATGCCAGAGTTTATTATTGGTTTAAGGAATACCATCATGAGTTTTTTTGTTTGTTTGTTTTTAGAGGAATTCTGAATTCATAGAATCTCTGCATGCGAGTGTTATACTTCATAAGAAATGTGGTATTTATGTCCGTATATTTTCACAATGCCTCTCTGGTTTCAGTTTGATGACATAACAGGCATAAATGAGCATTTGGGATAATACTGCTTGAAGTCATCCCATTGATCTATTTGAACTGAAATCCCATCTCTTTTTCTGTTTGCTATTTGAAGTGCATGCAAATGTTTGAGTTGTTGGGGGAGGGCATTGAATTGCTTGGTTTCAAGGGGCTGAATGGGATGTACTGTTAGTAAAAGAAATTATTTTACAAAAATGGTTTCAGTACAGAAGAGAGAAAATCTACCAAGTTATTAACTTGGTGTTTTAGACGTGAATTATTAAGTGGCTGAATATGGAAAGTTCATACCACAGAATTACAGCCAAGAGAAAAACTCTTATTTGCTTTAGACCAAATGTAGCCGAAAAGGAGTTTCAGGAATATTCGCCAAGGCTTACCGGGAGCTATGATGCCAAACCTTTTCTCTGTTGTGATGTCCATGACATTCACATGTGTGATAGATTCCCATGGAAATGTCCAGATATTAAAGAAATTCTCAGTATTTTTTCACACAACTAATTGCCTCAATTATTAATATTTACTGGCATCGTGGCAAACTGGATTGCTATTCAGGATAGGCTGTGGTTAGACACAGTTCTTGCATATCCAAAGTAAATGAATAAGAAAGACATAGGACATGCTTGAGTTTACTGTGTATCATATCTAAGAACAGAAAATAATTTTAAAATGTTGATACTTTATTTTTTGCCACGAATATACTGTAGCATGCCTCATGCTTGATCATTCTACACCAGTCTGTTCTGATAGCATGTCTGAAGCCTGCTGTCCTACAGGACCCTGGCTAGGTACAACATCCAGACATCAGGAGCTATCCAGATTTCGTTATTACTGTTGGGAAGTGGAATTCAAGGCCTGAATTAATTGCAACATACAGATTTTATTGAAGTGAGCTCTTCATTGAAAGCACTATTGATTATGTTTCTAAGAGAAATGCTTTGATGGAATTTAGAAATCAATACATCTATTTCCATTAGGACTTTAAATCACTTGTCATTTTTATGGAGGTGATGGTGACCCATCTGGGCATATAATTTGATAAATTATGGATAAGAATAATGGAATGTACTTCATTTACATCAATCAGGAGTTTTCAGAATCTCTGATTGGGTATCATTACTGGAGAGTCTGAAGAATTAGAACTTAGACATATTTGAATAAATACTATATACTAGGACTCATGCTTGGGCAGGCTTTACATCTTTGTTAGAACTAAGGGAAGGATTGTTTTTCTTTGTCAACTAAGATGTTGGGTAAAGATTGTAAAGGCATGTTCATATGCAATGACATGAATCCCAAGATCAGCAAAATGGAGAAGGTGAAGACATGGAGAAGGGCTTTCTTAAGTTTCTCTTCAGCAGAGAAATAATCAAACAACAACAAAAAATATTTGAAGAATATTTTGACAAAGAAAATATTTAAACTGTAAGAGTGTTATTTTTGTCTTAAGAATAGCTGAGTTAAATATTTTCCTTTAAGGTGAATTCAAATTTTACAGAAGCAGGGGGCAATAAATCAAGGTAATAATATATAAAGAAATAATGTAAGCTTTATTTCTTTTTTCCTTATGAAACATCTCTTAGGGCAAAAATAAGGCTTTCAATGAGACACAGTGAAAGACAAAAGGAAACACTTGTGTAGATAAAATGGTAAGTGGTGTTGTTAGGTAGCTTAATGCACAGTCTAGAGACATGTAGTACTGACTCGTTTTGTAAAGAATGAAAGAATTGAGTCAATTTGATTACTGTTCCCTCAGGTAATTCCCCAAATAATAAAATGAATTTACTTACCTATCTAATAATGAAATCAATTTCATCACCAAAATAAAGTTCTGGTAGCAGACTTCTGGGTTGTCTTGCAACAACATGAGTAATGTGTACCGGCTCTATCTAGCGGGTCCATCCATACATTGGTGTATTTATTCAGCACCTAAGTACTAAGTTTTAGGGAGCATGATTTAAAAAAAATCAATGACTTTTCAGCTTACTGAGAAGAGTGATTCTAATAGAAGTCATTTATAAGGGAAAAAACAGCAACATTCTCCCCAATCTCTACTTCTGCAAAAAAAGTTTAAAAATAAAAAATAAATAAATAATTATAATATAGCTGAGTCATTGTGCAGAGTTGCTGCTCTCTAAATATCCATGTATTCCCACGAATTTCCTAATACCTCTTACTATTTAAATGAGGTCTTAAGACTAGTTATGGTCAATGAGTTGTGAGTCGAAGTAGAATTGATGTGGGCACGTTGACTTTGTTCGCCTCCATTCTTCAGTTCTTTCTTTTACCTTAAACACAGGGTTTCCATCTCAATCTCTTCTAAATAAACTTTTCCCTTACTACAAAGTGTTTACTTATGGCCCAATATTTTAGCTGGACAGAGAAAGCGTGCTAGACTGCAGTAGGTCATATTTATTAAATACAACCTTTGAAACTTCAAATGATCCTGTTGAGGGCAACATGGCATCAGCAGAGGTAGTCAGCAGCTAACATAAGTGAAAAGCACTCCGATGACCCCTATTGCCTAGATGATGATGGTGGGGATGGTAATACTTAGTATCAGCTAACATTTCTATGGCACTTACTGTGTACCAGTCAGTGGTCTAAATCCTTTCTAGATGTTAACTCATGTAATTATTTCATTTCTAATTAGCGATTTTCTCCCTAATTTCTATCTATCTGACTTCTACTCATTGTAAATACTCACCTCATTTCACTACTTTTTGATACCATTTCCCAACTCCTCCAGAAAAAAATCATCACTCCTTCTTCTGAGCTTCCTTACCACTTGGTACATATCCTTATTAAAGAACTTATAAAGGGCACCTAGGTAGCTTAGTCGGTTAAGTGTCTGACCTTTGCTTTGGGCTCAGGTCACCATCTCAGGGTGGTGGTATAGAGACACCCCCCATCCCACTGGGCTCTGCTCATTCAGCAGGGAGTCTGCTTCTCCTCTTCCTCTGCTCCTCCCCCTGCTCACACTCCAGTACCCTCACTCTCTCTCAAATAAATAAAAGGAAGAAAGAAAGAAAGAAAGAAAGGAAGGAAGGAAGAAAGAAAGAAAGAAAGAAAGAAAGAAAACTTATAACATGATACTGTAATTATTTGTTGTATCCGGGTCATCACATATATTACAAGGGCTGGTTCCTGTACAATTTTATATTCCCAAGCTTATACATTGTCTGTAACATCAATAAATGTATGATGAATGGTTGAATAGATAAATGAACAAATGAGTAAATAAATGATTAAAATTATTTGAGATTTTTTTGTTTCTTATGATCAAGAGAGAACTGCTAAATAAGAAACCAGAAAAATTTATTTACGGTAAAAACAAAAGATTCTTATATCTTGAGAATAACTGAAAATGTATTTAAAATTTCTAGGCTTCATCTTCAAAGCAAGTTTTAATCGGATGTCTTTGGCCTGGATACTCAGATGTGACCCAAGGGGGAAAGTGACACAAGAGCATCAAAAGGATTTATTTTCAAGGAAAATGCCTAGAAAATTCTATTTCAAACCACTGGGGACAGGGCAGAAATGGCCTAGGGATCCTAGCAAGGGTCCAAAGAGCTAATTTTTTCATCATCAGGAGACATTAGACCTCTTTATGTAACTTAAAGGCAATGCTATAGAAGCTTAAAACCTAATAGCAAAACAAAAGTGCTCATTGGTGCTTCTCTAGGGATTAATAGTTTACATTAGGATTATTTACTATTTAATCAGAAAGAAATAAATAATGCAACTGAACGTTTTCTTTGTAAGTTAGAGCCCTCGGATAATTGAATCCATTGAAACGTTGACATAATTTTTATTGCAACAGGTTAAATTCAGGGCCATTGATGGGTCCTTTCAAGTGAAAGGGTTATCTCAGGAAATAGCTTCCCAAATTTTATTTCTTTTTTTAAAGATTTTATTTATCTATTTATTTGTCAGAGAGAGAGAAAGAGAGAGCACAAGCAGGGGAAGAGGCAGAGAGAGAGGGAGAAGCAGGCTCCCAGCTGAGCAGGGAGTCTGATGCGGACTCAATCCCAGGACCCTGGAATTAATGACCTGAGCCAAAGGCAGATGCTTAACCAACTGAGCCACCCGTGCATCCCTTTCCCAACGTTTCTTACTGTAATGTCAACTTGAGCAGCATTAAAGCTATGTGACTTTAAAGTCTAAGAGGGAAATAAAAACCACATTTTTATTGCTCCATTTGGTAATATTAGTAGTAACAGGCATTTATTGAGCCCTTGCTGTGTGCCAGGTACGCTGCTAACTCCATACACATTTTACCTTATTGATTCCTCTCAGCATCCTTTTGAGAATTATTCTATTATCTCCATTTTACCGATGAGGAAACTAAGGTACAGAGAGGTTAAGTCAATTGCCCATGTCACAATGTTGCAGTTATTAGGTGACCCCAAAGCCCTGTACTTAACCTGTCCAGCACACAGTCTTCTCATGAACAGGGATGTGGTCCTCTACTCTTTTCACTGTTTCTGAGGTTAAGGGGACAAGTGGGGCTAGTGCAGGGCTCATTCCTCTGAGCACTTTTCCATCAGAAACTCTTTTCCTCCTTGGTCTACCATGATTGGTCAGGAGGCTGGAGGGCACACCTTTTTCCCAGAATCCTTTGCTGCCCACAACTCCAATTTGGGTTGTAGAAATGAGGACTTTATGTAAACGGTATACCTCCTCTCCCTACTATTCAAAGGGGGAGCATGGACTGCATTGTCCAGATATTTCATATATCAATTTTTTCATGAGTCTCTCTGTGATAACATTTTTAAAGGGACCACACATGTTTTGAAGCAAACATTAAACAAAAGAAGAAGAAAAGAAAGCAAGCCAGAATCTGGATTTCTGTTTAAGTTTAGTGAATATCTGGAACTCTTTTCCAAAAGTGCTTTCAGCACAAGTGATTGGATCATATATATTTTTTTTCAATAGCTCTTAGGGGTCTATTAAGAACAACATAATTATATAAATTTCATCTTTGTGGTGAATGTAAGTAATTAAAGAGCTCTGAAACTACCAGAGTACAGATTTGTGTTAGTAACAATGAGAATAACAAATAATCTAATTAAAAATGGGCAGAAGACATGAATGCATTTATCCAAAGAAGACATCAAGATAGCAAACAGACACATGAAAAGATGTTCAATATCACTCATCACCAGAGAAATGCAAATCAAAACTACCGTGAGGTATCACCTCACACCCATTTAGTCAGAATGGCTAAAATAAAAAAGACAAGAAACAATAAGTGTTGGCGAAGATGTAGAGAAAAAGGAAACTTTGTCCACTGTTGGTGGGAATGCAAACTGGTACAGCCACTGTGGAAAACAGAATGGAGTTTCCTCGAAAAGTTAAAAATAGAGCTACCCCATGATCCAGTAATCCCACTACTGGGTATCTACCCCCAAAATACAAAAACACTAATTCAAAGGGATACATGCACCCTTATGTTTATTGCAGCATTATCTACAATAGCCAAGATATGGAAGCAACCCAAGTGTTCATTGATAGATGAGTGAATAAAGAAGATGTGGTATATATATATTTTTTAAAGATTTTATTTATTTATTTATTTTATTTCTTTACAGAGAGAGACACAGTGAGAGAGGGAACACAAGCAGGAGGAGTGGCAGAGGGAGAAGCAGGCCTCCTGCAGAGCAGGGAGCTGGATGTTGGACTCGATCCCAGGACCCTGGGATCATGACCTGAGCCGAAGGCAGACGCATAATGACAGAGCCACACAGGCGCCCCAAGAAGATATATATATATATAGACACTATGTAATATAATATATATAATGGAATATGTTTTATATATACCTATATGTATAATGGAATATTATTTAGCCATTAAAAAAAGAATGAAATCTTGCTAATTTGCAACAGCATGGCTGGAGGTAGAGAGTATAATGCTAGGGTAAATAAGTCAATCAGAGAAAGACAAGTACCATATAATTTCACGCATATGTGAAATTTAAGAAACAAAACAAACGGGCCAAGGGAAAAAGATAGAGAGACACACAAACCAAGAAACAGACTCTTAAATAACAGAGAATAAACTGATGGTTACCAGAGGGAAGGTGGGTGGGGGGGGTGGGTGAAACAGGTGATGGGGATTAAGGAGGGCTCTCGTGATGAGCACCAGGTGTTGTGTAAAAGCGTCGAATCATGATATTGTACACCTGAAACTAATATTACACTTTATGTTAACTATACTGCAATTAAAATAAAAACTTAATAAAGTAATAAAAAAATAACAGATCATGTTTAGCCACTGAATTTTGATAATATTTATACAACTTACAAGGTACTTTTATTAGTATGTTGTAGAAACAGTTTGCAAGGCACACAGCATGAGTGTTCTTATTAATTCCTATTCTATAGATGAGGAAACAGATGAGGAAATCTCGTGAGATTGCAGAACTTGACAAGGACAGTTGGGCACTCACCTTTTACATCCTGACTTAAATCTCATCGTTGCAGCCTTTGAGCCCTTGACTCTCCTACCCCCCTGAGACCCAGCTCTGTGGCTGGCCTCCTGTGGAGGCAGAGCAGAAGCAGAGGATAATAGGGCTAGGTAACACCCTCATGAATTATTGAAAATTCACCACTTGGAAACTTCAAGTGTGGGAAGCACAAAGGACTTCACAGCTCTGGGTTTGGGTGCTGACAGGGTCTACTCATCTGGCTCACTGACAGAAGGTTTCTGATTTTCTCTCTGTCTCTGTCTCTGTCTCTTCCTTTCTGGAATTTGTTTACTACAGCAACTTATGATTCATTCAATAAATATTTACAGCCCTCTAACCCACTTGCCCGGGGAATGTTCTTCCCCTGGTGCCAACCTGGCCTCACTGGATTCTCACAGTCAATTCTGAAAGGAGGAATGATAGCCTTAGGTATAGTATTGTCAGTTCAGTACTGCCTGGCTCCTTTGCTGACTTAGTTGGCATTATAATTGGGAGCAAAAATTTACATTAACAATAATGTTAATGTAACACATGCTATAAGGGAGGCATTATGCAATGTATTTGGGATAAGCAGAAAATGAAAATGCAGTAAAACATTCCTTAAGGGCTTTTTAATCTAGTAAAGTCACTTCTAGGCCTAAAAATCATGAGCTGACTCATATTTTTTCCTCCCTGAAGCAATAAAGGTTATTCAGGTCTCAAAGACACAGTGCAAGTATTCATTTATTTAATAAATAGTGGGTGTCTACTATGTGATCAGGCAACACCCCACATCCTGTGGGGGCAATGGAGCCCAAGACCCCTTATCCCCTGCCTTCTTGCAAATGGGGGAAATGATTTTAAAAGAAGTCAACATAAAAATAAATGAAATAGTTATCTTATGTGTGAGGAGCCAAGAAAGAAAGAAAGAAAGAAAGACCCCAAGCATATCCACCCCCCCACACACAAAAAACCCAACAAGGGGCTAAGAAATGGAAAAGCAGATTTGAAGAGGAGGTCTTTAAGCAGGATGTTCAGGAAAGGTGTCTCAGAGGAGGTGGCATTTAAATTGAGACATAGTGGGGATAGGACTTGGTCTTGGGAAAAGTTGGGGGGAAGGCATCCTGGGGACTAGCACTATCTAACCCTAACTCAAACTAGCAAAAGCAGAAGACTAGTTTGGCTGTGCGAGCAGGAATAGACCAGGGATAGACCACATTTCAGGCATGGCCCGAGTCAAAGCCTCCAACGAGGCAGGCCACGTTTGGTCCTGCTCTCCACCTCATACCTCTGCTTTTCTGTGTACATATGTTTTAAAGATTTTATCTATTTATTTGACAGATAGATAGAGAGCACAAGTAGGCAGAGTGGCAGGCAGAGGGAGAAGCAGGCTCCGCGGAGCAGGGAGCCAGATGCGGGGCTCGATCCCAGGACCCCGGGATCATGACCCGAGCCGAAGGCAGTTGCTTAACCAACTGAGCCACCCAGGCACAGCCTGTGTATGTATGTTTTAAAAAGATTACTCCTGCTGCTCTGGGGAGAATGGGTTGTAAGTTCCAAGTATGGAATTACTTAAACTTAAGTAATTACTTAAACTTCTGTAGCAATCTGGGTGGGATAAGATAGTGGCTAGTATTGGGGAGACAGCAGATAGATAGAAGCAGACAGAGAGAAGACATTTCATTTTGGGGGAGGGTGTGGTAAAGTCAGTAGGATTTACCAGCAGGAAGTGAGAGAAAGGAAGGAGTAAAACATGATTCTGAGTTTTGGGATTTGAGAAGTTGAAGCCATTTGCTGAGATGGAGGATTATATATGTGAAGATTAGCAAAGGAATGGTTTGGGGAGGGAAAGTCAAGAGTTCTGTTTTGGCCATGTGACGTTTGAGCTGTCTGTGAAGCTTTCAGACGGAGCTGTCTAGGGGACTGTGGTTGGTGGGAACCTGAAGCTCAGAAGAGCAGCTTGGAGCCAAGGTACACTTTCAGGGTCCTCAGCATGCAGCCCCTGGACAGGACACAACTGTCTAGGGAATGAGTGCGGTGAGAGATAAGGTCCAGGGCAGAGTCCTGAGAAACGTTTGGGTGAACGTGAGGAACTCAGCAGAGTGGACCGAGAAGGGGCGGTGAGGAAGTGGGGAGACCAGGAGAATGCCAGGATGTAGATGCCAAGAAAATACATTGTCTTGTGGAGTCAGGGACGGGCTTTGTCAAAAGCTGCCAGAGGGGAAGGGCAATGGACATGGAGACAAGAGTTTGTGCTTTGACAACTCTAGCAGTTGAACGTGGACTCGAATCTTGAAATGATGAAAGGCACAAGCAAGTTTGTAGCTAGTAGGGAGAATAATCTCATGTGGGGCTGTGATTCTCTGGAACCATTTTCAAAACACGTTAACGTTTATTACTGCTTTTCCCACAATGTCTCTGTGTGGGGTGGCAGGGCAGAAACTGTTATTACCATTTCACAGATGAAGAAGTAGAGGTTTGGTGTGGCAACACTTTATAGCTGTGTACCCCAAATTCATGCTCTCCCGGGCTGGACTGTATTTCTGGTTCCTGCCCTTGCAGTCTGCATGGCGATATGACTGGTTCTTGACATTGGATAAGAGTGGAAGTAAGGATGTGTCCCTTTTAGGCCAGACTATTACAAAGTGGGTGGGACTTTTCCATATTCTCTTTCCCTTTCCATGAGCAAGAAGCAGAGGACTTTGATGCCTTCATGGATGGAGGAGTTTGAAAACAGGAAGAGACAGAATCTCTGAATCCCCATGGGAGGGAAGCCTGCCTGCTCACTAGGAATACCTACACTGAGCTGTCATGAGCAAGTAGCAATATTTTATTACCAATGAAATTTTGGTGTTTGTTACACAGCTAGTGTTATCTTAACTAATGTATCTGGGAATATTAAATATCTTGCAGAACATCCTATTGTAAGTGATGATAGCGTGGTGGGTGACCAGACCTGCTATTTGTGTGCTGATGGTCCCCACTGCACAAGGTACCACAGGATCTAGGAACAGAGGATGTGCTGTATAGGAAACTCTAAAACTAGGTAAGTGGATAGTTGCACCAAAAGCTCATTTAAAAAATAATGTTTCTGATTTTTGAAATAGGTAAAACGAACACACCCATCCTGGGATCCTTCTCCATCTGTGATTTAATACAAAATAGCTTCCATGGGCTGCATAACAATCATGTTTTTTTTTTTTTTGTGGTATGAAACTGAAATACTTCCAAAAGTGAGCCACCAACAATGTGCATAACATTTTATCCCAGATGGCTCTCTCCTTTGCCAACTTTATGTGGAAGTCAACAGCTTGTCTGGGAGAATGCCTAAATACCCTTCCCAGGTCAAAGTTCTCCTCCCATAACAACACACTCAAGTGTTTTGCTCTAAGAAGAGAGCAGCACTTGTAAGGAGAGAATCATTCTCAAGTATTAGTCTTTTCTATAAAAAAAGAAAAAAAAATCCCCACTCTACCAAAGTATTAGATTTCATTATCCAGGGGCTGATGACCCCATTCGTGATCAATGGTCAAGAGTTTATTGTTACCAGGTTTGGGGTTAGTAATATTTCTGATGTTTTCTTCTTAAATAATTACCAGTCCTTGGAGGAAATGATACCAAACTTCCACAAGTGGCTTGTCATTTTAAAAAAACCGTTTCCCCGTTGGCACCCCCAAGTCTCTGTCTCTGTCCGTGACAGCAGTTTGCACGTCTCTGTTGCACACAGCAGAGAACTTGAACCAGATACCAGGAAATGAAGTTGGAGATTTTCCTTTTAACTTGAACTACCTTGCAGTGGGTTTTCCATGGTAGATTTGGTGACTTGGGGGCATCCTAACAGCACAGGGAATGGGTGGGTGCACAGAGTGCAGCCGAAAAGCAAATGTGGTGCCCTGGGGCAACTTCGAGAAATGCTCTGTCCAGTCCTATATGGACACATGCTCGCAGTTACTCCTCAATGCCTCATTCCTCTGCAGTTATAGCTTCTTTTGGGTGCAAAGGCACCTCTTCTCTTTGTCGTATGAGGCAGTTTTCCCTTTGCATCCAGAAGGGTCATGGGTGATGAGCAGTCTGTAAACCAGCACCCCCACCAAGGGATGGGGCAGACTGAGCCAGAGCCTATTGGGACTTGGTGTGTGGGGGGTATCTCTGAGGTTAGAAATGGAAGCATGGAGTGCAGGGAGTTTGTTGGGACAGAAGTACCCACATCAGAGAGGGTCTAGGCAAGTCTAGGTCCAAAAACCTGAAAAGAGTCAGAATGAAGCTGAGATCAAAGGTGGGCACTGAAGTTAACTGTATGGAGTCAAGTGCTAATGAAACAGGGTTGCCTCCATTTTGACCTTGAACTTTCTAGTTAGGTTCTTCTTTCCAGCTTGTCTCTTGGCTCAGGAGGAAGACCCTGAGGGCAAAGCATGGCCTGGTGGGCACGGAAACTGCCCCCTCAGCGCTAAGGGCTGCCGGGAGCCAGCAACACCCTGCCCCTGCTGGAGTCCAAGGCCAGGATGGAGTCGACCTTCACTGCCCACCTGCACGGACCCACCCTCCTTTGCCCCAGCTCTTCCTTATAGAAACCTGGAAGCATTTTTGGCCCCTTGGAGTTAAGTCTTTGAGACGCTAGTCCGCTAGTCCGCTAGTCTGCTGTCTTCCCGGTGTTCTCCCTGGAAGAATTTCCTTTCTTGTTTCACCGAAGTCTCTCTGCCCTTGGATTCTGTCAGTGGGGAGTGGCCAGCAGAGCCTGGTCTGTCTGGGACCCCTGCAACCCGGCTACACTCAGAAGGAAGGTTCAGTATAAACAGAGTAGGACCCAGATCTAAGCCACTGCTTAATTACCAAAGTTTGCTCTTATTTTTTTTTTTGAATGATAGTTCCTTAAAATAATTCCTTAGAGTTCCTAATTCTTTTTAAAACCTTTCTAGTTTTGTTACTTTGTGTGTGTGTGTGTGTGTGTGTGTGTGTGTGTGTGTGTGTGGTGTAGCTACATCTCCCTATGGGGAGATCTTTCAGGGTTCCGGTATGAGACTCCAAAAAGCACTCTCTCTGCTGCAAATGGGGCCAGGATTTGCTCTGACATCCTTGCTTCCTTCTCTGGGCAGTGGGCTCACTCTAGGCAGCCGGAAAGCAAAACACTGGGGCGTTGGGAATGTGCATCCAGCTGGTAGCTGAACCGAAATTCTGATCAACTAAGTCACGCTTGCTATAGTTGAAGAAGCCCGAGGAAACGGGTGGAGGAAGCTCTGCGACAGAGAGATTATAAAGCCCTAGGTGAGGTAGCGCTAGAGATTTTGAGACTAAGATTTGAGATTCTTTTGCTGGGGGTGGTATCCAGGAAAGGAAATGCAATGAAAAGATCATAGCTTTTTTTTTCCTCTTTAATCAGTTTAATTCTCTTATCTCTACGTGGCTACCAGGAGGGGAAAAAATTGTTTTATTTAACTTTCAGGAAAAAAACCCAACAAAACCTCTAGCAGTTTCTTCCAATAGTTTGCCTAAAAAAACTCATTAACCAATTGTACTTGACAGAGCAGCCCCGAACACAAGCAGAGGCTGACTTCAAAGCGACAGGTTGGGCTCACAGGCAAATGGCGGGTGGGGGAAAGGGAGGGGACTTGAAGGGATTTCTGAAGAGAATTTCTAAGAAAAGAAAGATAATAGGAAACTGCTGGAGGCACAGGATCAAATCCAAGTGCCCAGTAGGGAAGCTTGGAAAGTTTGTCTCCTAGCCAACTACCTGCCCCTCCCTTGGTTTTTTGAAACTATTTACAGTCAAGTTTAATTCAATTTTACTAGGATTTAGGTTATTGTGTGTGGGGGGGAGAGGTTAGGCTCTAATTTTACTTTTTGGAGTGAACATTATTTATACAAAAAACACAAATAGTCTGCATTTACATATGAGGTCTGTGAGAACAATTTTGGAAAAGACACAAGTTGACTCTCTAGGGTATTTTTTTCTCCTCAAAAAGATACTTAAGTGATATTCCTAGCTTCTCCCAAGTGAATGCTGTTCTCCTTTGTTCATTATCCTTTATTCTTTGCTTGCACGTTTATATTTTCTTTAGTAAATACAACACTTACAGTAGCAGAAGTGAACAAAATCTGGCTGAATCTGAAAGAACATGTTTAGGAAAAGAAGAATTCTTTTTCTTTTTCTTAAGATTTTATTTATTTGAAAGAAAGAGGGTGTGTGCGATTTGGGGGGAGGGGCAGACTCCCCACTGAGCAGGGAGCTCTAAGTGGGGCTCCACCCCAGGACCCTGAGATCACGACCTGAGCCTAAGGCAAACGCTTAACCAACCACTGAGCCACCCAGGCACCCCAGAAAAGAATTCTAATAAAAAAGAAAGTAATGGTCTCATCAGTTCTTCCTTCTTCAGATTATTGATATGATTGCTTGAGTTGTGCATTGTCACCCTACCCTGTTAATTAGAGGCCACACCTGAGGAACATGGTGTTGGCTTATTAGAGTTTTCTAGTCCCAAAGATGCATTCAGTCTATATCACCGATGATGACAAGTCTAGCAAACACCCAAGATTTCTTTCTCTCATCTTCTCCTGGTATTTTGTTCTGAAAATTGGAGTTTTATCCAATGGGCGCAGGTGATTACTTACCACTGTTCAGGCCTTTGAACAAATTAAACTTGAGGAATCCTCATGGCTGGGGTTTGGGGCTTGCTGTTTTCTTTTGTTCAGAAAATCCTGTCTAGGGAACAATAGAGTACTTTTTAAAGGTACACAGAAGAAGAATTTGGTTTTCAATGAAGTTTCTGGTCTATAGTACATTGGATTCATGTAGAAACTTCAGCTTTTATTTAATTCTACCAGATCCAGAGTTTAGTTTGAGTGCACACACAGAAGTTGAGAATGTATAGGCCAAGAATCTTCGAATAATATCAGCTTCTGTTTCCTGTTGGTCTTCATGCTTCATGTATGAATATTCAGAACTTCTGATAGTAAATGATTTCCATAATTAAATCATACATTTACCTCGTTTTTCATTTAAGGATGTGGTAAACTGGCTTTTAGTTTGCAGAGTACTATTTTCTTTTAATTTCAATGTAATTTTGATGCATATGATTCTTTGCATTTGTGAAATGAATTATTATGATTCTACCACAAATGCTGAATGAGGTAGTAGAATTATAAACAATGCCTTCTTTTATTTTTTTTTAAAGATTTTATTTATTTATTTGAGAGAGAGAGAAAGCACGAGAGAGGGGAGGATCAGAGGGAGAAGCAGGCTCCCCACTGAGCAAGGAGCCCCCACTGTGGGATGCGGGACTCGATCCTGGGACTCCGGGAAGGCGCTTAACCAACTGAGCCACCCAGGCGCCCAAACAATCCCTTCTTTAGAGTGCATTTAGCTTCTTTAGAGCTAGTGCAATTTGAGTTGGAAGTTGGTTAATATGAAAAGGGACAAATAAATATATTTCACTGAAACCAGCTATGGATGTCTGTAAAATTGCTTAGAACGGTGTGGTTGTTAAGCATCATATTAATTTTTGTTAGTTATCCTTCACAACATATGTGAGAAGTGGCCTGAAATGATTGTTTCTTATACTTTACATGTTAGACTATTTTATCAAGTTTGCTGAGGCTGATTAGTGCAAGAGAGAAAGCAACATTTTCCCAATATAAATAAGGAGGTGAAGAAATAAGCAAAGAAGTAAAAAAGTGAGTGAGTGGGGGTGCCTGGGTGGATCAGTCAGTTGAGTGTCTGCCTTCGGCTCAGGTCACCATCCCAGGGTCCTGGGATTCAGCCCTGGTCTAGCACTCTGCTTAGCGGGGAGCCTGCTTCTCCCTCTCCTTGCCCCCTGCTCGTGTTCTCTCTTGCTCTCTCTCAAATAAATAAATAAAATCTTTAAAAAACAGTGAGTGAATAAATGAATGAATAAATAAATAGAAGTTATACTGAGAATGACCTCTTCAGATAATTCTTGGAGTGATTCAACTCTCATACTCTGAATGGTTAGGGAGCCCTAGTTTGGCACAACATAGCTGTTTGAACTTGAAGAAGTGTGTTCTTTCCTAAGCCTCAATAAGCAGTATATAATATATCCAGCTCCACTAGGTGGTTTACAAATGTTGTATTATTTCTCTTTTCTGTTATTCATATAGCCCACGCCGCCTAAGGGATCATTAAACCCGTAACAAGGAGCCATGGGTTTGGATCACAATTCTGCCACATGGATAGATAGCATAGCCGTTAGTAAATGTCCTTGTTTTTCCAAGACCCAGTTTTCTCATCTATAAAATGGAGATGATGATAAACCCCTCATAAGGTTGGTTCTGATGATCAAGCCTGATAATGGTGATTCAGGAGGGCCGTGAAAGGCAAAGAGCTGTAGAGACAGGAGGCACCATCAAGGGTTGTAACCATCCCTTTTTCCCCAAAGACAAAATGTACAGGGGCCACCTTTGGCATTAAGTACACTAGGTTACCTTTGTTACAGGTTTGGAGGTGAAGGAAACCTGGTGGTGAACGCCACTGTGTTTATGCTTAAATCGTTTCTCTCAACAACTTACTAAGCTTATCAAAGCAAATGATTAGAAAGAGAATTATATTATAGAAATAACAATTAAGATGTTAGTGTACCACTTTGAATCCAATTCTCCTCCTTGGGGTTAAAAATCAGCAAAAACCAAAACAAAACATAGAAAACCCTTTGTGAGATGATAGGGAAGAGTAGGAAATATGTACCCCAGCATTTAAATGCTTCTACAACAGAACTTTGAAACCCTGGTGTGGATTGTCAACAAAGGCAATGTGTGGTGGGGAGGTGATGTCCATGACCAGATGGGTGGCCCTTGCGTCTGCACTCAAATACTTACCTGTGTAAACATCTGAGATATTTACTCAGCCCTGGGAAGAGAATTTGAGGACTGTTTTAACTGCTAGATGGGAAGGAGAGCAGAAAGCCCACTGGTTCCATCCACTTAAGTCAATTATTGTTCACCCTACGTAACATAGAGATAAATGATAAACACCAATTAAAACTCACCCTACGATGAACTAATGAAATGGGTAAATCCTCCACTTCCTCCAGCGGCTCCCTTGGAGGACTCACATCGCAGAGCTCCCAATTTGAGCTACTGTTTCTCAACCAGTAGAAATCCTGAGCGCGCCCCTCATCAGGCTACCCTGGGCTTGGCCTGCCCATTCCCAGGTTCATATACCACTCCTCTGTAGTTTCAATAAACAAGTCCTTCCAGAGCAGCTGGTCAGGAGGGGAGAGATGGCTTGTTTTCAAACCCAAAGAGGACACTTGCCCTGCTTGTGGAGCGAACTGGGTTGGGGTGCGGCAAGGGAGGCTATGCTCAGAGGCCCGGGATCTGGCTCAGAAACACTGCGACCATTGTCTTTAGAGGCAACAAAAGGGGTTGTTGAAAAACCAAGCTTTAATATAAAGCCAAAAATCTGTGCTTGTGATTTTGTGTTTATTTGGCATTCAAGTACAGCAGTCATTCTCAGCTCTTGCCGCTGTTTATGTTTAAAGGAAGGCCCATAGCCCCGGAATGGGAGCCAGCTTCCAATATCTCACACTTAAAAAAACAACACCAAAAATCCCACTATCGTTTTCTACTCCTGTGTCCTGTGAGTTCCTGTCTGAACCTTCGGGGCTGGTGAGTGACAGGTCAGCGGCCTCCTCAACACCAGAGCCTGCTAACCCTCCTGGACAGTTCTTTGATAACTATATACACATTTGTATTTACTTGGAGGAGGGGGACAACATTCCTTTGCCATTGGGTCAGATTTTCCTGTGTGAGTTTTCTTTTCCTCTCTGTGGTTCTAGTTGGGCAGTTCTTGTCAGTTAGCAGGAGGAGGGAGTGTATAAATCATTGTGTAGTTTGTTTCAGCTTCTTGGTTAACAGTTATATTGGGCTGCTGGCTTATGGGGAACAAAGTTAACCTAATCTTGAACATCAGAGGAACCTGGTGGAATTAAGGTTACGTAACTACTGGACAGAATGGGAACTGGAAGGCAGGGTGATGGAGCGGTGCTGGTAACTTGCCAACAGGCAAGGGTCACTTCCCTGTTAATTGGTGCTTGCAGAGCAGACCCATTTTTCTATGGTCATCAATTTAAGAATAGACATGAACAGACATTTCTGCAAAGAAGATATCCAAATGGACAACAGACACATGAAAAAGTGCTCAACAGCACTCGGCATCACGGAAATCCAAATCAAAACCTCAATGAGATTCCACCTCACCCCAGTCAGAATGACTAAAATTAACAAGTCAGAAAACGACAGATGTTGGCGGGGATGCGGAGAAAGGGGAACCCTCCTACACTGTTGGTGGGAATGCAAGCTGGTGCAACCACTCTGGAAAACAGTATGGAGGTTCCTCAGAAAGTTGAAAATAGAGCTACCCTATGACCCAGCAATTGCACTACTGGGTATTTACCCCAAAGACACAAATGTAGGGATCCAAAGGGGCATGTGCATCCGAATGTTTATAGCAGCAATGTCCACAGTTGCCAAACTATGGGAAGAGCCTAGATGTCCATCAACAGATGAATGGATAAAGAAGATGTGGTATATATATATATATATACAATGGAATATTATGCAGCCTTCAAAAAATGAGATCTTGCCATTTGCAATGACGTGGATGGAACTAGAGGGTATTATGCTAAGTGAAATAAGTCAATCAGAGAAAGATAATTATTATATGACCTCACTGATATGAGGAATTTGAGAAACAAGACAGAAGATCATAGGGAAGGGAGGGAAAAATAAAACAAGATGAAACCAGAGAGGGAGATAAACCGTAAGAGACTCTTAATCTCAGGAAACAAACTGGGGGTTGCTGGAGTGGTGGGGGGTGGGAGCAATGGGGTGGCTGGGTGATAGGCACCATGTGCTATGGTGAGCGCTGTGAATTGTGTAAGACTGATGAATCACAGACCTGTACCTCTGAAACAAATAATACATTATATGTTAATAATGATAAAAAAAAGAACAGCCTCATTCGTTAAAGTGAACCAATGCCACTCACATCATAGAAGAGGGGAAGAGAATCGATGACAGAAAGTTCTCTGAACGTAAAAATGAACTTAGATCAACTGCTAGAACTGATGAGTGTGATGACAATACCTTATGTGCCAATGGTGTGTCATGTTTTTTCACAGTGCATTTGGTTCATATTACTTCGAATTACTATAGAGCTATATTTATAGTTTATCATATTACTTTATTTGATTATCACAATAAATCTGTAAAGAATGTAAAATAGGCACCTGCACTCTCAATGTTGAGAAGGAGAAGTTAAGGGATTAGCCTGGGGCCCAGGAAGCCAGCCTACCGACTAGATCTCCTGATAGCGAAAGCTGCATTCTTTTTCAACATATCAGCTGACTTCATGAAATGTTGACGGGTAGCCAAAACATAATGATTCAAGAATTGAAATACAATAAAATGATAACATGTTGTCCTCTGAAAAATCTTTAAGGTACATTCTGGTTCCGTAACTCACCCAAATTCTGACTGGAAAAAGAACAAATGCTGGGGAGAGTCACTGCTGCTTCCTGTGGGCCTGACAAGGTACATCCTGGTCTTACCCCCTCCCCCCCGGGTCCAGACCCCTTATTTTGGCTGTTAAAACCTGATTTTCACTTGAATTCAGTGGAGCCCTTCACTTAATTCTGTCTTGAATTAATTTAGGGTGTCTGTCTTATCCATCAAAACTTACATTCAAAGATGACCCAAATGATATCTCCTTTCATCCATGTTAAAAATGTTCACAATAATGGATCATCTCAGGCAAAGTGCTGTTGGAGTTCCTGGCCTAGGGAAACTACTCAAAATACTTTCTTTTCTTTCTTTTTTTTTTAAGATTTTATTTATTTATTTGTCAGAGAGAGAGAGAACACAAGCAGGGGGAACGGCAGGCAGAGGGAGAAGCTGAGCAAGGAGCTCAATGTGGGGCTCTATCCCAGAACCCTGGGATCATGACCTGAGCCGAAGGTAGCAGCTTAACTGACTGAACCACCCAGGCACCCCTCAAAATCCTTTCTTAACCAAATTTTGGAAGACCCAATGAAAGCTGAAGAAAGTATCTATAGGCTCTTATGAAATCCCACTCAGCCAACCAGCTGGCTAAAGTATAGCTGTTCTGTGAGTAACAGCCTTGGTCTATAAAGGAAGAGCCTGGTGACTCCTTATATTTTGAAGAAATTAGTTATTCAATAAGTATTCATTGATGGTGAACAACATGACTGGAAATATTTCTCTTTGGAGTTTTATTTTCCCAAACACCTTTACAAATTGATATTTGTGTAGAATATTGAATATCAATATTTAAGAGACTCAGTAAAACTCTGGTTCTGAGCACTTCCTGTTTCCAAACTTTTGTTTGTTTTCCAGTGAGAATGTATAGTCATCCATTTTTAAACTCTGGTTTTCGTGCATTTAAACAAGGCTCCCCTGGAGGTAGGAATGCCAGGGCAAGAATTAACCAGATTGTAATCTTTGTGCCTGGCAGTCTGACATCACTTGGGAACTCTGCCAAAATTCCTTTGGAAGCAGATGTTCCTAGAGGAGGAATGGTAATCATTTATCCTCTTACATTTGTTGGGTAAAAGCTGATTCATGGGAAATACAAGGACTTAGGTTACGGTTACAAAAAATCCACTAGAGATGTACCTTTTCAGAGAGAAGAAACACGATTATTTTTTTAAAACATTTTTTTCCCCCTCTGTCCCACAATTTCTCATGTTTTAATTCCTACTTTCCCACCTACTTATTGTCAGGGAGGAGTTGCATCTGCCCCCTCCCCATTGCAATAGCTCCCACTCAATATGTAGGTCATTTACAGATCCTAGTAATTTTCCAACTGCTAGTCTAGCATCCTAATATACACCTCAAGGGGTGCCTGGGTGGCTTATTCAGTGAAGCGACTGACTCTTGATTTTGGCTCAGGTCATGACCTCAGGGTTGTGGGATTGAGCCCCATGTGGGACTCCGCCCTCAGTGTGGAGCCCACTTAAGATTCTCTCTCTCCCTCTCCTTCTGCTCCTTCCGCCCACTCATATTCACACATACAAACAGGCGTACGCTCTCTCTCTCAAAGAAAATAAAAACAAAATATAAACTTCAAGCCCTCTTTCTTGTATTTGTATATTGCCTCTTTCAGGCAAAAAAAGTGGAATTAAAACATAAAACTCCAAAAGGGCCAAGTTTGTTGATAATTTATAAACAAGGAATAAAGTGGGGTCCATGTCAACACTGATTATAATGGCCTTTGGTTATTACAATGAGTGAATGTCTATTGACATATGTATCAGGTGAATATTGCCTCTCATAAAAAAAATCAAGATTTTTAATGTATTATTTTGCTTTCAAGGAATACATGCAATTTGGAACATAAAGCTGAGTGAAACTGATGTAAGACCCATTTGTACTTGTCTAAATCTCTAGCCAGTTACTATTTATTTTTTGGCAGTTACCATTTCTTCCTTGGCAGTTACTATTAAACTGCATGAGTAATCAACTACTGGTAGAGACGCAAGTTCATCCAGAGGTGAACTCTTTAGGCAACTGCTGAAGCATCTTACCCAGGAAGTCTTGGGGACCTTTTGTGTAATTTGTGGTGTGTTTTGTAGTTTTTCTGCATCATTAGAATTTGCTTGTTATGTATTTCAAAACATGAAGTATTTAGAGAACTAAAAAGAAAATATATTAGAACAAGTTTCCTCCAGAAGTTGAAGGATAGGGGAATTTTATAATGCCATATATAAATCCCACTAAATGTTCGTAGCTATTCCAGAAATATCAAGCTGGTACTTTTTTTTTTTTACTTAATTGAGAACGCAAGCTTTTATAGCAGGTATCTGATTTAATAAATGGAAGGATCTCTATAGATGCTCCCTCTTTAGAGTCCAAGCTTATATGTTTATCTCCAGAGTCTGTTCCAACACCCCATTGGCGTTCTGGTGGAGAGAATGAGCACTGGGTAGAAGACCAAAATGGAGAAAACAGGGCTAAGCCTGAGCTCCTCCCTCTGAGTTCATGTCTGAAAAAACTGATTTGCTATTAGATGAACTAAATAATGCCCTGTCTTCAAAGAAGTGGGAGAGCAAGTTAGTGGCCTGCTCAAAATTTCTGAGGTAGCCTCAAGAATAAATTGACTAATATAGTCAATCACTGTTGTGTTTTTAAAGCTCAGTATCAGTTATGCCAAAAAATTCATGATTGCATGCTCTTGATTTTTGCAAACTCTACATAGCATCAAGATGTTTAAATGATTCTTATCTATAGGTTATCTCATTTTAGAAACCCGAAAGTGAGCCCACAGATCATTTCAGATACCCCAAGGGAATTCTGCAGCTAATCCCACCCTGGCAAAACATCAGGATTAAACTTTTGATTACAAAGATACGTTCATGGTAGAATAAGCATTTTCTGTTCTCCAAATGTCCCGCTCTAGAGTATTATCTTATTTGCTTTATGATGCAGAATTTGCCTGAGATTTGTTACCTGCCTGAATGCTTGAATGTCTCCTTACTTGCTTTCTTGCGCGACCAGTTGCTCTGATTTGACTGGGACTGAGGGATTTCTCAGACCTCCAGGCTTTTTGTGCTAAAACTGGGTCAGTCTCAGGCAAACTGCGAAATCACTTTCTGAGCAAAGTCCAGGCTGTGTTATCAGGTATTTCTGCAGCCTGCAGGTCAGCGTACAAATCAGCATCTCCACATCGGAGAACAAGGAACACTACTACCTAGCTCTGTAGCACACGGGTGGTCTCCTCAACCTCCCCATTCTAGTGCTTACCAGAGTCCATTCCAGATAGATTTTCATCTCTTCCAAAGCTTCCATTCAAAATTCTGGCTATGACTACTGATATTTCCAAGAGTAGCCCGACGAATGGTGCGTCCTTATTTTCTTTATTTCTTCTGTGTTTATTGCTCAATCACTTTGCACCAGGCATCGGGTTAATTGATGTTGTAAATGAGGGCAGACCCTGCTCACCACAGGCATAGAGTCTGGGAAGGCAAATACGTGAGCCAGCAACTATTTACAAAGCTTTGTCCCTTTGTCAGGCCTGGTCAGGACAAAGCTATCATCTTGGAATAAATTCTGTTAGCTTCACACTCCCCACCATCACAGACTTGCCATTTAGCATTATGCTAATTGGTCATATGAAGAATGACTGTGCTTTTTTAGGACAAAAGGTGAAGACTGTCCCTTACACCACTCAGTGTTCATAATACAGAGACCTTCACAGTGGCTGGAAAAAACATGTCTCTGCTCTTGAACAAGTATGCTTTTTTTTGTGGTGGACAGTGGGAGTTGGAAACTAAGTTTCATATACAGTTTGAAACTTACCTCTTCTTAGCTGTGGTTTAAGTATTCTAGTAAAATTATGCTATTCCTATTATCAGGTTAAAATATTTGGATCTCTCTTTATCAAGGAGGTTTCTTGGCTCTCTTTGCAATAGAAGGGAAATACTTCTCTTTTCTCATATAGTAACCTTCCCAAGGCAGCATTTTTTAAAAGACTATAAAGGATTTTGTTTTTCAGAGGACCATTGTTCCCAAATTGGCTGTGAACTAGGGAAAAGATTCTTGCCCTAAGCTTCTTCAGTGTCCTACAACCAGACCTGCCCCATAACTCCTGACTTTTGCTGATGAAGTCTTAGGGAAGTGTTTGGGGGGCAGGGAAGGGGTGTTGGTTTTGGTATATTTCAGAGCCTTACTTCAGAGTCTGATGTCTTAGAAAAGTTTGGCACTAAACATCTGTTTTTACCTTTCCCTACCCTTCCAGTTCTGCTTTACTACCTTAAATAATGTGTAAAACAAAAAAGTCTCCAGGTTTAACATGTGTTGCTAGGGCAACCAGAGAGAGCCACAGGAATTAAACCAAAGCCAAGGAGCTGAGCACAACTCCTTGGGTGAATCTTAGTCTTGGCTGACACCAGATCTAGCAGGGGTGAATTGAAGTCTACTTAGCCGTGGATGGAGAGAGAAGCCTGCTTTCTGAAACTCCTCCAGAAGCACACCATCTTGTCATAGTGGGAAATCGCTTGTGTGTCCCTTCTGTTTCTTGTTTGAAGGAATGCCCTGTCTTTTTCCCCATATTGGCCTCCTCTGCAGACATTTTCAAAACAAAGACAACTCTCTAGGTCATACTTCTGGATGACTAAGCACCCCCAAAACGGGTATCGTGCGGATTAAATGTAGATAAGACAGGTTTTTTGAGAGTTATAAAGGATTATGCAAATGTTGGTTATTTTTTCCCAATATCTGGAATTTGGGAAGAAGGGGAAGAGGAGGGGAAGAAAGGAGAGAAGGTGTATGCATTTTTAACCTTGAATTTCTTATAAAATTGTGGCAGAGAGGCAACACAAATGACCTGAGGTGGAACTGGAAGGAGGGAAAAGTCACAAAGGCAGTTAAGCGTGGCCCTACTGGGTATTCTAACTACTCATCGAGTTTGCCTTGAAACGGTCCTAAAAATTGCAATTCTTCCTAGAGACACATTTATTTTGTTGTTGTTAAGAAAATAAAAAAGGGGGCACTTGGGTGGCTCAGTCGGTTAAGCAATCTCAGCTCCAGTCTTGATCTCAGGGTTGTGAGTTCAAGCCCCACGTTAGGTTCCATGCTGGGTGTGGAGCCTACTTAAAAAAAAAAAGAAACACATTTAAAAAAACACAACAAAATAGTTAACAAAATAAATGGAGGAGGGCCAAATCTGGTATGTTTTATAAAAGGGCCAAACATACACAAGTTTTCTATCAGTTAGAAGAGCAATTTAACCTAATGAAAACTCATTTGAGATAGACACATTACTTTTAAACTTTATCTAATATTTCAGTCATAAAAGTAAGCCATGTTTATTCTAGATTATGCAGAAAATACAGATGGAAGGAGGATATTTTAAAAATTTCTTCAAAAATCCATCATCCAAGGGCAATCACTGTTAACACCTTAAAGTATTGCCTACCATTTTTCTTTTTAAAAATCAAAATTATGCTCACTTGGTCTAAAAAGTTTGTCACTCTTCCTAAATTCCCTTTACTGGAAATAACGAATTTCATACTTTTTAAATTCTTTTGGTATTTACCTCTAAATAATATGTTTGTATGTATTCTTTTTTTTTTTAAAGATTTTATTTATTTGACAATGAGAGACACAGCAAGAGAGGGAACATAAGCAGGGGGAGTGGGAGAGGGAGAAGCAGACTTCCTGTGGAGCAGGGAGCCCGAGGTGGGGCTCGATCCCAGGACCCTGGGATCATGACCTGAGCTGAAGGCAGATGCTTAACGACTGAGCCACCCAGGCGCCCCTGTTTGTATGTTTCAGACATTATCTATGGCCTCTCCCCTCTACAATATACATATACACATCTTCCCAAAATTGTTATGTGCGATTTTGGTTGATTGTTATTCTGTATTTACATTATTACCATAGGTATGCTATTTAAAGTTGAGATTCAAAATTGAACTATAAGATATGTATGATTACTTTTCCTTTTTTTGAACAACTTGGCAATTAATTATTTTTATTTTCTTATTTATTTTCTAGGTATAAATGGGTAGATCCAGGTTTTGTCAGCATGGACATTATACAATATTGAAAACCCACTACAAAAGAGAATACAAATCACAAATTTTCAAAAGCTGGAAGGAGCCAGGATTCCTAAATCAGTATTTAGAGGAAAGCCACCTACAAATCAGGTACTTTCCTTTTGGGCTTTATGCTATACACAATCATTATTCTATATGGGTTTGATTGTTTTAGCAGCTAGCATGGTATTATTTAATTTCCTCATCATAGTCCATCTTTAATCTAAGGTGCTATTTTTTTCTTCTGTTTTGGTCTCTATCGCTCATAGTAAAGGCTTTTCTCAAGTGTCGGGTTATACTTGGTTGTCTTCTCATTTGTGAGAGTCAGGGTCTAAAGAGCTAATTGGTAGTTTTAGCATATGACCTTTCCTGTAGGGTACTCTGGTTGGCCCATGTCAGTATTTTGGGGGATTTTTTTTTGGGGGGGGGTGGTTAGATTTCCCAGCGAGGGCTCTTTCATCTTTTATCTGAAGAGTGAATTCCTGGCTGCCAGTGTTCTGTGTGTTGAGTGGAGAAAGCCAGCTGGAGAGTCTCAGAATTTGCTGTTTATGGGATCACTGAATCCCACTAGTATAACAGTAGTTTAATTTCTAGTCTTTTCATTCCTAATGAGGTTGAATAGATTTCCTTATATTTGTTTTTAAGTTAAATTTTTTTGTGTGTGTGAGTGTTCTGAAAACTAAAAGTTTTGCCCCCATTTTAAGAACAAGGATTGTAAAATTCACAAGGGAAAAAGGGAAAGGAACTGACACAAGCTGAGCTTCTAGCATGTTTTGGAACCTTGCTGGGTACTTTACATGTATTGTTTCCTTAAATTCAGCTCTCAAAACCACCCATATAGAGTGTCAAACAAATACACATTGCCACAAAATGGGAGAGCCACTTTTTAAATTTTATTTTTACACATCCAGAGAGCAGAAGAGTTTTATAATATAGCCTTTCTTCCTCAGAAATATAACTAAGGCAGATGAATTTCCAAAATCATTAAACAAAATAGTCCTCTTCCAAAAATGATGAAAAAAAAGCCATTTTGAAGGGTCAATAAGGATATACTTTCTATCTTAACTTGGTTGTTATCAAGTGCCTGTCACAGTATGTAAGTTGTCAGGGCTGTCTTGGTGGATTGATCTCCCCAAGTGGGAAAGAAGGCAGGGAGCTGGCCCATGAGGGAGTGTAGGGATGGAAATCAGGGTCAACCTGTGAATTTATTATGCCACACAACAAATCCCCTAAGGCCCTGAGAGGAAAAACAAGCATGAGTTTCCACTCAGTGTTTCTCAAGATTGCATTGAGAACACAGGAGTTGAGAAACAGCAAAGAGATTCTCTGAATATGGTTAAGTTAATTCAATTCAACACATGTGCAATGAGCCAATTGCTGGTGCTTACCTGAACTATCAGCTGCATTCAACATACTTGATGATGCCTTCCACCTTGAAACACTTTCATCATTGGGCATCCAGGATACCAGAGCTTCTGATATTCTTCTACCTCTCTGACCACCCCTTCTCAGTCTCCTTTATCATTTCTATTCTGACAACTCCAAGATGTATAGCTTTGATCTAGAATTCTCTCCTGCATCCTAGAGATACTAAAATATAATAAAATATAATAAATATAATAAAATGGGTGAAAGCCAAAGACTAAGAGAGAATCTTGAAAGCAGCAAGAGAGAAGTGACCGTGATGTACAAGGATGCTTTCATAAGATTAACAATTTCTCATCAGAAACCATGGAAGCCAGAGGGCAGTGCAGTGACATATTTAAAGTGCTGAAAGAAAAAAAGAAACAAAAACCCTGTCAATCAAGAATTTGTTATCTGATAAAATTTTTTTTTCAAAAATGAGGAAGAAATTAAGACATTAAGACGAGATAAACAAAAGATGAGGGAGTTCATTACCAGTAAACCTGCCCTGTAAGAAATGCTAAAGGGAGTCCTATGTTTAAGTGAAAGGACATCAGATGGTACTCAGCGCAGTTTGAAGAAATAAAGATCTCCAGTAAGATTAACTAAAGAAAAGATATTTTCAGGGAATATCTGTTCTCAAGGAAGAACAGCCACAAAGAGACTTCCGGAAAAATGGAATGCCAGAGAAAACGTTTACCTACTGCCATTTGTGTTCCAACACATGTTCTTGCCTAAGACTTATCCTTAGTGGCCCTCCTCCTTAGGAAAAGCCATTTACACATGAGACAGCAGAAGCAGAGATGGAGAATATGCACGGCCTGCATTCCTGGTTCACTTGCTATTACCGAACCAATTAACATTGTGAGGAGGATGAAGGATTGTCATTACTTAACCTGACTCATAAGCCCCTGATATTTTTATTAGGTTTTCTTTAAAATAAAGCAAACATACACATATTTTCCAATGCTCTGTGGCACACTAATGTTATTGAGCATCTCTTCAGGCAAAAGGAGAATCCTTCGTTTACTGAAGGCATAGGAAGTTCACATTGTTAGACATGCCCTTCAAAGACGTTGGCCAACTCAAGTAGCCTTGTTACCACATCAAAGAAACTGTCCAACCGTGGTGTTTCTTATCCATCTACCCATTCTCCCATTTAATCTATTTATGTCACGAAACCTGGAAAAGTTGGAATAACATGACAAAAGAAATAAAAACATCATCCACAATTCCATGATTTACATCATTACCATTTTGGTGTATATTTTTCTATACACAAGCACTCAAATATTCATCAAACTGGGATCATTCTTACTCCTTTTATAATCTCATTTTTTGCTTGAGTCATGCAGATATCTTCCATGATGAGAAATACATTTATCATTTTTTATGGCTTCTTAGTATTCCAGCCTAGCATATCATGCCATAAGTAGTTCAAGTGTTCCTTTATTAGTGTCCATGTGTGCTCTTTCTAGTACTATAGACAAGGCTGCATGAACATCCTTGTTTATGTATCTTTGGACTCTCAAAAGTGGGGGTGGCTCCATCACAACATAGTGTCCCAGCGTAGTCCATGGCATCAGAGTCCCAGATGGCAGAATTCCAGGTTTCCAAGGTGCCCAGAGAAACTCTTCCTGGGTGTCGGGTGTCTCAGGAGCTAATGTGCTCTGTTGGGATGATGAATCCGAAATGTTGCCAGTTTCTTCTCACCACGCTTGGCCTTATCCCAACTTTGCAAATCTGCCCTTTTGGGGCCAGTAGGACCACTGAGTCCTACTCCCGGGTGATTCTTTGTATTCCAATCCTCGGAGTGAAAGATTATTCTTTGACAGAATCCTTAACTTCAGCTGCTTCCACAGTATAGTTTAACTGCTGTGGTGTTACCTGAGTGGCTCCAACCGAGCTGCCGTTATGTTCAAGCCCTTAAACTTGAGTATCTTTCCTGCTATGTATAGAAATCCACAAATCTGACTTACCAGTAACAAGTTCCCTAGAATTAACCTTATTTAAAAGAATGCCATAGTCTTGCACCTCAAAGTGTAGTCCTCAGATCAGTATCAGCATCATCAACTTACTAAATCAAAACTCTGTAAGTTCGAGAAGGACTGCACTATCTTAGTTTAAGGAGGGCCCAACTGAACCACATCCTGGAAGGCTAGGATTAAAGCTGGACTTCAGGTCAGCGCCTCCTGAATTTTAAGATGCACACAGATTCCCTGGAAAACTTGATGAAATGCTGACTCTAATTCAGTAGGTCCGGTTGGGAGCCCAAGATTTTGCATTTGTAACTAGCTCCCAGGTGATGCCAATGCTGTTGGTCCTTGGACCACATTTTGAGTAGCAAGAGGATAGCAGTTCTTAAAATCTGTCGGACTGTATTACCTGAGGCACTTGTTAAAATTACAGATTCCCTGGCTCCACTCTGGACTTGCTAATTCAGATTAATCAATTCTTCAGGTCACTTTGGCAATTAGATAAATTTAGGAAATACTGTGGTGGAGATCAGAGTTAAATGTGGCCTCTAGGAGATGAGGGGATGAGGTACTGAAAAGCAGCTGAGAGAGACTTGGACACCCATAGACATGCTTTTGTTGCTCACCTCCAAACGGGAGGGGGGCGTCCGAGCCCCCACTAGTGGTCATATCAGGTCAGGATTTGCCCCTGCGTTGATGTATAGCAGAGCCTCTTCGTTTCTTTCTCTAGTGCCTCTTGAGTGTTTATAGCATTTTCATGAACTGTAAATCAACCCCAGACTCTGTGAGCACAGACTTTCAGCACCATTCCAAGAGTTCCCAAAAATGCCATTCATGAAGTGTTGGAGCCAGACTCACAGATTCTGCTATTGGTTCCACCAAGGAACTGGCTCCTTGAGCAAACAAAACACAGCCCAACATCGCATGGGAATCCAGAGGTTCTTGGAAGAGAAATGAGAATGTAGGGAGTGATTGCCTCTGTGGACTCTGAATTTTTGTCCACTCTTTGGAACTCATAATTTGATTCCTGTTGCTATCAACACATCAACCTACAGGGTGTGCTGATTCTCCTTTCTCACTAGCTCTAGTGCAAACAAAACAAAAGCTACTAATTCATTTATTCATTCATTTGACACGTAATTGTGGAGCTCATAATTGCCAAGTACCTGGCTAGATGCTGCGATTCAAAGGATCGAGTCAAGTGACATAAAGTGCTTATAACAGTGTCAGATATAAAGCAAGCATTAAATATGTGAACTCTTCCAAAGGCAGGGAAAGGTGAGATATTTTGCTCTAGTTGTTTAAGACCCAACTGATGGGTCCTGCTTCTTGCTGCAAGTGCTGACTTGTCTTTCTCCTTTGAACAGATTAACTCCATGTTGCGTCAAGAAAGATTCATTGAAAGAAAGGAATAAAATACACAGATATAGTGTTTTTAAAAACATTTTTTAATGAAGAAATAATTCCATTCCAAAATATAGACACACAATTAAATAGTTTAATCACTTCAAAATATAACATGTCCCCAGGAGGTTCCAGCACACACACACACACACACACACACACACAAAACAATACTTAACAGCAATACAAAACAAAACAAAACAAAAACCATATAATAGTAGTTTTGTTACAATACCAATGAATATTGTGAAATCTTTAGTGTCTCTGAATTGGTTATTTCAAATGGTGTCAAATGACAGTATTCATAATTAAAAACGCTTTATGTTAATTAGCCTCAAGATAGAACATTTCTGATTTTTTTTCTCTTTTTGGTTCAAAAATAAAAAGGCCCTTTCTTCTGAGGACACAGTGGAGTTCTTGTTTGTGGCTCCTTGCGTGGAATCAAACCAAGGTGATTGCAGCAACCAAAGGTGCCGTATTTACAAGGTCTCTCTACAGTTAACAGCAAAGAACTAATAAGGGTGGACAAAGATGATCAAAATAAAAGCAGACATCAGTGCTAAATTATGATGCAACAGTTTGGCTCATGCATATAAGAAAATACATAGTATATCACAACAAAGGCCATACTCTTATGCAATTCAGTTCACATTACTACTTACAAATGAACCCTCCCTGCCTTATAGAGATCACTCGAGAATCCATTTTTCACAATCTCCAGCACATCTCCCTCTGACCAAACGAACTTACCCCGACTTGCGTCCTGACCAACCGCAACTGATTCCTGAATCTCATACAGTAGATTTTGCCCTCCTCCATCCCTCCCTCCCTCCCTCCCTCCGCATGGTGCCATGGGGGAGGTTGGCTGTGTTAGACCAGTGCTCATTAATAGGCCATCGTCTGTGATGGAGATGGATGTGCAATTTATTGTGGAATAAGAAAGAAATAATCCCCGCAAGATATAACTATCTCCTGGATGGGACAGGTGAAACCTGCTGGGTTTGCACTTAGAACAGGTCCCAAAAGTAAATTTGGAGAGCCAAGGAAAGAAACCCCCCCAAAACCACAAAACCCCAAAACAATATACGCCATTTTGTCTCGGTTACAGGACAGGGGTGCTTGAGTCTGGTCTCAGTGCTGACGTGGAGCTAAGGGAAAGAAAAGGTGGCTGGTTAGTCACGAACTGGTCAATGGCGGCACTTTCCGGAGTCCTTGCAACGGCTTGTACCATGCTATCGACAACCGTGTCACGGAGTTGGCAATGAAAACTACGACAAGGGGGACGGTTATCAGCAAAACGGCTCAAACCTTAGACAAGTGTTCTGATGCAGAGACACAGAGTGACAACAGATGTCAGCTCAGTCCAGTCAGGGGCTGAATGCCACTTGCAGGATCCGAGTTCCGAGTTCCGGAACTACCTGGCTATGAGTTAGAGCTGACAGCAATGTAGGTAGCTGGCATGGAGTGGTTTTAAGTACTGAGTATGAGGCACGAGGGGCCACCTGCCCCATCTAGAGAGGTATGGTTTCATAGACGAGGGGCAGTGGAAAGGAGATGAACATTAAGATAAACCAACAAAACTCATAATCAAATCCATCTGTGCAGAGAAATCTGAGAACTGTGCAGTTGTGCCCCTTTGGTGTCAGCCTGCTCTCAGGGACATTTGTCAGGCTGCTTCTCTGGGGAAGTATGAAAAAGCGCATCAACGGACAGAATGGGCTTCTTACTAATGCCAACTGAGAGCTTTGGTATCCCTGAGGCAAGTGATTTTGTTCCAAAGGGCAGCCAAGGACATGGTTTCTGACCAGATGCAGAGACACGACCAACTCAGAGCCCTCTGGAGAGGGACCTGGAAGGTCTCAGGATGTCTGTTCTCAGCTGGGCACACACCAACCACAAACTATGTGGGGGTGGGAGAAGGTTTCTGCCAGCCCAGGAAGCAAAATCGAATTGCTGAAGCTTTGAGCTTGACTCGGAGCCTTTCTTGCTTATTTGGAATAAGGCCTTTTTAGAGATTTTATATGCAACTTTATTCCAAAGCCGTGGTTCTCAACCTTTAGCATGCATCAGGAATCACCTGGAGGGCCTATTAAAGTACAGATGGCTGGGCCCAATCCCCAGAGTTTCTGATTCAGCAGGCCGGGGTTGGGGTTTAAGAATTTGCATTTCTAAATAAATTCCCAAAGTGATGCTGATGCTGCTGGTCCAGGACACACGCTTTGAGGGCCACTGTTCTAAAACGATGTCCTCGCCTTTCTTTTAAAGGAGATAGGAATTCCAGAGAAGCTGCCGATTTAAGTATAACATATTCAATATGTTGCCGGATTTTTATTTCATCCAGTCTTGCACCAAGTAGATTATGTTTTCATTTCCCCAGACTCCCTAAGGGAGGTCTTTAATGCTCCCCGACAAGGGCCCTTATAAAGGACCATCCACAGAGGCTTTCATTCTTCCTTCTTTGACCGTGCTTTTGCACATCAGCTTTTCGCTGAGTGCAAAATCCCAACGCCACTTAGAAGAGCCCGTTTCCTCTCCCATGACCACAGAAGGCTGCATGCAGAACACCAGGTAGCCAGCTAAGGCAATAAACATTCAGAAATAAAAGGAGAGGGAGTGTTTGCAAGCACACTTTAAGCCTGTACATTTAAAGCTGAAGGCCTCTAGACAACCTGATAGGGGAAGCTGTGGACGAGCGGTGTGGTTAGACATGCTCCCTAAAGCTAAAACGAGACGGACGCACCCATGGGAGAGCAGAGATAACTTGAGTCCGTTTGGGGATCTTATGGCACCTGTGGTTTATAAACAGCTTTAGCAACGAGTATTTCAAAACATAGTTCACAGTTTTTAAGAAGATCTGTGCTGATTTTAAAAACTAGATTCTATATCATTTGAATGTTGCCTTTTTTTTTTCTTTTTGAATATGATATCTATTTGGAAAAAATATTTACACTAAATTCTATGGCTGATTTGTTAGAGTATCTTGAAAGAAAACAACCCCAAGTTGGAAAGAAGCCCCAAAGGCTGGATTATCCTGGTGTGATTGGTTCAAGTCACTGCTCACAGAGACTTAGAGACAAATGCAGACAGTGCAGGCCAAGGACGCTTCTTGGCTTCTAGGCTCTGAGTTTGTACACTCAGGTACCAAATCCTTCGGGGTTAGTGAATAATTGCAAGTGGTTGTTTTTTTCCAATTGCTGTGGAAAAAAAATGTACAGTGTATAATAAACTGGTTCGCTAAAATCTCAAAGAATTCAGAAATCAAACATCTAGCTACAAACAGTATTAATATTGTCATTGTAAACGGAACAGGTTCAATATCATGTGCAAAGGCTTAAAATGCTTGTTAATACTGCCATCGTAAGAGCAGTGTGGGTTTTCAGCCTGTGGGTTTTCCTTTCCCTGTGTATGTGTGGTGGTGGTTGCCGTTTTTGTTTCTAATCAGGGATGAGCCATGTTACAGAAGATGTAGCTGATAAGTTAGCTTCGAACAGGAGTCAGAAGTCTTTTTTTTTTCCTTCGCAAAACACACACCTACGAACTACGAATCTTAGAACGAAAAGTCAACTGCACTACAGTCGGCAGAGCGCGTCTCTAAGGGTGGGGGTCTGTCAGGAGCTGCTGTGCGGGCCGGCACCTCTGGGCGCTGAGGCTGCTCCTGGGCCGGTGTCTTCTCCTCTGCGGGGGTGGGTGCGGGGCTCTCCTTCATCACCAGCTTGCGTGTTACCTTCATCATCTGTCTGACTATATCTTGCCTGGGAATAAGGAATGTGTAGTTTTTTTTTTTTTTTTAAGATGAAAACTGTTCTCTAAATTAGGGTTTCAAAACTTAGGATTCCCCCAGCCCCCCGACACACATATATTCACACACTCTCTCTCTCCTCCCTTCCTCTGACAATAGGGAGCAAATGTCCTGGGACGTGGTATGCTATTGGTCTTTCTGAAAGAGAAGATGGGCATCCTCTGCGTTGGGTCCCTGGCTTAATGGGTACCTAAGGCATCTGGAGGGTTAAAGCAATGCAGAAATGTTTGTGCTGTCCTCACCTGACAAGCAGATGAAAACACTAACCTACCATCAAAATGCCATGGTAATTAGAAAAAAAAATCCACTTTTGATTGTCCAAGCCCCCCATTTCTGAAGTTAGGATGTGGCTGGCTAAGGAGAGTGGTGTACCATATGGGGAGAGGGATGGAAAAGGGATGAAGCCAAGATTTGAGTCTGCCAAATGGAGTTTTGGTGGATTCTTAAGTTGAGGGTTAAATATTACATAGACTGCATTTCTTCCAAAGAGGCTAGTTGAGAGGCAAGGTTTTACTCTGTTCACTCCTGTTAGTATCAGTGAGTGCATACTTATCTTCAAATAGCTCTTTTTGAGCAGAGAGTGGGTCTTCTATTTCTCTGGGGTCCCACCCTCTGCCCTGGTGGACACCTAACTGACTTGCAGTGATGAAGTTGGCTTCCGGACCCTTGGATAAGAGATGCACAGCTTTGGGGCAATTTCTGGTCTTGTTTGGGTCAGAAAACCCAAACAAATCAATTTCAATAGCATAAACTGTTCCAAGATTTCAGCTCTATTTCTCGGCTACATCGAGAAAAATTATACTAGGATAGAACTAGCTGAAAAGATGAAAAGCCACTGGCTTCTGGATTGATCCGTAAAGTTTTAAATACATTTTGCTTAAGTGGCTGATTTCATGACAGGCTAGTTCACATGTAGAGTCCCATGGAACACCAGCTCGGTAGGTATATGATGTAGTAAATGGCAGAGGCCACAACGGTTTCAATTTTCCACTGTCAAATTGACAACAAAAGTTGAAAACAGTGGCCGAAGAACTTTTAGAGCACTGAAATCTTTGGCTTTTATGTAGAAGAACCAAATGCCATTTCTTATCTGAGTTTATGTCAAGGACATTTCATTAGTTTGTTTAAGAAAATATTTTTCTAAGAACTAGTGACTGATGGTTAAATAATGTGCAGAATAAAAATGATCCAGTTGCTGGCATGAAGAGAAAGAAAATGCTGTGAAAGGAGAGGCTTGCTCCTTTGGGACTAGATTTGTTATAACGGGAGTAGATGTTTTCAGAAACAACTCCTGGGACTTGTTTCTACCGTGCTCATCATGATTCCGGAGAGCATGTGCTGTGGCATTCTCAAATGCAGGGGAGGGAGACTAGAATACAGTCACATCCTTCTTTTCACACCAAAAGGGCTTCAGAGCTCGTATATTTCATAATAGCAGTTATGCCATGATTTCTGCTTGCTTAATCCTAACCCGAGAACTGAGACAGGAGGTCAGTAATGCATGAGTGAGGATGTTTTCTTTGCAAGTTGATTTGTCATTTAAGAGAAATAGATCCCTTTTTAAATTTAGCAGCGAGTTGACTTTACTACCAGCTGTACTATAGACTTTTGGGAGTCCATGGTTGGGAAAGACTGTATCACTGAAGGAGATACAAATCCTTGGGCCCCTACAGCCAGAGACTCGGAAAGGTGTATTTACTCGGAACCGTAATGGGGGACAGCCAAATGGCCATCAGCCGGAGCCAGAGACACCATCTAGACTTAAGAGACAGTGTAGCCAAAAGTGTATAAAATCATTACACATAGCTGAGTCCTTAGCTTTGTCTATAAAAATACAGACAGCAAGCTAGTTCTGAGTCCTGGGGGGTGGGGGTAGGGTTCCCCATACACTTACATAATAAGTCTAGCAGCTCCCCAGGATTGAATCGCTTGCAAAGCACTGAGCACAGTGCCAGGCACGTCTGTGTGGGCTTATCATAAATTATGGTGTGTTTGCCACCATGTTAAGCTCTTTATAAACTACATCCCAGTGAGGACAACTCCACTATGAGGTAAGTATTATGATATACATTGTGCAGAGGGAACAGAAGTTCAGAGGGGTTTAATCATTTGTCAGGGTTATGCGACCACGATTTGGTGGAACTCCTATTTGAAATTAGGTCTGCCAGAGTCCAGCGTCTGAGCTCTAGACCGCTACCGTCCAGGGGTCCTGCCAGTCAAGTGCTATTCTCTCTACATTAAACACATGACTGAGGATTTTCCATGTATGTTGGTAGGTCCCTGGGGGTGGGGAATCACATGCCACGTAAATGATATTTTAAATTAAACTGTATCTTGCTGAATTCCACAAAGAATTTGAATCAGCTATTCCAAAAGTATAAGGCTGCAGAAGTTGTCCTCTCTGTTTTGCTTCTTTTGTTTTCTTTAATAATACACGGTTTTGCCTTCACTCGTTGAGGTGCACACATTTGATCTCTGGGTCCTGAATACAGTATGCCTCTGAGGCTGGCCCATCCCTGCATGTGCTGAGCATGCCTGGACTTTTCTTTCTCAGGTGATAGAGAGGCTGCAAACTCAGATGCTGTTAGGGACTGGTGATGAGGCACCACAGCCCCGAGGATCTCTGGGGCATCTCTGGCATTACAGAAATTTCTATGCCAATTTTCCTAATTAATAGAGTAAAAAGTCAATTCCCGAGGTTGTCTGCCAAATCTCCACTGGGTTATAATGAAATGCTCCATAGGCCGGGATGATTCTTTGATATCAGGAGGGAAGGAGGATATTTATCACATAGAACACAGAAACAACCTAAGAGAGAGTGATTGTGAATTTAGGTTACTAGTTATCAGAAGTCAGTGTATAGTGGGCACGTTTCCTCCTAAATAAGACGGTACTTACTTGAGAGGAGAGTGATAAAAGGATATTGTATTCAACCTTGCAAGCTGACCTGCGGGTGACAAAGGACACAAACAAGAAAGGTGACATGTCAAGTCCGTGATGCAGTCAAGCTCGTGAATTATTTGGTTGGAAGCCATGCAGAAGGACAGAGAGTGAGAGAGTCCGATGAATGAAAACAGCATTCTGACCCATCAAGCAACCATACGCTCATAGAGTACTCAAGGAAAGTCACTTCAATGTTCTCTAGGGCATATGCCTTGAGTGGGGACACACAGGCTTACTGTGGTCTCCTACACCTTGTCTTTACCTTTCCCTTGAAGTCACTGGGCATGGAAAGGAAAGGAGGGAAAGAGCTTAAGATTAACCAGAGATGGCAAAAACTCCAATTGCATCTTAAGCTTTTAATAGAATTTCCCCTCATTTTACTCACATAAGGTTAAATTCTTAATTCATTAAAATAAATACAAATCTAATATTTTATATGAAATGATGGTTTCCCTTTAAAAAAAAAATCTAGAATTTCAGTTACTGTTGTCACCAACATCCAGAAACTGATATGGGTTCGAAGAGGGAGTCCTAACAGGCGCCCCTAACAGCATGAACCAGAACATTGATTATTTCATCACATCTCTCTCTCCCTCTAGGCAGCAGAGCCCAGTGAAATGCATGTCGGAATGCCATCCCTTAGAGTTCCCAGAGACACCCTGGCAGCTTCATCCAGGCTAATTTCCTTCCATGGACAGGCCACAGAAGTGGCAAAATAAGAGCATTCTCCATGGTTCTCCACTTCAGGCAACTTTGACCGTTTCTGCAGTGTTGAAGCATGGCTTTACATATATAGTCACTGATTTTTTTTCTTTTTTTGGGGGTGGGGGTGGGGTATGACGAGGCCTACATTTCAGTTGCTTCTGAAATATGGTTGTTAAACCGAAAAGGCTAATGGAACATTCCAAAGAGGCCAAACTTTTGTTTTATATTGTTGGGGTGGGGTTGGTAGGCTTCAGTTTCTTTCTTGCTACATTCTTCTTGGGAAAATATTTCAAAACAATCTGTACACATATGAGAAGTAGAGGTAACGTATTCACTCTGCTTCTCTTTCCTTCACTAATGGGAGTAAGAGAGGGCCACTGCTCGTCTAAGAATGTGGAGGAAGCTTGTCTGGCCATTGGACAGAAAGACCGACATGAAGAAATATCTCATGGGGCCTGGGGGTTGGGGCAGTAGGTCTCAACCAGGCGAACATCCCTGAGCTCCCAGAACCTCAAGAAAACACCTGTGAATTACAGGGAAGAGAAACATACAAGCAAGACCAACAGGGCAGTAGAAAAATCTCCATGGGGAAAATGCATCCCCTTTAGGATGACTTACTAATTACACTTATTCGCAGTTGAATGTGTTATGTTTGGTGAATTCTCAGCTGGATTAATAATACACTCCAGTATATATGAAAATCTGTCCATCCATACCCTGCTGAACGCGGGGCTTACAGTTCCTCCTACCTTTCTTGGTGAGATTTGATACTCTCCTACTTATTTATTTTGACATGAGGTGGGCAGTGAAGGAGGATGAAGACAAAATGATTCAAGGGACGAGATATATTTATACTTACTCAGTTTCCTTGGGCCTTGTTCTCTGTATCTTTTTCTAAAATTTATTTTTATTTATTTTTTATCTATGAGAAAACGTATTTTTCCCACTGAACTTGGAAGAGTATAGATTGTTGGTCACCACGTTTCCCCTAAAGGGACACGGTCTTTCTCACTTACCAGATCAGAATTTCCAAGAATTCATGGTGAGAGGCATAGCTCTAAGAAGTATTTACAATTTTTACAACTGTCTAGAATATGTGGAGTAAGGAATGCAATCACAATATTCTGGAGAGGGAGGGTAGAAGAAAGGAGAAGGCATGGGTTTTCTGAGTAATGTAAAAGACCCAGCTACCAAGGGGTGGGGGGCTGGGGGCCGGGGGTGGGGCCTGACTCCCCATACCTGGTAGGCTTCATCCTGCAGCTTCTGTTTCAGATACTCCTCCATCTTGAGCTCGTTCTCCAGCTGCCGGACTGAGTCATTTTCATAGTTCTCATCCTCTGGCCGCACGTAGGGGTCCCCATCTTCTGAGGCCCTGGGAACAGACCACAAATGGTGTTTGGGAGCAAATCTTAAAAGTAGGAGTAGAATTCATGTGTTAGCTGTGGTTTTGGGTCCCATTTACTGAGTGCCCTAATTTGCTTCTTGGCTTCAATTCACTTCAATTCAAGGTCTTCTGTTACCTAACAGAAAATTAAAAAAACAAAAACAAAAACAAACAAAAAAAAAACCTTTGGAAGTTTGGAGAAATAGATGATCAAGAAATTCTCATATGTAATTTTTCTATGGCAGTCTGATATCATTGGTCATCTGTGTTTTCCTCTGGTTTACAGGAATGAATTGCCTTTAAAGAGTTTGTCAGTCTTAAAAGAAGCAGTCTTATCTTTTGAGAGGATATCATTTTCCCAATCTCTGGGCTTTTTTTTTTTTTTTTTTTAATGGAATCCAAGAACACTTTCTATAAGGAAAGTGAGCCCTCTAGTGAAATGATGATTAAGGACATTTGTTCATAATTTACCCCCCTTTGTGTTATGCACATATGTAGGGATATGCACCCATGTACTTTATTTTTACAGTAGAATAAGACTTAGAATATCAGCTCATGGCTGTCAGGAAGGTAATACTTGAACCCATGGCTCTTGATCTTAAAAATTTATACTAGTTAATCTAAGAAATCCACTCAACTTGTTCAATTCTATCATGAGATAAATAGAGAAGAATGATCTCATTCACTAATGTGTGACTCTATTTGAATCTATCCATCCCAGTTTATAAAAACCCTTCCTGAGACTAAACATAAATTCACTACCTAAATCATAGGACTAAAATATTCTCAGAGTAAAACCCAGTATCTGTTTAGATAGTACAGATATTAAGACATCCCCTAAAGTGAAGAGAGTGGTCAAGTAGAAGTTTCTGGGTTGGAACTTAAATGCCATTGTTCATGTTTATTTATATCTGTACAACATGTTCTCATTATTTTTAGAGGTTTGGGGCCAGCCTAAATAGGTCTGCAAGGCCTCTGTGAACTTTCCCTTCCCAATTCCTTCGGCCAGTTGGTAGCTGGCACTGTCACCAGCATGCGGGGGACAGCGGAGTGGGGTAGATTTAGCTACCGTCTTGGATTTTTGGATTAGAACAAGAAAATTTTAGGTGACCACATGCAAATGCTTCATTACGAAAAGTCAGACAGATATGTTACTTACCAGACTAAACTGATGACAATGAATTCACCATTTTGAATATAAAACAAGTCAAATAATTCTAAATTATAGAGGAAAGGACAAGAAAGCAAACTAAAATTAAAAGTGGCAGCCTACTGCTATTTAAAATTATGTCAGAACTGTTTTGTTTGGATCTCTTGGCCTGCTTTTTCACCACTGCTTTCAAACCACATCTATTTATAGGTCCTCATTATTATTGGTCGACTCACTACTTGGATTGAGATCCAACAACACCCGAAAGGCCTCTGGTTAGTTTCTTCTTTGGGTCCTGAAAATGGCCAGTTTATTTTTGTAGACTAGTCTGCAGCATTTTTCACGTTAAGCACCATCACCTTCCTAGTTTGTAATGCTCAGTGGACCCCTTTGCAGCCCTCTGGTGAGCCTCTCTGCCCACGTTTCCCACTGCTGCATGAGCCCCGCTCTTTCGAAGGCTCCTTTGCTTCCCTGCCTTCCTCCCCACCCAAGCTCGGCTCAGCAGGTCTGCCCCAGCTCCTCCCCCTTTGCTTCTCCGCTTTGGTTTCCGAGGCCTTTCTACTTGGAGTTTGAGCTGATCCAGGGACACGGATAATTCTAGGGGGGAGGTCACTGATTCTGCTGCTTTCTGTCAAGCTACAGAAGCCTAATTGGATGAAAATCTTTGCAAATGCCTTTCAAAGGTCAGATTTATACGTACTCAACAAGCCAACCAGATTGGATTTCTTTATAATGAGGTTTTAGACATTTACTGATTTCAGTGCCAAGTGCTTATATAATGTTGTTTACACCCATTCTGAATAGAGGCCTCTCTAGCATCACCTGGTCCTCTAAGGGCAAATACAGTACATTTAGAAGATAGGATGATTTATCTCCTGAATGAGTCTGTGAGTCCCGAAGGCAGAGAGCGATTTTTTGATACTGTTTTGTATACAACTAGCACCGTGCCTTGGGCGCGCCAGGCTCTCAACAAGCACCACGTGGTTTTCGTGATTGCTATTCTTGATACAGTGAGGGGAGGAAAAGTCCCAACACCAAATTTAATGTAGCACCCTTCTACCTCTTCTGGCAGAAAAGGAAACTGCACCATCCCATTCCGAATTAAAGAACGGAAGCAACCATGTTACTATTTTCCTATCTTCCCTACAGAGTGTTGTGCTACTGAGCAAGGCCCCCAGCCGAGGATACTCACACGTCACTGCGCATGGTGCTGGGGGTGGCGCCGCCGTGGAGGTACCCAGGTTTTCGGGCGTGGATTTGCGCTAGAAAAGCCTTTTCAGAGGTTGGCGATGGAACCAGATCCTCAAACTGAGTCCGTGTAAATTCAGAATCCACGTTACTCTCTGTTTCACTCCCCACCTCTATTAGGTACGATTGAAGAAATGGAGAATTAGATTTTTTTTAAGATTGGCAAATAAGGGGCTGAGCTTAACATAAGTCAACCTGTGCTGTGGAAAACATGAACCAGTTATGGCACATAAGTCAGGTGAGTTTATTATTATTTTTTTCCAAAATGACATTTGATACTGACATGAATTTCTAGAAAACCATTTGGTATACAGTGTTGTCTTTTTTGAGTCTCAATCATACTGAGGAATTTTTGTGGTGACTGACTTAATTTCTTAATACTTCTGTTTTGCCCCTTTTACAAAAGTCTTCACGAAAACTGCTCTTACTTTTGCTTAATATTACTTGAATTTAGGAAATACAAACCTAAAATACTACATTCACTTAACACCTCAAAGTATTGTGAGTATAAACTAATAGTATTTGAAGCTTCCACAATGAGAATAACATTTTAGTCATCATGTGCTAGGGCAGTGGGTATACTCCATTAGTCAATATGTATTAACTACTGCCATTTTTATCCTACTTGGTAATCTTCATTTAGACTAGCAGCAACAATTTTCATTACTTTAATTCTTATAGAGGCTTTAAGAAACTTAAATCCAGAATTTTTTTTAATATTGACTTTTCTTACAATTGTTTAATCTCAAACTTTGTGACTGTCAGACAAGTATCTTGCTAGGTGGGCTTAAGGAACAGATGAGATGTGTTAGTAACTGGTAAGATATTTATTTGCATATTCATGCTGTTAAAGTTTTAAAAACTGTGTAGTATTATTAGAATAAAGAGTCCCTCTCAATGTCATGCTCTCTATTTTCTGAGATCTTTCTTTGGACATATTGCAAAGGTAAATTTCAACTTAGCCTCATTCAAATAGCCATGCATTTCAAATGAACAGAGTTTAAATGAGTAAATAAAATATTTGACTTTATAAAATAACTTTAGCATCATGTCACTTTGGATCATATTACAAGTTACAAATACTAGATATTACAAAAACTAGAATTGCAAGTCAATTTTAGTATATTTCTTTACTCCTCTCTGCATTTTTCAAAATTTCTGCATTGACCATGTATTAATAGTCTTCCAATCAGCAAAAAAAAGTACTAAAAAATCTGAATATACGAATAAAATATCACATCAATCTTTAAAATATCTTTTTCTACTTGACAATGAGGAGATCTCTAACAAAGGCCCCTAGCACTTATGGGTCCCTCTGCAATGAGCAAACAGGGGGCTGCGGACTCACCGGAATTCAGCTCTTTCACGAGAGAGGACATGGTGTTAGTGATGGAATCTGCTGCTACTAGTAAGTCATTCCTTAAATTTCTTCTTGAACCTTGAGTGAAGAAGAAATGATAATTAAAAAAAGAAATCACAGCTTTTCCTTTTTATTTAGTTTATCATTTACATTGATAATCCTGAAGCAAGAAAACTTCTAAGACTTCTCCTTTTCAGAAGTGCTTTGGCTCATTTTCTGAAACAATACATTGTACTTAGGGCAGTGGCCACTGATGAGGGAGGGGTTCATTTAATTTATTGTACAAATCGGGACAAGTTTGTGAGGAAAGGGGGCGGCATGATAATAAAACTAGGTGACCTGGCACAAAGTGGGATGGTCCCAGGCCAACTAGTATTTATGGCCACCTTTTTGTAGGAAAACTCACACAGATGTAAAGTCTGGTTTTGCCTGGAGAGCTGCACCTTGCTAGCTGCTGTTAGTTTCAGCCACGACCTGGCAGCTGAGCCTGGGATCCTGATCTCCATCACCACAGCCTCTGTCTCTCATCAGGGTTCCCAGAGTTCCCCGACCATTGTAGCTACCTCTGGGGAGCGGGAACGCTATGCACTGAATGCCCTAGAGCGTGGGACAGGGGTGGGGATTCTTGCACCTGATGCAAGACCATGGCAGAAGATGTACGCCCTGTACTCTGAATTGCAACTCAGACTATGGTTCTCCATGGTAGACAAAGATTACAATGATGTTTCAGGCACACAAAGGGTTAAATGGGTATCTGTGGGCTGGCTTGGGTGTGAGGTAACACCTAACATCTTGGAGAAAAAGGGCTCAAGATTCCAAACACCTCACTTGCCGCTGAACTCATGTAGCATGAGTTCTTTGGGAGCTAGGAGCTGCCTCCAAGCTGTGACGGTTCATCCTGTAATTTCTCAGAAAATAAACCTAAGTAAAATAATAAATACATGTAAATTAAACAAAGTAGTCAGATAAAACAATGATAACTGAAAGCTCAATTTAAAATACTGTAAATTTCTTCAAGATGATTAGAGAAAGGACCTTTTTCCTTCTAAAAATTAAAAAAAAGGTTATTTTGTATAACTTATTTTCTTTCTCAGAAGAAAAAGGCCTCTTATGGATCTTTCCCTCTCCCTCAGAGAGTACATCATTCTCTTCCTTTAAAATGTAAGATTCTATCCCCATACACAATGCATGAGAGTGTCTCTTTCCTCACACTCTTGCTATCTCTGCCTATTACTAATGTTGAACTTTTTTTTTAATCTGCTAGGCGAGAGGTGATATTTGTATTTCTACAACAGTTTGTGAGATTGGACATCTTTTTATATCTTTATTGGCAATTTATAGCGCTTCTTCTGTCCAAATCCTTCACCTGTTTCTGTTTTGGGACTTTTTCTTATTGATCTCTATATGCTTGATGTGTAGCTGAAATTGTGAAACTTGATTGCCACATACACTGGAAATGTTTTCCTCGGCCTATTTTTTGTCTTTTGACTTCACTTACTTATTATTTATTTATTTTTGCCTTAAAACTAGTAATCGAATATATCTCCCCTTTCCTTAGATCTGTATGTGAGGACCTGGAAGGATGTTCATGATATATTGCTAACTTAAAGAAAATGCAAATTGCAGACCACAATGCAATGCATGGTCTCGTTTGTGTGGAAAAGAAGGTAGGTGTTTATAAAAACACACGTAAACATATATACTTATGTATAAAGGAAAAGTTGAGAAGGACCAAACTGTTTAATAATTTGGGAATGAGACTGGCAGGGTGAGGGTCTGTATGAGGATTTTTTTTGAACTTTCTATAGATATAAAAAGCGATAGCAAGAAAAAGTTTCAAAAGGGTTAAAATACTTCCAAATGAACAAACTCATTGGCCTTGAGGACCCCCCTTCCCCCCACCCGTGGTGTATGAATGGAAAAGGCAGCAGGGGGGAGAGCACTGTTCTATTTATCACTCTCTGTGCTCCTCCCTTAACTACGGAGGCTGAACCCCCCCCCCCGCCGCCCGTGGCCCCACGTTGCAGAGGCAATGACTCAACTCTTGAGCGCAGCTGTAAAATGGCGAAGCGCCCCGCTTGATCACCGCAGGGCTACATCCCACTTCAGCTGGGACCGTTTAACCTCAGTCTTGAGTTTGTTTTACCATCAAGGGAAGAAAGCAGGAAATAAGATCATTTATAAAGGTTCCTGGGATATTGGTGGAAGGATTTCCCTTCCCTTCATGATGAGCAAAGACTCATAAAAAATGGAGCCGGGTTGGAGAAGCCGAAGGAAGAAGAAGGTGAAGTGAGAAACACATCAGCCTAAGGAGTTTCCAGACCAGTGTGACCAAGGCCTATGCTGTTATATTCACACTGTGGCTCCGAGGATGACCTCTAACCGCCCAGCACACCGCAGGCTCCTATCTGCGGCGTAGAGAAGCAGAACACACCCACCAGTGCCCCACTTACTTTGCGCAAAGGCCTCCTGAACGTCTCCCCCGACCCCCGTGAGGGAGTCCTGGGGCGTGTGCGACGGGCTGGAGCAGGCAGACGCGGAGCGCACCGGCATGGGGATGGGCCTGCTGATGGTGTGGCTTGGGGAGGAGCGAGGAGAACCTGCCCCCTGCGTCTGGAGAGACAACGCAAGGCATTAATGTGTTTTCCCAAAGCTTCCCAAATGTTAAAAACAGTAACAGTGAGGTTCCCAAGCAGGAGGACGTCCTGGGTAATGGAGATGGTAATCCTAAACCTGAGTTGCAGGTGCAGATAATTCAGGACCTCGTTGTCTATAATCTGGAGTTTTGGTTACATGTTGAGAGTTAAGAATATTAGTAGAGTAGTTCTATGGTACATGAGATGTGTGCCCAAGTAATGAGGCTACTGTTAGGCAGTGAGAATTACAAGGTGTGTCTGTTTCTTCCTCCAAGGAAGTTCTGCGTAGAATAGAAAGACGTTTCAGGACAAAGTTTGAAATATAAACTAGGAGACTATTGGGGATGGATGTGGTTTGTGTAATTCCTAAATTTTCAACCTCTCTGTCCTGGCATAATCTTTAGAGGATAGTTTATAGGCCAGATCATGCCACGTAATATTGTGCATATTGAGTCTCAAAGAATCAAATGAGGTATAAATTGTTTCATCCCTACTTTTTGGTAAAAGTTCACTTCGTCAAATTGCTCTGTGACTCAGGGATTCAGATGGGGAAGAGAAAAAAACTCTTCGTTTCTAATTTTTGGCTACTGTAGGGATTTTTGGCCACATTTCCTATAGGGAATGTCCTTCTCTTCGTCTATGAAAAAGCAGTTATTTTAGCAATGAGAACAGGGAGATTTAAAAGCGAGTGAAGAAAAAAGTAGAAAACAACTAAAAGCCGTTTCTGTCTGCATTACAGTCCTAGGCATGAAACCATTCACACCTTGAATTTCACAGCTTTGTCTCTACAATGAAGTTTCTTGGAAAGATTTTCCGTGTTATAATAATTAGTTTACAAAGGAAGCCAGTCATGAGTAAGGAAATGCAATGCAACCCTCAGGTGCATACTCAAAGATTGGGTGTTCACATAAACTCCATTTGTCTGTTGGGTCTGGCCAGGGAGAGGGAGGACTCTTCCATAGCAAGGCCCAGAGATTCAGCATCAACCCATTCAAACCCATGAGAGCAGTGCTCTGGAGTATTCGATTTAGACTTGCTGTGGGGTCTCTGCTTGCAGTTAAAACACACAACATCAATCCTGTAAAATGCCATGCTGTTAGCTTTCTGGGGCTCAGCATCACACATAAAAGTCAAATCTATGTATTGAGAAAAATCTAGAATTAAAAATGAGACAAAACAGAACAGAGCAGAGCAAAGAACTCGTGTGATGACCAATGGCCTGCGGGTGCCACTCCTTCACTCTCAACGGTACCTTGAATGGTCTGTCCGGGCCCAAGGAAGAGCAGTTTGCCTGCTGGTGTGATGCTTGGCAGCCTGTTGGCCCAGACTGCTCAAGGATGGGTCTGGTTTTCCCTGGCAGACTTTGCCAGCTCAGTCTCATTAACCACGAAACCTCTGCTGAGCTACCATGGCATCCCCCTTCTCCCCATGCCGATAAGAAATGACTTCACTTTTACATCGTGCTTTGCCAGGTAGAAGGGTTTTCATGTGCCTCCCCATTGATTTCTCTCCACAACCCATGAAATAGGCATCATTACTCTAAATGTGCAAGTGTGGATCGCAACGCTCAGAGAGGTAAAAAGGATTGCTCGGGAGGTGGAGTGGGAGAGCCTGGGCTGGGGTCTGAGCACAGATGCTCTGGCTGCCCTGGGCTGCAGGGACCTGGCTGGGTTTGGGCTGCTGAGGGTCCCGCAAAGGAGTTCTGCTGCCCTGAGGGCTGCTTCCCCCTGGGAACCCCTCCTGTGCACCATTCTCTAGGCAGGGCTCCTTGCTCTTTCTTACCTGTCCTTTTCTGCAGAGACCCGTCACACAGCAGGGAGGAGGGACTGGGATGGGAAGTTGGACAGTTGAAGGAAGGAGGTTCTTCTTGCCTACACAGCTGGTTTACCCTCTCAACTCTGGGGAGCCAGACCCTCTTCTGGGGTAGGAGGTTCATAATAATAATAATAATACAACTGTACTTTTATATGTAACTTGCAGGGGCCAAAGCACTTTTACATACATTGTTTGGTTTCATTCTCCTCATAATTGGTGCTAGGAATGATAGTTGCTTATATTTGAATAGCAATTTGCAGTCTATAAAGCAATTTAACCCCAACTATTTCATTTAATCCTCTTAGCAATGATACGAAGTATTATATTGCCATTTTTCAGGTTAGCCAACCGAGGCTCAGAGGTGATAACTGGGTTACCCAAAGCCTCTGAGCTAGAGATTGGCAGAAACAAAGTGGATTCCCAGCCTTTCGTCTACAAGCCCGGGGCTTTCCGACAGCCTCACAGCCGCTTCTGAGGACCACCCATCACAGGCTTCACTAACGGGAGAAAGGTTTAGCAGCGTGAAGGCTGAGAAGGTGCAGGACCTGGACCCACCAGTGAGTGGTGCTGGAGTAGCACCTAGGGCTCTGGCTGGGCTGGACAATACCTTTCAGTTGCCCGGGTCATGGGGTGCAGTATGAGCACCCCAGGGCTGGAAGAGCCTGTGGGCTGTTTATCAATTGCTACAGAAATGCAGGTGCAAATCTCTTATCTGCAAATTGAGGTTCTGAATCCTGGGACATATCTGGAGCCAGTGATTTCAGATGGGGGCTGTGGGTATGCGTTTCAGTATTTTAATGGCTATCCTGGAGCTGCTTGCACCCGTTCCATTGGGCTCTCCAGTACAGGGTGCCTGTGGGGCTGCCCCCTCCCCTTTGGGCACTAACCTGGCCCTTCTAACCTTCCTGTTTGTAATTCTCTTACCTCCGGCGATTCTTTCCCCTTCTCACGCCCTGAGCTCTCCCACTAACTGTGTTAGAGGCATTCCCAGTCCTAACGTTCTGCTTAATAATGCCTGGTCTCCAAAACCAACTTTCCCCACTTCTCTCTGCCTGCTTCCTTCCTTCAAAATCCCTATTAGTGGTTCTGTGTTAAGAGAAAAATAATTGACTGTAGTTATGTGTTAAGGGAAAAACAACGGACTGAATCTAAATTACACCAGTGTGTGAATGATGGGTAGCAACCATCTCCTAAATGAATCTCTTATTGGTGCAATTTCAAGCAGTCTGATTATGTGAAGAATTTAAGTGGAGATTCTGTGCTGGAGACAAGATTCAGTGGCATCTTCCCTGCAACTCCCAACGCCCACGGCATGTCCAGACTCTGGGGAGGGGAAGGCCCTGGCTCCCTGGCTGATCATGTCTCTTTGTCCAGTTTGATGCACTTCCTGGGACCTACCACTGGGAATGTCATCTCTGGCCTTCCTTCCGGCTCTTTCTCTAGGGTCACTAGGAGAGGGCAGTTGCCTCTTGGCATTGGGGTAGATCAGTGGAGATATCACTGGGTTTCATTTTCAGGTGGTGACCCCTGTAGATGGTGGCCTCTGGCCTGGTCATGAAGTCTGGTTGTTTGCTAACAGCTTCAGAAGAGTTAGAGTGAGTAATCTCTGTGAACATCCTTTCCTGGAAATTACTTGATGATTAATGGAGAGAAGACTTAAGGGACAATGGTCCATGCAGATCAATATATAGATCTAAAATTCCTGAGAGGAGAGTTGATTTATGGAAGAAGGAAAACATACATCATATTAAAAATAGCTCACTTCCCAGCGAATAAATGAAAAATTCATTTCTGCACTCCATCCTCAGAGTCCACTCAACTTGCTGTTGTATCAATTTTTAAGAAGTCTGACAAGATCCATACATTTTTCTGATTCTTTACCAGGGAGCATTTTGGTTTCCTCTCAGCACCAGAAATGAGGGAGGCTTCAGGGAAAGGACCAAATGTGTAATCGCTGAAGCAACAGTGCCTGGAGCCACAGCTGAGCAGATGACCATGAGACAGGGGTGTACACCCTCCCCCTGCCTGAAAAGTCTGCCTCAGGTTTGACTGGGAACACAGCCCAGTCCACCTAGTTTTCCTTAGCAGCCTGAGAAGGTTCAGCAGAGCAGTGTTTGGCTATGTTCAACCCTCTTATCATCCTTTCTTCTGATACACATTCACTGACTATCCTTGTAGGGATTGCTGTGTCCACCGTGCTGTGGGGATACAGATGAGGTGACTAATTCTGACAGATCAGGCAGGAGGCATCACTTGACTTGGGTCTTAAGAGTGGCGATTTCGGGGCAGAAGAGAGGATGTATTGCAAGGAGAGAAGAACATTCTAGGCCTTGGAGTGTCATGAGCAAGGAAAGGGAAGGGTGCGGAGGCCAGGATGGTGGATGTGCCAGCCAGGTTCGTTGTGGGGAATGGAGGGGACTGAGGCTGGTGAGGGGTGATGCCAGGTTTGGGGGTCTCTAATGCCATAAAAAGGGCTAGATTTAATCTGAACTAGAAGGTCATCTCCTCAGGTTTTTAAGTAGAGAAATAATTTTTACTTTCCTAGAATTAACGGACTGATCCCTAATTTTAAAAAAGGTTGTGTAAGAGAGTGAGAGAGTCTGAGAGGACATGTTTTGAACATTAGATGTCAGTCCTAATATCACAGTCGGTTATTTAGGAGGTGAACTCCCCCCCGCCACTCCCCTACCCCACCTGTGATTGCATCACCACTCTCCCCAGGATACCCACCAGAGAGGATGCGCAAGGGGAACAAAGGAAGGTGAACTGATGCCGGTAGAACTTGTCATTTCTGGCCTGTTCATGTTCTATAATGTGTTTGGGAGAAGTGGGAACCTGAGCGACCAGGATTTCCTGAGTTCACGGGGCCTCCAGTTGTAAAGAGAGAAGAAAATGGGGGCAGGAGGTAGGATTTGAAATGTTTCACTTTCCTCCTCTGACTGAGACACTTAGTTAACTGGAAGGAGGAGAAGTGGATATGTGTGTGTGTGTGTGTACATGCGTGTGTGTAAAATATGGGTCCAGTTAGAGAAGTTTACATATTGTTGGACGCATGTGTATACATCTATACGCAGTTTTATACCAGTCTCTGACATGCATATAGTATTTTACAAAGTGCTTTCACATCCATTATCTTTGAAAATCTATGCAACAGTCCCGTGAGCCATGTATCATCAGTGTGTTTGAAATAAATTCCCGGGAAGCCAACTGACTTACTCAAGATCTTACAGGTGTGAGTGAAGAGCGGGGACCCCCTACAATCAGGTCTAACACCAGCGGTTTCTCTACAAAAATTTTTATTGAGACCTTACATTCTGAACTCAAAGCCGGGATATCTGGTTTTAGATTGGGATGTGATATTTGGCACTGGAAGTCTACCAGAAACTCTGAAACATACTGTCAACTGCAATTACACCCCAGCTGCCTTCATTATTAAGCTTTTTATGAGTGTTCTTCTTATGGTTCCTTCAATAAATCTTAAAATACACAAAGAAGAAAGAGGGTAGGATAATTTTGATGCAAGTTTTGTAAAAAAAAATTTATTGCTTATGATACCATAATCATCATATTATATTACAGGCACTATTTTTTTTTAAATTCATGTTCTCTCCTCAAGGGGAATAAATTCATGCGTTACCTCTAACAAGAAACAGTATAAGTAGGAATTATATATACCAGTATAGTAAAATACATTGAACCACACAGACTTATGATAAAGCAAGTAGAGGTTATTAAATCAAGCACAATTTGTTGTGCGCAGTGTCTGAAATCTGATTTTACAAAGAGAATGTCCCCAAAGGGGTAAGGCTCATAAATAAAAACAGAATTTAGAAGCAGACGCCAGACTAAAACCTCTAAATTCTCTCCTTAGATCATGTTATACCAAAGGAAGTCTATGTATTTGGATGGCATAAGTTCATTTCCTTGTAGAACAGCCTGCTCCGGATCGGGCCAGACAGGGTTCTGTCTTTAATTTTGACTGAAGGTCAGTATAATAATCAGCCACTTGACATCTGCGGCTGCATTTATCCGTTTTATTACTTAGCACTCCTTCTCTAAAGCTCCGAGGGAAGACTTCCTTATATTTCATGCCAACAGAAATTTTGGTCCCTTGAGAACTGGCATTTCGGTTCTGATAAAACCACCAAATATGTTTTCCTTTTTTTTGTGTGGTCTCCTCGCCAAAAAGCTCAGAGGCACACCCTTGTCCCTTACGATGAGCATATTGGCATTTTCTTTTCTTTCGTTTCTGATTTTTCTGGATTTATTTTATGAAGCCATTGTTGATGTCTGTTGTTGTAAGATACCTCGGGTCCTTTTCGAGAAGAGGCTTGAGTATACAAGCAAAAAGCAAAGGAGTAAAGACGAGTAAACGGTCTCCCCACCCAGAGAGTGCGTTGCTGCCATCTGGGTGTTGCCAGTGAGGGCCCTGTAGAGCCCCTGCAGCAGGACCCAACTGAGGGCTGCCTCCGAGACGCGGAGCCGTGGAGGGCTCCATGGGAAGAGCTGGAAGGCAAGGAGGCAGTATACTGTTCTACGCCTGCAGCCGTGCTTTGGCTCTGGGCAGCCATGGATTCATGAACCCACTGGTCCACTGAGCCTTTCCAGAACGGGTGGCCTGGGAAGAGGTGGGAAAGGGGGTCCTCTGGCTCAAGCGAGGCTGACTGACTAGAGGATGGTTGCCCTCTCTCTCCACTAAGTGGAAGAAGGTTACATTTGAGCCTTTTTTTTCCTTTTTCTGTGCACATGCTAAGTCAGAGACAGGAAAGAAAAGAGGCTGTTGCAAAGAGAAGCTGCTAGCACAGCAAGGCATTTTTCTCTAGCATGATCTAAGTGTGTTGGAAGTACAATAGCAATGCCCCGTGTGTGGCTTTACAGGCAATGATACAGGCTATATGTGTCCGTCCTTCACCCAGGGGGACTACCTCTCTTTCAGATTTGACTCTAGTCAAGTAATTTTTTTCACAAAATACAAAATAGTGTAATACATTGTCTTTATTGTCTGACATTACAGATTAGTTTCACACTTTCCTTTTTTACAGACCATGGGAATGAAAGGTAAAAATGTGTCCAGCATTTTGCAAACATTCTTTGTTACACACAAACACACACAATGAATAACAGGAAAGAGAATACAGAAGAATAAAAGGTACGTTGAAATCGGACAGGCTGTGGTTCTAATCGATCCCAGGAAATAATATGAAACTTCCTGATAACACTAGCAAGTGGGATATACTGTCATACACAGCTTGGTACATGCACTGGACATTAAAGCTGCTGTTATTTTGCTTCTATTTTGTTATTGTTATTTTTTGAGTATGCTACTTCCTCTGCTGGCTCTGGACCTGACCAGAGGGTCAGGCATAGGGTTCCAGTTTAGACTACGGTTAGAGAGTCACAATGCTCCTGTTTCCAGAGAAGATGTAGGTAAGGGCCTTGTGAACTCCCAGAGCAGGAAGGTTCTTGGTGATATGAAAAAGCCTGAAAGTTACCTGTTCTCTTGAGATTATTTTGAACCAATGGTAGGAATTCTGCTTGCAAGAACTAAACAGTGGGAAGTGAACGCTTGCTGAGTACAGTGTTTCTCTTAGATTGAATACATTTTGGTGACGGGGAGGACAGGGCTTAATAATTATGCAATGAAAAGAGATGCAACTGGCTGACTTCTATACAAAGAGGTCCCACACCTTTCCATTAAAATGGAAACTGAACTAAATGGTCAACAGCATGAGAGGACGTAGAAGGTAGCTTGAGTGCTGCGGGTTTCTCTTAATGTAACTTTAGTGGTGGCGGTGGGTGTCTCTCTACTAAGAGAAGGGTCTGATCAACAACCCAGAAAAGCATGAGACTGGTTTGAAACATAGACTGCTGGAGATCTAGAAAGGTTCCAACAAATTACAATTTTTTTTTTTCCCTCTTCTAAAAGATGTAATAGCTCTTGTTTGGATGCCGACAGTAGTAATAGTTATAAAAAACACTAAATTTTATATGTGTCCATTCAAGCACTACATTGAAAGGGAAGCAAATTAGTATGATTTTTTTTTTCTCTTTCCAAACTGAAGCATGAACATACATTAGAGGCAAAAGCAATGAGAAAAACAGCAGGATGGCAGGCCCCTCCACAGTTAGTTAAGACCTGCAGTAGGGAACATAACTTACTCCCTGCTTCAGTTCTTCTTCCTACAGAAAGATTGAATCAATAATAGTTAGATTACCCAGGGTTCCAGCAAGAGCATGTATACAGTGTGAGGGAATGCAAGGTGGGGGAAACATCAACATGGCTCTAATGGGAGCCTCTCCTACCTTGGTGACTTTTAGTTCCACGTCTATTTAGGTATTTGAGACAGACCATCTCTTTCCTCCCTCTGTCCATCCATCTTTCAATGTGGTCTATCCCTCTCTCCTGGTGTTTGTACATCCTGTTCTGATAGACTGTGCTCGGGCAGGCTAGCTAGGTGGATGCAAAGATGGCTGATGGTAAATGGACCCCTGTCACATCGCTATGGTGACAGAAGCTATGGGAATATAAGTGGGGGGCTGTTTTCAAGGTTTCCTGTCATTCAGTGAAGGGAAAGATGAGATCGACGCTCTTCATTTGGTATATTTGAAAAGGAAAGCAGAAAGAGCTTTTCTGGATCATCAAATGAGAAAATAGGGCAGAAACAGTAAGAGGTTATTAGTTATCTAGTCCTGTCTTCATACGTACAGTACCACAAAAACTGAGTTCTTTGCCTTACATGTCTGAAAAGGAAATTTCGTTTAGAGAAGATAAAGCATTCCCAACACTGATGGCAGGAAAAGTTGACTAAGGAATAAAAAAAAAAGAGCAGAGAAAACAAAAGAAAGAAGTGTCACACTTATATCCGTGCCAGGACACAGGTTTCAACAAGTATTTATTAAATAAATAAAAGAAGGGAAGAAAGGAACAAGGAAGAGAGAAAGAAAAGAGAAAAAAGAAAAGGAAAGAGAGAAAAAAGAAAAGGAAAGAAAGAAAAAGAAGGGACAAACAATAAATGATGGTGTGTCAGGGATGTGGGAGACCCAGGGACCGGAAGTATGGATGTCTGTCTCACAGGTGAGCTGCCCCAGGGACCTGGCCTTCCTCACTCCATCAGAAGTTTCAGTTCCTGCCTTTGGCAAGTCCCAGTTCCACTTCACAGTGGTTTCTGCTTGTCTACATCAGGCAGGATAACCACATAGCACTGATTTCCCTACTGAGCCAACTGTGGCCAAGGGGCCATCATTAGTCTCCCTGTGATGTGGAATGTGATTTAGTACATACCGAAGAAGGGAATAGGGATTTATGAAAGGAAGAATGCTACTTCCCAGTGAGAATGACATCACAGCACTCTGCAGAGCACTTCCCTAGGTCATCATATTAAACCCTCTACCTGAAGAGAGCAAATTCCTATTTACAGTTTGCATTTGAGACTCATAGAAGTTATGTGACTTGCTGCTAAAGTCACACAGATGAGATGAAATATTTCACCGAAATTAAGTTATTACTCTTAATAAAAGTAGTCACCCCCAAAATTTCATGGCTATATCTTCATTTTCTGAATTAGACATTAGCTTCTGTTCACTTTATTCAGAACTACTGAAGCTATTAAATGTAAAGTATTCCTAAATAAATTCAGTTTTATTATTTTCAAGGACATAGGAACTGGAAATAAGCCAAGAAGTTGTCCTTTGAAGGACGTCAGTGGTCTGGTTCCAGGAAATGGAGAAGAATGAGCCTTGTCATTGACTGCTATCATTTGATGTATCTAAGAAAAGATCCTGTATCTGAGACTGAAGCCATATTCTGGGGCTAATCACATATAGTCATTGGAAAAACCATTGCACATTATATGTGAAAGATTTTTTACAAAATGCCACAGTCAGAGGTCTAGGAAATATTTACTCGAACGTCTTACCTTTAGTAGCTTCATGAGACCTTCTAACTGGACCATTAGCTCTCTCCGGCTCTCCTGGAGAGCAGACATTCTCTGTTCCAGCTCATCCTTGCGCTGTCTAAGAAAGAAGCAGTTGTCATCAGAACAGCATTCAACCCACTGAGCTGATCACATTTCTCAGTCTTGTGGCAGGAGTGGACCACCAGAAAAAGGGCATCTCTGGATCTCTGACATGGTTTCCAGGCACGGAGATGTTGTCAAATGAATGAACATGAGGTGTACATTTGTTTCTTAGAAGTCGTACTAAAATAGAATTAGAATCCTATTGGATTTTCCCTCCCCTCCCCCACTTCTACCTTGAATTAACCATTTAGTGAACTCTTTTCTGAATGCTTACTATGTCCTGGGCCCTGTGCTCTGCCACTGAGCTCCCTGAGACAACAAACCCAAAAGCCAAACTGTCACTGAAAAGGGTCAATCCCATAGATCCTCCAAACCCAAGGACCCTTTTGTAAATCTCAAAGGAAATACCAATACCTTAGTATTTGGAAATTGGATTTTAAGAGTTCATTTTTCATTTCTTCCATTCTTTGTATGCAATGCAGTGCCTTTCAGAGGTGAAATATTCATAGTACAGAATTTTTATAGTCAATTTAAGTTTTCTGCTTTGGGTTTGACTTTATATAAAGCAAAGTCAGAATAAAGGAGTTCCTACACAATTGTTCTAACTGAAAATAACCTATAAGATTTGTGTTTGTTTAATTTTGTTTGTTTTGCAGAACTTCTATTAAACTGTCAGCAAGAATGGAAACCACAAAGGACAATCTCTACTCTGTCATTTATATTGACACTAAGAGGTACCAAATATACCTTTGAAAGAGAGAAAAGAAATGAAACAGTATGGGGAAGAATGTTAATGGTTCACATTTCTGACGTCTATGTATATTTTTCAAGTCAATTGCAAATCTGTTATTTCATGATCATTAGTGAATAATACATACAATTTTTTCCCTTGTCCCAAAGGCTTTTGTCTGAGTTTGAGATACTGGAACTTATATTTTAAAAATGTGTGGATGCTTTAACCATGGGCTAATGTATGAATTGATATGCCCAGTCTCAATGGCATAGGCATAATATTAAGTGGAGCTAGAGCAGAGACTCTGAAATGAAAAACTGACAATATAAAAATGTCATGCTGACATAGGTCAATGACTCATCCAATTGAAAGATATTTTGTGGGAGGACAGGTTATGGATATTAATGAAACATTTCTAATTTGCTTTGATACAGGCTTTCTCTAATGATTTATGAATTTAAAATTTATAAACATGTCTCAACTCTTTTTGGATATATTTGTATTTTTGGCTTTTATTGCCACTTAAGGCTTACTCTCAGAGCATTCCTTCCTTTGATTTTCTTTACAGTTTCCTCTTTTCTGAGTCCCAAAGGACAAGGAACATCATGATTTTATAGACTTTAATGGTATTTTATTTTAGTCTTTGTCTTCCAGGGCTGCAACATTCTAATTTTGAAAGCCTTGCTCCATTCAAAAATATTCTTCAATGACAAATCCACTAGCTGTTTTATCTTTGACCTTGTCTGCACATCATGTTCCAAATATACCCACGATAGGGCTTGGCAGAAGGATAGAGAATGTTTCTGATATATTTCCAGTTCTCTTCCAGATATTGCTCTGTAATTTTTGGATTTTTGGTCAGAGAAGCACTTTGTGAAGAGGGTTGCAGTAAAATTCCAATATTGTAGATAAGAAATACTAAGAAAGGCATCTAAAAACTATGAGAGAAAGTTAACTGGTATTAATTTAGAATTAATCAACATTAAAAAACACTTATTTGTACTTCTTTCTTTCTTTTTTAAAAGATTTTATTTATTTATTTGACAGAGAGATAGAGAGAGAGCACAAGTAGGCAGAGCGGCAGGCAGAGGGAGAGGGAGAAGCAGGCTCTCCGCTGAGCAGGGAGCCTGATGCGGGACTCGATCCCAGGACCCTGGGATCATGACCTGAGCCGAAGGCAGATGCTTAACCAACTGAGCCACCCAGGTACCCTGTACTTTTTTCTTATAGTAGTAATCTTTCAAAACAAATCTTTCTTTTTTAAAAGATTTTATTTACTTATTTGACAGAGAGCAAGAGAGAGAGAGCACAGAGGGAGAAGGAGAAGCAGACTCCCCGCTGAGCAGAGAGCCCGAGGTGGGGCTCCATCCCAGGACCCTGAGATCATGACCTGAGCAGAAGGCAGACGCTTAACCGACTGAGCCACCCAGGTGCCCCTGACATCTACTCTTTCATGCATTTGATTGAATTCAATTTTTTAAAAAATTCACTTAATAATGTCTTTATTTAATCTTCTCTATAAGTGTTTATTTAATCTTCTCTCTAAGTGGCTACCAAATGTGGGTCTGATTAACAAATTTGTGGTGTAGCTTCTATGGTTCCAAGTAGGAACAAGAAAACAAGGACTAAGTAGTGATTTTATTTTCATAGAGCTTAATGTATTACATCTCTAAAGGAATGCCTTTTATTCTGAGATTCTGCCAGATTATTTCTAATTTTGCATGTGTGTTAAAACCTACTTTCGCTTGGGGCATCTGGTTGGCGCAGTTAGGTAAAGGGTCTTACTCTTGGTTTCAGTATCCTGGGATCGAGCCCCGCATTGGGCTCTGTGCTCAGGAGGGAGTCTGCTTGAGATTCTCTCTCTCCCTCCTCTTCTGCCCCTCCCACTCGTGCTTATTCAAATAAATAAATAAAATCTTAAGGAAAAAAACAACCCTGCTTTCTCTTAGGACAATGTTAGGACAACAGGCAAAATTTTAATATAGATTGTCTATTAGATAATAATAAACATCAATATTAACTTGCCTGAATATGATGATGGTGCCATGGTTATATAAGAGAATACATTTTTACCTAGGAAACATACACAGGAGTACTTAGGGGTAAAGGGTTATGACGTCTGCAACTTACTCTCAAATGACTCATCAAAAATGTGTATGTAATTGTTATATATTAACATACAGAGGGAGATAGAGAAGGATGTGGTAAAATGTTTGCAATCACTAGGTGAAGTATAGAAGGACATTCATTGTGATATTCTTACAACTCTTTTGTAGGCTTAACATTGTTCCAAAGTAAAAAGTTAAAAAATATACCGTCATTCATGAAACTGCAGTGAAAAGAGACAATGGTAGTTTTAAAAATATATCACTTTGTGGTAAAACAAAAAGTACTCAACTCTATGTTGTTTCCCAAAAAATAATTAAAAAATTAAACTAGTCTATTAAATTCAACTCTGGAAACTACAGACTTGCAGCAGAGATTATACTTTCATTTTTAATTAATAGAACAAAAAATTCAACTTATATTAGCAAGTTTTCTTCAAGAATAATTTTATATACATTGAAAATAATGTAATTTTGGGTGTATAAAATAAAATGCTTATTTTTTGGGCAAGGTATAGACATGGAAATTATACTTTTTTCCCCTGTGAGATTTGTAGTGTGAAGTTAGTTGCTTCACAGTTTTAATAAATGTTTTCTTCATCTTACAAGATGGTATTGTCTTTGCAAACACACTTCTGTAGCTATCCCTTCAAGTTTTGCAGCTTATCCATTCATCCCACAAACATCCATTCAGCACTTTTGTTTTAAGACACTGTAAATAAAATAATGAGTAGGATACGGTTTTTATCCTTGGGTGAAAGAGGAGGAGAGAGGAGAAATAAGTTCAAAACAATGATGGCGAGCATACAATAAAAATTCAAACAAATTGCTATATATGGTGATACCAAATAAGATGCCCAGTTCCAAATGGTGGTAGAAGTTTAAGGAAGGCTCGCTAGATAAATTTGCAAAATCTCCCTCAAAAACTCTACCCAAATGTAGAAGGGAAAGACCTCAGGGACCATATGGAATATTCCAGACCTTTCTCTGCTTCATCTCTGCCTCTTGATTGCCTGTATTCTTGAAGTTATTAGTAAAATTCAGTACTGGAGTAAGATCTCTGATTCATGTGAGTCTGACTTTAACAATCTAACTCACTGTATTGGCTCGATATGTAACTATCATCCTTCCTGGCTTCCTGTTTTGGGATTAAGAGCAATATCCTCAAGATGGTTTGTGAGGCCACAGCATCGTGGTCTACCCCTACCTACATCTTCAGCTCCATCTCTTACCGTACACCCCTTCATTCACTGCATTCTAGGCCTATCGATCTTTCAGTTCCTAAAAAAAGTGCCAGATTTCGCTACTGCCATTTGGTCATTGCACATCTGGTCTCTCTTCCAGGGCACCCTTCATCAGCTGTTCCAGCCCCTCTGCTACCCTTAATCCCCATTTCCTATGTATTCATCTTTCATACTTCAACTCAAACAATCCTTCTTCATGGTACTCTTTTCTGACTGCAGTGAAGGGCAGGTTTGATAATTATGTCTCTATTTAAAAGTAAGATTCCTTATAGCACTTATCTCAGTTTGTAATTATCTTCTTATTTGTGCAGTTATTTGATTTATGTCATTTTCCTACTGGACCACACATTCTGCGAGACCAGGACAGTATCTTTCTCAACTCAATTCTGGGCATACTGCATTTTAGAAATATTTACTGAGTGAACTAAATGAATAATAAAATGAGGAAAGATAAATCTGAAAGCAGTGTAGATGGACCAGAGGACAGGAATCAATTGAGTAATAACAGTCCAGCAGGAGATAATTAAGACCCACGAAGAGGAGATGGAATCCACCTGTGTTACTCACTGTGTGGGATCTTGGGCAAATTATTTAGCTTCTATGAATCTCAGTTTCCATATCTATACAAAGAGTAAAATAATAGTGTCCATCTCCCGGCTTTGTTACAGCAATTACCTGGGACAGTGTATGTAGAGCTTAGTGCATAGGAAGTGTCAGATTAGTACACAGAACTGTCCATCACTTGATCCCATTCAGTTGCCAGATCTGGGTTGCAATCCTGGCTTGCAGCTTTCTTGCGGCTCATGTGCAAATGGACATGTGATTATTTAGAAAGGTCATAGTGCTCTTAAGATAAAAATAAACTATGTGTTCATGAAAAGCAGAGCTCTGTTTCTTTGTCCCCTTGCCTGTTCCCCAGCTGAAAGAAATTTCTCCTTTTAGTTTCTCAATAAGAGACCCAGGCAGGCTGCAATGGAGGGAGAAGATCTCTATCAAAGAGTTCCCATGGCAGCTTCACATAGCCACCCCTCAGTGTGAACTAAGGCCAAAGTAACTGTGGAAGAGGCCATTGTTTTAGAGTCCAAAATGTCTAAAGAATAAAAGTTAGACTACCCAAAGGAGCTCTCTTAACCTGGGATGTCAGGGTTTCTCTGAAATCCCCAAATTGTGAAAGTGCTTGGTATGGACTAAGTGGCTTATCAGCATCTCAAGAAATATCCAGGTAGAAGAAATGTGTAGAATATGGAGGCAGGCAAACAAATCCGTTGGGATTTAGGTGTCTCAGGCCTCAGGCCTCTGGCCTCTGGTATGGGCCACTGGCTGACAGTGAGCCCCCCAAATACTGAAGTTTCTCACAGAGCCAGACTCCTCAGCATAGGTTTGGGCTTGGCTGGGTCTATGGGAGGGCCCACAAGGCAGGGCCAGGAGGGTGGTTAGAATTATCAGTCTATTCCAAGATAGTAATGTCAAGGAGGGAAGAAATATCAGTTGGAAAACTATCATCAGTGACCCAGGCACATCAAGGTGCCTTCTCAGACTGCATCATCCAAATAGAACCAAAGACTTTCAAAAAGCAAATGCTAAGGAGGGGATCTGATGAAAACATTTATGAAAAATTCCTAGTCATCATGCCTCCAACAGAGAATGGGGCAATCAATGGAAGAGGTATAATGAACATTCCAGACAGAGACAAGGTACCTTGATGCGTAGATGAATGATTACTCTATTTCTAAGTTGGTTTATTCAGTTATATTTCTGTCTATGTTAGACTTGCAACTTGTGAGCCTGGAGGGCCTACATAATCCTATTAGGCAAAGATTCTTTCAAGCAGGCATTTACTTTTATATGCCTTTGAGGATGATGATATGAAATATCACTTTTTCCTTCCCATGTTCATCCCTTCTGGGAGATGGTGTAGTAGGATGTGCAAGGATTTCTAACACATCTCCCTGAAGGTAGGACCAGAGATTCTATCATTTGAAAAGGAAGAATTTCTGATTCTTCCATTAAATTATTTTGTTATTTCAAAGTATGACATGATCTGTTCACATCAAGCAGCTCTCCCAGGTTGCAGCTTCCATAGATCTCCCTTCTATAACTCATGCCTTGGGCGGGCCTGCCATCTAGACAGGTGCACGAGCCTGGGGAGAGCAAGCGTGGAGCCTCGCTGGGAGCAGGCAGAGCCTGTAGCCTGCGGTGCCTGGATGTTAACATGTCTGAAGAGCAGGGCTGGGATGGACCCCCCAGAAACATCTGTGGTAAAATCCACACACAGCCATACAGAACCTGCTTAATGTAGTTGTTCTGTATGGAAGAAGTCAACAGCACTCTAATTCTGACAAGGGTTTCTGAGAAGAGGCATCTGTACTTCCTATAAAAAGTATGCCTCAGAATTTTGCATACACCCAAACTGGAAGATGGAAGGAATGTCATGCTTGCTAAGTCCAAGTGCCTCGTGAAATATGACATTTCTGAGGCAATGGCTTTGAATTTATGCTTGTGTTGTTTGCTATACAAACAGGTTTGAGTATGTGCCATAGTCAAGGCATGGAGCTAAGCCGGCCTGGGGGGCAGCCCTTGGCACCCACCCTTTCGCACCTGGGCACAGTGGGAGGCGCTGAGGTCCTCGGCTGCTCTCCACCATTCTGACTCTGAGAAGTGCACTGAAATTCAGGGGTGGGACCAGATGACCTTCTAGGGTCCTTTCCATCTCAGATGTTTTCTGGTGCCAGACTAGACAATACCAGGTGTTTTAATTCATTTGCAGAGCAAGAAGGTATGAGGTCTGTTCTTTAAGCATGTAAAGCTATTACAGACCACGATTCAGAGAAAATCAGACTCCTTTTTATGGCTTATAGGTAAATTTTTAAGTGTACAAACCTGTGATGTTTATTTAGCTGTTCATGTGTTTGTTTTGTTGATCACTTGTATCATAAACACGTTGTCGGCAGTGCAAATAACAAGAAAGAGTTGAATTCACCTTTTTTTTTTTCCAGTGAGAGATTTTGTTTCTAAAGAGCACTGTTTCCCCTTCTCCGTGTCAAATGAAAGAATAAAATATAAACAGCATCCTTGAAACCCCCCAAATACCAGAAATTAGGGATGTGCTATTAAAAAAGAAAAAGCACACATATGTATGTCAGCAGCTCGGGTGGCTGAGGACTGTTTCCTGGTTAGACGCTGTTGGACTTTTTGAAGATCCCCGTCACTTGCACGCCCCAAGAGGCCTGGGGCTCCCCCTCTTACCTGAGGAGCCGGAGCTCGGCCAGCAGAGTGGGGTTTTGCTGCGCCTTCTCTGGGGTGGGCTGAGAGGCTTGTTCATGCTCTAGCCGCAGCCTCTGGATCTCCTGTAAGATTTCTCTTGGGAGAGAGGAAGAAGGTAAGAAACTAGGATCAGTCACCTTCCAGGGGATCCCGGATACTCACATCTGGGCGGGGCCATCCCGTCTTCGGCAGCAGGAGCATGCGCACCAACGCTGTTTAGGAGCTATTGGCTGTGGGGAGCTGGGCACTGATGGGGAAGGGAAGGCTCATCTCAGCTCAAGCACGTCCAGACTCTGCGCATGTTGCTGGAGCCTTCAAGCTGAGAGGGCTCGCCAGGACCTAATGATCTCTCTATTAAGTGATATAATGCTGTGGTAATGTGTTCAACTTTGAAAAGTGCACTGCTTCCGAGCAAAAAATGTATCTTCTGATTATTGATGATCACAGTGTGACACCATGAAAAGTACTTGCAGCTACCAAGTTAGAGGTGCTTGGAGGGAAAATAAGGATAAATGGTGTTCATTTCACAAAACTAAATAACCCCATTCTCTCAGCAGGAATGAGATTCCTCTCGCTGGATTTATTTGAGAAGGTCCCTGTTAGGCAAAATTCTTTTTCTTTTTTTTAACATTTTCGGCCTTAACAATGGATCTCGATGAGGGTAGCCTTTGAAGGAAAGTGCTTTTAAAAGGATTCACTGTAATTGAGTGTGTGACATAAGAGTGCTATTGGCGTGACCTCTGTCCGGGGTGAGATGTGTCAGTCTATTATTGATGTTGGAGCCTGGGCTGCCCCACACTGAGGTGAACATTAGGCCAGCCATAAAGGATAGGTGACCTGTGCAAGGCAAATTATCCCTAAGTGAGTTAGAAGCCATTAAGCAAGGTTACAAGTCACATATTCTTGGGGGAGGGTTCAGTCTCCCATCCAGCAAAATGCACAAGAGACAGACAATAAGAACAAAACACCAAGGAATGGAAGGTGAACTTGGTGAGCAAGGGGGATGGCTTTCCATCTGAAGGCTGATTTACAACTGCCTGCTTCATAAACACACCAGAGTTAAGGAGCTAATTATCAGTCACTACACCTCTAGCAGGTGCAGTGAGAAGACTGAACTAAAATTCAATGGTTTCCCACCTTTTTCTGTCCCCCTTGGTGTTCCATGTTGGAAAACTTTCTTTAAGAGAAATTTTTTATGGGAATTCAATACATCAAATGGTTAAAAGGGAGCTGCTCTGGTGAAAGAAAGGGTGGGTCCTGAGCTGCAAGCCCTTCCTCCCCGCTCTTCAGGCACCTTGACAGAGACCCCCCCCCCCCCCCCCCCGGTCCCACAGAGCTCAGCCTGAAAATCAGTAAGCTGGGATTTCAAAGATCTCCTTCAGGGCTATCATCCTGATATTCTACGACTCCCACTAGCTCTCCTTGTTGGTTCCAAGGACAGAACCATGACGCAGCATTTAGCCTAAGGAAGAAAAAGAGAGAAGCAGCTCTGATAAGGAAAATAACGGTAAGATATGTAAAGAACATTGAGTACTTAGTCTCTACCCAGGAACAATGCTCTCTTCTTTCATCTTATTTTATATAATCCTCATACAAATTATTTTATATGTGGTATTGCTATTATCTGTTTCATGAATAAGGAAATCAAAGCACAGGCCAATTAAATGAGTCACCCAAGTTCAATAACAAATAGGTAGCAGAGGTGATCTGAACTCAGGCTGCTTGGCTCCAAAGCTTGTATATATCCGACTCCCTCTGTCTTTGGTACTTGCTCTGACAGGTCTAGCCTATGCAGGCTCTGACTTCTGCATCACAATATAAAGAGTCCTGCTACTCCTAATACCAATCCCAACTGGCTCCTCCAAATGTGCTATGAGGAAGCATCATCTTCCTCATAAGATTACTGCTGAAATGTCCACTACCTAGGGTAGTCACAAAGTGAAGTGAGGAACTCTATCCTCTCCTGAAGCTCAGATATCTGATTAGTGGGTTAATTGTCACCTGGGAGACCATGGGATCCCTGGGTGAATTCCCATGGTGCAGCAGTCGGACCTGGATAAGTTTCTGGGATGTGGTTCTGGGGTCTTTGGAGGGCATGAGTCCACTGGTTTAGAGAAAAGTGTTCAGGATGGACTAGATACTCTTCAGGCATGGGGTGGGGAACTCTATGGGCCATGAAAGGACTAAGGGACCGGATGAACTTCTCTTTCTGACATGTGTTCTCACTCCTATTTCTTTATTCTCTCTCTGGTCCTAAAACATGCATTCGGAGAGTACAATATCCAGAAACATCTTGGAAACAAGCAGTAAGAGTGGTAGCACAGGACAGCTCGGGCCATGAGGACATTCGTGGTGCTTCTTGCCTGAAATCCCACATGGAGGCAGATATTCTTGCCTGGGGTATTTCCTTAAGGGAAGTTCTGATTTCTCCTCATGCTCAGTAGAAGCAGAGGATTGGCAGGGAAAATAGTGCTCTGGAGAGGTGGGGGAGCAGGAGAACACTACAACCAAGATAGGATATTTGTGGGCTTGGGAGTTTTCACTTTAGTCTTTCTTTCCTTCTAAGAACATGGAAGTGTGCCAACCAAGTTTGTATCTTCCTTTACATTTTTGTCCACAGAACTTTATTTTTTTTTAAGATTTTATTTATTCATTTGACAGAGAGAGAGAGAGAGAGCAGAAGCAGGGGGAGCAGAAGAGGGAGAAGCAGGCTCCCTGCTGAGGGACTTGATGCCAGGACCTTGGGATCATGACCTGAGCTGAAGGCAGATGCTTAACCAACTGAGCCACCCAGGTGCCCCTCTCCATACAACTTTAAAAAAAAATACTTTGACCATTTATCTCCAAATTCTCAGGTCAAACTCTACAGGCATGAAACAATGATCCCAACCTTGTCCTCTATTCAGTTTGATCTCAGAAGTTACATCAGTGTCTAAGAATGGGATTCAGGGGTAAGATGTTTTGGTGCTCTTCTAAGAAATATAGAACATACAAGTTGCTCCCATGTTGGACTTATTCAGTATTGAGTTTGAGATCTAATTCCACTATTTATTATTTTCTCACTCAGTATCTATTTACTGAGCTTCTACAACGTTCTAACCATGGTTCTGGAACCCAGGGGCCATGTGGCATGGCCTCTGTTCTCAGAGAACTTCCACTTCAGTCAAGGAAGACAGACAATACGCAAGGAAGCAAACACATAGATGCTATTGTTTCCGATAGTGATGTCTCTCTCTCTTTCTCTCTCTCTTGCGCATACACACACACACACACACACACACACACACACACACACACACACACACACACGGAGCTGTGATAGAGAGTGGTTCCTGGTGTAGGAGGTCATGGCATTAGCTAGGTGGTCTTGTGAGCAGAGACCTGAATAATGAGAAGGGCCCATCCATGCAGGGACCGTAAGGAAGAACTCTCTACAATGACAGCAATGAGTGCAGAGGCTATAAAGAAAGAAATGAGGAAGGTAATGAGCGGGGTTTGCTGAGGCTGGAAAGGTAGGCAGGAATTAGTCCCGGTCAGACCTTGCAGACCATGGTAAGAGGGGTGGGTTTTAGTCAAAGTGTGACAGAAACCCATCAGAAGGTTTTGAACAGAAAATAACCTGATATGACTTGTGTTTTATACGGTGATGGGTTGGGATGGTGGTAATGGTGGAAATGGAGTGGGCAGTTTGGGATATGTTGTGATGGTCAGCTGCAAATCAGTCTGTGTTGAATAAAGAAAAGACTGCCAATGGACTGGGCCTCTAGGTGTTTGGCTTGAGCAACTGGGGGCCCGTGGTGTCAGTCCAAATGCCTCTTTTGGCCAGGGTCCTTATATGGACCCTCCCTGAAGAGCCTTCCATTTGTCTCTGCATGAGCCAGCTCCTTGACGAAAGCAAGCATGTCCATACAAGGGAAATTAGGCTGTCTAGAGGGAAAGCATTGATTGCACTGAGATCTCAAAACTATATATATATAATCTCATGAAGCTTTCGAAAATCTAAAGACCCGCTTCTCAGAAGCCCACATCACCGATGAAAGATGTCATCCTTTAAAGAGACACACAGCTGAAACACCTGGATATTTTAAAGCGTTAACTATAAGCTTTCAGTGAGCACAGACTGATCAAAACAGCCAGCGTGTCTAAAAAGCCTTACCTGTTCTTGTTTTCTAGCTCTGCGATCAGCTGCCTCTGCTGCTTGTTTGCATCAATGGTGAAGGAGATGTCAGGAGCACTCCGCTGCTGAGTTGGCTGCTGTAAAACCAACATGTGGTTGACTATTTAACATTGGGAAGGGAAACTGTGTGTGCTCAAGAAGACTGGGATCGTGAGATAGGCAGACGTGAAAGAAAAAATTATTTCTATCAAAGCAAGAACAGCAAATACATGAAATTGCCATTCATCTCCTAAGGACCAACTTCTCTATGAATCTGGAGGACACCTCTGCAATGAATAGCAGAACAGAATTCTTTGGCAGGCAAATACACAAAACACAGAAAAAATAGTTTTGTAGCTTTCTTTTTTTAAATCATTTTTTACTTTTATTTTTTTAAAAGAGTTTATTTGAGAGAGGGGGGTGGGGAGGGGCAGAGGGAGAGGGAGAGAGAGAATCCCAAGCCTGACTCTGTGCTGAGCACAGAGCCCAATGTGGGGGTCGATCTCATGATCCTGAGATCATGACCTGAGTGGAAATCAAGAGTTGGATGTTTAACCAACTGCGCCACCCAGGCGCCACCCCCCTTTCTAAAGAGTTATTTATTTATTTGAGAAAGAGAGAGTACAGGGAGGGGCAGAGGGAGAGGGAGAGAGAATCTTCAGGCAGACTCCTTGCTGAGCATGGAGCCTGATGCAGGGCCCAATCTCACGACCCTGAGATCATGATCTGAGTCAAAATCAAGAGTCTGATGCCCAACTGACTGAGCTACCCAGGAGCCCCTGTTTTGGAGCTTTCTGACTTGAAGTTTTGGGGATCTATTTCGTTCTTGCTGTGCTGTCCCCATTGCAATGGTTCTCTCAATACAGGTGCGTGTAAAAAATACTTCCTTGTTGAGACACCTCTCTAGAATTAACTGTTCAGTCACTGTAATGTACGATTAAAAATTTCATAGTTTTAAAGTCATAGTTACTAGGATTTTCTTTTCTTTCGATCAACATACTTATAGCATTTCTTTATTCATTTAGGTAATTTTACATTGATGGATATATATATCCTTCCTCCACATTCATGCCACACCATCATTCCTGGTCATGCAGCTGGCTTTAGCAACTGGTGTATATGCAGTCATAACTTTTGCTATACATATACATACGTGTGTGTGTGTGTGTATTACATATATATACACATATATATGCACACATACACACAAATTAATCTTAACAAATTATATATATAGATATATATACAAATTAACCTGACCAAATACACATATACATAAAAGTAAGGTATATGATTATATATGTATATACATATATACATATGTATATTTATATGTGTATTTTTTGTTGTAAAATCAAAGTACTATTTTATTAAATGAGTTCTTTTACACAATATGAACATTACTTATAATTGTAAGAGAATTTTTTATAACAAGGACGGACTGATTTTCAGATTTCTAAATGAGAGTCAACTTTTACATACGTATTACATTTACATATGTATATACATGCAATATATGTATATATTTAAGGTGTATTTATTTAATGAAGGTTTAATTTGTCATTGCTTTATAAAAGCAGGGTCAGATTATTATAGTTCCCTGCCCCTTGCTTTCCTTGCTCTACAGTACATTGTAGAAATTCCTCAATTCGTTTTTAAACAAATTAAAAAAAATCACAATTAATCTTTCCACTAAAGAATGCCAAATTTTTAAAATTGGCACTGATTAACTAAGCCCGCAAAGACATGGAAAACCTCAGCCTGCTTTTTAATGTCCAGATACATGACTGTAGGAAAGGTTAAGCTTGGTAAAATGTCTGGCTTTCATAAAGTTTTTCTATGATTTTTTAATTAGCATTTCTTTGAACAAACAAATGGTCTGTGTTGCTAACGAAGAGATTTGAGGTCCTAGGTTTTATGTCCTAAATGGCTTCCTGTAGTTAAGTCTGGCAGATGGCAGCTTTGATTTGTGATCCAGGTTTTCCCTCTGATTTCATTACGCCATTTTTTGTTTCTCTTATCTATTACATATTGATAAAAGTAGAAACTTATCTGAGCCAGTTGTGGATCTGAGTCATCGCTTTGCTCTTTTTATTAAGTGATCAGGAATTATCCAGAGAAATCAGGGGGTGGGCTGGTGCATTTAGTGTTGTAACCGCATATCTGGAGCTATGATTTCTGCGGTACCAGAACCATAGCTGGAGAGGGACAAATGGAAGCAGTGGAAGGCTTGTGTGTAGGTCCTGTGGGCCATCCAGTAACACCTCCTCAGCCCTGCCGTCAGCACTGACCGTCAGGGTAAGAGTGAACATGAATGACAGCCTCTCACTCAAACTACTTACCGAGGAAGTGGACTCTGCCGCCAGTCTTGCCGCGTACCTGGCGATCAGCCTGTGTTCTTCATCAAGCCTGTTTGAACTCTCAAGCATACTATTGAGAACAGAGCAAGAAGGAGACTGTTAGGCAATGAGAAAGATTGATGTGTTCCTATCACTGCCAGGGGGGTTTGCTATTTCAATTTTTTGGTGCAAAAATTTGAAAGCTATACAAAACCCTATTAGGTTAATGATCTCAGACTTGGATTCATGACATGATCTACTATGTGGCCAGGAAGTTTCATTAATAAATCCTGTCTTCAGTTGATTCAATGTCTTACTAAGAACTTCAGTTGATTCAATGTCTTACTAAGAAAACTCCAAAGAACAGTGACTTTTCTCATCAACATATCTGATAAAAGAATATTTTCTCTTTAATTTTATTGCCTGTAACATTTTTATTTAAATATCAGAAAATATGGAAGCAAGACACAACCCTCCCCGCCCCGCCAGTTGTGGGGTGCCTGGGTGGCTCAGTCCGTTAAGCGTCCAACCTTTGATCTCAGCTCAGGTCTTGAACTCAGAGTTGTGAGTTAGAGCCCCACATTGGGTTCTACGCCCAGCATGGACCCTATGTGACAACAACAACAACAACAACAACAACAACAACAACACCAGCACCACAACAGTTGTGGTTGGCCTGCAGTGATCACCACCTCCTGGTATTCACATTTGTGTGTAATCGTCTTCCTTTGGTATGGGCTGGGCTTACTGGCTAGCTTTTAATAAATAGAGTAGAGCAGAAGTAATGGAAAGTCACTTCCAATATTAGGCTATAAAAAAGGCCATGGTTTCCATCTTGAGTATGGTTTCTCTCTCTTGAGCTCATTTGGATTCCTTGCTCTTGGGAAGCTAGCTGCCATGTTATAAGGCAGCCTGTGGAAAGACCCATGTGATAAGGAACTGAAGCTAGCCAATAATAACCTTGTGAATGAAAGCTCATAGGTAGAGCCTTTAGATAAGATAGCAGCCCCAGCCAACAGCTTAATGGCAACCTCATGAAAATCCTTGAGCCACAGGCACCTAGCTGGATTCCTGACCCCCTATGGGATAATAAACGTTTGTTCCTTTAAGACGCTAAGTTATTGGATAATTTGTCATGTAGCAACAGATAACTAATACAAATTGTTATCTATAATATTACTACTCAGGTAACTTGCCATTTTATATTTACTTCTAGAAAAATGGAATTATAGCAGTGGCTTCTAATGACATTAATGGGAATTGTTTATTGTCTCATATAATTATAGAAATTGTTCATACTAGAATAAGAATGATCTGAGCCCTTAAAAAACTAAAGCAAATAGAAGCATTTCAAATTTCCCAATTTTCAGAACGTTCTTCACTCAAGACAAAGTTTTGCATGCCATTAAAACAATTCCATGAAACATACCAGTAACATCAATCCTGTTAACAGACTAGTTGATTATAGTTTGGTTTATCAGTTATTATGGTAAGTATCGGGTCAGAATCAAGATTAGAAACTAGTTTCTCTCATCCCTAAATATATTCTCCTCCATTTATATTTCCTACCTGTTATTCTTAAGCCTGTTTCTTAAAGAAAAAAATTCAATACTCATGATTATACACTGAAAGTAAAACACTTCTATGCCAATATTAAGGTTGTAAGAATTGTCCGTTGCAAAGAATTGAATTTATATAGAGTAATATACACTTGTATTATTTATATGTGTATTAAAATATAAAGTAAATATGCAACATAGTCTTTTAACATTTGTTCTAAAGTGAGAAGATGAGTGAAAATCATTATGTGTTTCCAGAATATTGGCTATGTCACTTCCAAATAGCTTTTCGCTGGCTGGCTGAATCCATTACTGTAACTTTTTTTTTTTTTTTTTTTGGTCATTCAGAAAACATTCCTGTCTCCATCATCTCTGCTCCAGTCTATACTCCTCACGTATGTAAACTATACCTGTTCCCATCCTGAATACTTCCACTCTAGATTTAGCTCTTTTCTCTGGGCTACAATAACTATCTGGAATATTCCTGAATATCTACATTTACCAAGTCACTTTTCCATCCTCAGAAAAAGTCTTCTCTTCCCTTTTGCCCACATGAGATAATGCATGTAAAACACATCAAGTTAGTATGATGCCTAGAACACATTAAGTGCTCAAAAGTCAGTTAATTCTTGTAATTTTGCCTCTTAAGTAACCTGCTCAGATTCATTGATTCATGTCTCCTTCAAAATGTCATCTCCCATCCAACAACCATGCAGAGTAGGGCTTCTTAAACTTTAGTGTATGCACTTATCACCTAGGGATCTTGTAAAAGATGTAGTTTCTCATCTGTAGTTGGGGGTGACAGTGTAGGTTGGGGGGCGCAGAACCTGAGAATCTGCAGTCCAAAGAAGCTTCCAAGATACGTTGATACTGCTGGTCTAAGGGAAACCTTGAGTGGCAAGGATCTAGAAGATCTTGAAAATAAAATGGAAAATCTAAACACATGAAATAAACCCCAAATGCAAGCCATATGCAAGAAATAATATGAGTGTGTAACTGATATTCATATAGCATATATGATATTTTATAAACATTCCTTAACACAGAAAATTCTAGATTTCCATCCTCACATATGTGTGGTACCAATCCCCACAGATTGAGATTTCAGTCAGCATACAAAAGACTTGGAGTAAGAAAATAACTGTAACAGCAAAAGGAGTTAGTTCTGGAGAACTGATGCTTTAAAGCAGAAGTTTGTCTCTAGAATGCAATGTCTGCCCTCTGTAGTGGTTAAAAATAATAAATGAATTTCTTGTTACAGCTTTAATAAGAAAAAAAAGTTACACTCTTTTCACTTTAAACTTAAAACTACTCCACAAAGAAACAATTTAATTTGATTTTAATATGTTTATCATTTCTCACTGGTATTAGAAATAATATGTCTAATTCAGCCCAGTTTGTGTAGACAACAGGGCCCATTGCTCTAAGCCCAGGGCAATGATCCATTTGTCAGAGAGTGACTTTGTCAAAAACATCTGTGAGTGTTTTGATAAATAAATAATAAAAAAACTTGATAAAAAAACCTCTTGATAAAAAGTATCTTTTATCATGAATGACCAGCAAGTATAAATAATGTAAAGGTACATAAAAAAAAAAGCCTCTTGGAGATGTAAGATGTGAAGTTATGGGATCATGTCTAGTAAGCTATAACTCATCCTTCCATGCCTTTCCTCCCCCAGCCCTGACTGAATGAGGGGTGGAGTGATACATTACCCCTTTGTGCACGCACACGATTTATGAGTCCACATGTGCCATTTCAGTATGTTCACATTATCCAAGGGTGAATGAGGCATGCCTCTGATAAATTCCATTATTTCAAGACTTCAATTACAAATAGTTGAAAATGAATGGCCAGTAATCCCTAAATCATCAAAGAAATACCGATTCCAACAGTTTCTCCGTCTCTGGCTATTCATTTCAAGACTTTATAATCAGTAATCTTGCTACAAGACCATGATGAATTAAAAGGTGGCTGCTGTGAAGGCTGCATTTCAGAGCAGGGAAATCTATTATTTTGAAAGCTCTCCACTTTCTACCTTCAATGCATGGCCAGTGGGTGTTGCTAGTGATTTCAAAATGGCATTCTAGGCAGCTCAAGTGGCCTCGGCTGAGGTTGGGCTTACTAAATTGTGATTTAGCAAAGATTTCTGGGAACCTAGGATGTGTTCACATTTCTTTGGTTTCTCTGTAAGCCTGTTCTGACTTCCCAGGTGGGACAGTCAACCAAATAATAATGTGGTCCAAAGGGCAGCAGAAATACTTTCATGTTTTCTCGTAATATTTTTCCATTTGTTTGAATGGGTGAAAGGAATTTTATCAGTAGAGGTTTATTTTTAAGGTCGTTAGGCCTCCTGCACCACGCTTCAATTAGCAAGCAGCGAAGATTAGGATTACTGCCTGGGAAGGCATTCCTAGTTGCACTGGAGCAGAGGATTACTCTATCAGGTTATTTCCTACCTTTTGCAGTAGGTTGAGAGCAAAATGCTCCAGCAATGGAGCCTTGTTCAGGCCTTCAAGAGTCAGTGAGCAGAAGAGAGTCAGGGTGGAAAGGAGCAAAGTGATTCCGGGGCCCAGGACGTGATTTTATGGGACTGAAGAATGGGGAGGGAAATGAACTAACTCTTAGAGCTTCAACTGTTGGCTCTTGAATGACTGGTTTGAAAGGAAAAGACAGGAAATCATGAGATGGCAATCTTCCTGGGTAATAGTAATAAAATTGACCATGATAATGGCATCTCTGTAGGGATGCCTTCAAACTCCTTTATCGAGACCCTGACTTTACCTACTCACTATGTTATAACACCAAGGCCATGCGTTCTACCTTCTTCAAACACACAAATTTCTCTGTTTCCTTCTATTCCAAGGGTCACTGATGTGCTCCAGGCCACTGTCATCTTATCTGGAATTAGCATACAGCCCTCTCAATAGGTTCCTCTTATTTTAGACTTATTCTTCCTTCCAATTCATTTTGCATCCTGTAGTCAATGATCTTTTAAAAAATGAATTTGGCTGTAACATGCATAGAATCCTTCAATGGGTTCTCAGTTTTTAAACTCCTACCTAAGACTTAGGAGGTCCTGCATAATCTAGCTTCATCCTTTACCCCCCCGTACTCTAGCATCCTTCCTCAGTTGAGTTCTTCAAGGAGAAGTTTCACATTTTCTCTCTCCTCTGAACAATCTCTCTGCCTCCTCCACCCACTTCCACTTGGCCCATTCCTCTTCATCCTGCTGTTGGCTTTAGCGACCATTTTCCACCTTTGCCTCTGACCTCTAAATTTGGGTTTGTTGCTCCTCGGCACTCGGCACTGTCTGCCCTTCCGGTACCTGGTACCCTTCCCATTTTAATTGCCTTTTCACCTGTCTTTCTCCTTTATTAGACTGTAGCTTTTTTGGGGGAAGAATGGTTCAATCTTTTCACCATTAGATCTTGAACGTTTAGCACAGTGCTTGGAACACAGCAGGACATGTCTGAGCGTTAGTGGGACAAAAGAACAAATACAGGTTAGCTCTCTTTGGCTTGCAGTGTCATGGACTTTGGCCCACATCTTCTATATCCTTCTTGGCTCTGCATGCATCCTCAGCACTGAGAAAATCAGAAGGGAACAGATAAAACACAGCACTTTAACACTAGCCATGCTGTCTAAAATCGAACAGAGTTATTCACATTTGGCAGACTGAAAATCAAGACACACTCAATTGCTGCATGTGGATTTCTTATCTGCTCTTTCTAGGTGCTAAAGTTTATAGAAATGTCATTATACTCCTTCATATTTATCTACATCAGATCTTCCCCACCTGCAATCATGGCAAATTCTCTTTGGTTCACATTTTATTGTTGTTCTTTTAAAGATTAGGAAAGCAGATGGTATCTGAAAAAGGTAAGCTCTCATTCAGAAGAAATGCTTACTCTTAGGGATGAATACAGGTAGGAATGTTATCTAAGGGTGGGTGTGAGGTGGGAATGGATCATTTTTTAATTCACAGCTTAGCCCTCTTAGGTACTATCTGTGTGACTTTGGACAAATCACTTAACCTCTCTGTGCTTCATTTCTCTCACTCATTAATACAGGGGATACAGTGATCACATACCTCCTGCTGTCAGGAGGATTATTATATAGTGTTTAGAGCAGTGCCAGGGCACACAGTGAGACTATGGAAGTATTCTTTTTACTTTTACCTCTCTTTTTTTTTTCCCCTAAATATTTTATTTATTTATTTTAGAGAGAGGGAGAATGAGAGAGAGCAAGTGAAGTGGGGGGAGGAGCAGAGTGGAAAAGAATCTGAAGCAGACACAGTGCTGAGCACAGAGCTCCATGCAGGGTTCGATCTCACCACCTGGAGATCATGACCCGAGCAGAACCAAGAGTTGGATGCTGAACCGACTGCACCACCTAGGCGCCCCTACTTTACCTCTAATGGTGTAAGCATTTTTGCACCATCATCTCCTTATCTATAAATTAGCTTTTGCTCAAGAACATAACGATTAGTTACTGGCTAGTATTCTAGGGTATACCAAAAAGAAGAAAGCCCAGTTAGTTGAATCAGGGAAGGGTTTTACAGAAGCTCTAGGTGGACTTGACATCTCTGATATCCTAAAGGGAAGAGTCAGCTAACGTGACAGCCTTCTCTTCTTTCTCCAAAGGTGCACACTGCCGTTAATTTGTCACCAAATACACCAAATATCCTTTTCACACAATATATCATTGTATCAAGCAACATATGAGAACAGGCCCCACACTAAGTTCTTTATTTTAGCACATTTGGAGAAAGCATACTCTGAAGTTTATCCATTTAACCATATTGGTGAACTATGAGCTATCATTTTTTTTCTACCATATTATAATGAACAGGTTTTACAGTATGAGATTTTAAAATATTTATTGTATGCTTTTAATCCTATTCAAAATCAAGCGAGGAACGAATATTGTGTTATTCCCATGTGTCTGGTACTACACTAGCTAATTTTCACCAATAACCTCATCAGACTGGTAGTGTCTCTCTTGTTTTCCATGGAAACTTAAAATGTATTAGAATCTATCACAGAGAAATGAACTCATCTTAAAATCAATTCCTCATCTGAGTATGCTGAGTAAACCTCTGTGGGTACAATGCAGCCAATGCAGATATGTGCACTGGTCATGTGACATTCATATTTCTAGAATCCTAAGGAAAATAGCTTTTTCAGAAGTCTAGTTTTAAATTTTTTAAAAAGATTTTATTTATTTATTTGAGAGAGAGCGAGAGAGCAAGCACACAAGCAGGGGGGAGGGGCAAAGGGAGAGGGAGAAGCAGACCCCCCACTGAGCAGGGAGCCCGATGCGCAGGGCTCTATCCCAGGACCTGATCATGACCTGAGCTGAAGGCAGATGCTTAACTGACTGAGCCAACCAGGCACCCCAGAAGTCTAGTTTTATAACTGAAACTCCTAAACATTTTAAAGAATAAAAGGAGCAGGGTTAACAAGCAAATGAAAACTCATAAATAAGAGACACTTTCAGTGAGTGTAGGTAATAATTTTTTTCTTTCAACAGGTTGCAATACATTTACATTTTCCAAATCAGCCTTTACTGAAAAGGGTCAAGTTTTCGCCTACACATTAAAAATATTAAAGGTATACAATTTGGTGGATTTAGTGTTGAAGTGGGTCATAGATTGAATTGTGTCTTTCCCAAAATTCATGTGTTGAAGGCCTAAGCCCTAGTACCCCAGAATGTGACTATATTTGGAGTTAGGGTTTTTGAAGAGGTAATTAAAGTAAAATGGGGCCCTAAGCCAACATGACTGGTGTCCTTATAAGAAGAGGAAGAGAACTAGGGATGTTTGTGCACAGAGGAAAGGCCACGTGAGAACAAGGCAAGAAGTGGCCATCTGCAGGCCAGGGAGAGAGACGTCAGGAGAAATCAGCCCTGCTGGCACCTTGGTCTTGGACTTCCAGTCTCCGGAATGGTGAGAAAATAAATTTCTGTTGTCTATGATGCACAGTCTGTGGTATTTTGTTATAGCGGCCCTAGCAAACTAATACAAAGTGAAGAGATCAGAGAACATTAAAATTAAAAAAAAAGTTATTTCCCAATATCACTTTTAGTTTAGTTACCTCCCACCCCCATCAGTTGCTTTCCCCATGTCGGTGAATTGCTGATGCTTGTCTTTATCCAGGTTTACCACCACTCTCTATGTAAAGCTTAATACTTTACTTTTTCACCTACTTTATACTCCTACACTAAATGTTCAACCTAAGGGCTAATTTATAATAGGTGATTTTTTTTTAAAGTAGTAAAAATATTTATTTTACTAGTAAAAAAGATTTTCCAAGAAATACTAACAATTGTGTTTAGGGTGAGAGGGAATTTTATACCTATAGCACCATCAATATCCCGTGACATCAACAGATATTTATTGTGTACCTACTGTGTGCCAGGCACTGTGTTAGGTGCCAGAGATATGGTAATGAACAAGTTAGAGAAGCTCCCTGCTCTACAGAGAAGGCAGCTGGTGAACTAATGAACCAACTAACTGACCAACCAATGATTACAGGTATGGTAAGAATGAAATAAACAGTATGCCATGATAGAGACTAGTACGGGAGACCTACTTGAGGAGATGCCTTTAATCTGAGTTTGGAAGCCAGAGAAGCAGCCTTTACATACGTGTAAAGGGAGCCAATGTACATGTGTGTGGCCAGACAGGGCAAGGGTAAAGTGGGAAGAATGTTCTTGGCATAGGCAAGAACTAGTATCATGGTCTTGAGGCAGTTTTAGGCACTGATTAAAGTGGATGCTGCTAAGTATTGGGATTGAGTGGGAGAAGTCCATGAGACTGGGCCTGAGACAGGACTAGGCAAGGGTTGGCCTGTGCACAGGCTTCTAGGCCTGGCGAAGGGCCTGGGTTGTAAACCAAGGGCCGTGGGGATCTATTAAAGGGTTTTAAGCAGGCAAGCCAATAAAAATTTAGACCTCATATATGAAACCTAGAAATGGCATCAAATATATAATTTCCTGTACTTGAGAAAAACATAAGCAAAACAAATTTTAACCTATTTATATGCGATCAGGGGTCTAATAGCTAAGTGACAGTAATTGATCATGACATCGAAGTATGGACAGTAGCCTTTAACTGCACTCCCTCCTTCCCTTACACAGGGGGTCTTTTCAGAGCTGAGAGTAATATGCCAGAAGCTTATGAATATGGTAAGTATCAAGGATATAATTATGGGTAGAGTTGGAAGTTCGGGGCTGGTTTCCCATTTTTTTAGTCTGCCTGCCACAATGGGTCCCTATAAACCACTAGCAAGCCCAGCACTTGAGCTTTAGGGACAGGCAGAAAAAGTCCTCACTGTATTACATTTTAATACACTTTCTCCCCCATTGGAGAAGATGGTTGAAAACCATTAAGGCTTTTAAAACTTCACTGTAGTAGGAAGACAGCAGGAATTCTCCCTTGAGCTACAGTGAATTTATTTGGCTTCTCTGACATCAGAACCAGAAAGGACACAGAAGTGTTTCTCTAATTTAGCAGACTATTTACAAATGAGTCAGTTTCCCATTGTATTAAGTATATACACAATGGAATATTATGCAGCCATCAAAAGGAATGAGATCTTGCCATTTGCAACGAAGTGGATGGAACTGGAGGGTGTTATGCTGAGTGAAATAAGTCAATCAGAGAAAGACATGTATCATATGACCTCACTGATATGAGGAATTCTTAATCTCAGGAACACACTGAGGGTTGCTGGAGTGGTAGGGGGTGGGAGGGATGGGGTGGCTGGGTGATGGACATTGGGGAAGATATGTGCTACGGTGAGCGCTGTGAATTGTGTAAGACTGTTGAATCACAGATCTGTACTTCTGAAACAAATAACGCAACATATTTTAAGAAAAAAGAAAAAGAAGAAGATAGCAGGAGAGGAAGAATGAAGGGGAGTAAGTCAGAGGGGGGGACGAACCAGGAGAGATGATGGACTCTGAAAAACAAACTGAGGTTTCTGGAGGAGGGTGGGGGGATGGGTTAGCCTGGTGATGGGTATTGAGGAGGGCACGTTCTGTGTGGAGCACTGGGTGATATGAACAAGCAATGAATCATGGAACACTGCACCAAAACAAATTATGTAATATATGGTGATTAACATAACAATAAAAAAATAAAAAAAACAAAAAAAAACAGAAAAAAAATATGGGGAAAAGTCTCCCACACGAGTTAATCCAGAGCAAATATGAATAATTATAAAAACAAATCTTTTAATTTAGAACAGCTATTAAGTTCCTGTTTATAGACCATCTCATGAAGGGTACAGATACCGGAGGCGTGAGGAATGGGGTGGACAACAGATGGGACCCAGTGTCAGAAGACCTGTGTGCAAGCCTTGCCAGCATGTGACCTTGGATAACTCTCTTAATGTGCCAGAGCTACCATTTTCTTATCAGTGAAACGGAATTAATAATATCTAAACTTACAGAGTTTTGGTGAGCAAATAATGTATAAGAGAGGGCTCTGTAATTTTTGAAGCACTTCATAAATGTAAAATTTATTATTCATATTCTGGCTGCCATGAGGAAATACAGGAGACTAAAGACAAAATTTTTGCTCTTTTGAAGACTGTAATTAAAACGGAAAACCACAATGCATAGACTAAATACAAAAATGGTAACATTAACAACCACAGTTCCTATTACTAGTATGAGCTCAAAATATCGTTAAAATGAAATAAAAATAATGTGGTAGGATTTACAATTTCAGGAAACAGATATGTGGTAGATGCAGTGTGGAGTAACGTCCAGAAAAGCTTTCTGAAAGGCACGTGTTTATGTAGGTTTTATAATAGGCAAGGTAGCATAGTGATTAGGAGTTTGGGATCCAGTAGATAACGGTTAAAGTTCCTGATCCACTGTTTCATAGCTATGGGACTGTGGGAGAGTCATGTAAACTCTGTAAATTGATACCTTTATTTATCTAGAAAATGGGGATGAATGCATTTACTCTATGGGCTTACTCTAAGGACTAGGGGAAATTATGTAAATAAAGTTTTTACACAGTGTTTAGCAGGAGACCTGTGCTTTAAAAAATGGTAGCTTTTAGGATTATTACCCTTTCATATCTCACCAGAGTTGAAGGATGGTGAAGCATTATTAGCTATTAAGATGACAGAGGTGAGAGATCACTACATCACTTACATAATCATGGCAGGTGTGGGAATTATTAGGATCTAATTCAATACAAAGGAAAGAGAAGATAAATGAGAAATTCAAAAGAAAAGTTGGAAATTTCTAAGAACAGAAAAAAGCATAAAGAAATATGGAGGGCAGCAGTTCTTAACAAGGAGCCTGTTTCGTTGATCAGTCTTAAGTTCTGCTTTGTTTTCGAAATAAGTACCACCTCTCGTTTTCATCAAGTAGATGTGAGGTGTCTCCGTGGAGACAGTTTTACTGTCTTAGGTGACCATCAAGTCAGTATGATCAATCACTTGCGTAGGGAAAACGGCTGGTAGTGACAAACTGTGAGCTTTCCTCTTTGGATATTTCTTTGTTACAAATTTACTTAAGGTCAAAGAAGAGTGGGAGAAGTAATTGGAGTGTGCTCAGAATTACGGGGGAGAGGACACGGTATGAGACCACAGCTTTGCCTTCAGACATGATTACTCTTCTTTGAGGAATGTCAATACATTTATTTTTTTTTTTTTTGGTAATTCAGTATTTAGCTCTGCTGTTTCAGCTACCATATAACATTGGGGATCCAAACTCACTGGGTATAAGATTAAAGCAATCACTCTTCTCATTTGCAGGTTTGAGAGGCTGAGAGGTAACAAAGAAGAGGAACTGTTGGATCTATGTTTGGCAACTTTGAACAAAGAGGTGAGGTCAGTTGAAGAGAGCTTCTTATTTTTATGTTTGTGAAGTGTAGGATGTAGTATAAAATGAAACTAGTGTGCTGGTTATATTTTTTAAAAAATACAAATTAAGATAAATATGTATCTACTAATCAACGTTCATCAATGTATCACCTAAAATCATCTCATGTACTAATTTTGTAAGAATAGTTCTAGGCATCAGGAGCAGGAAGCAGTCCAGGGAGGAGAGTTCTAGAAACAAAGAAGTGGCTAACAATACCAAGTGATGAAGGAGATGACTGAGAAATGGCCATCACATATTTCAGGGATGCTTTTTGTGAAATAGTAGAGGAAAGGAGGCCAGCTATTTTAAAGGCAATTTAACCCATTGGTTCACTTAATATTTATAATGACAAAAAAAAAAAAAATCCATCAGCCCTTAGTTCAGAGAAAGTTAGAGTTATTAAGCAAAATTCAAATATTTCTAAGGAACTGGTTTGCTAAACACATTTGTAAACACAGGAGTCTAAACTAGACTGAAACATATGATAAATACATAGTCTGTCCCCTTATTTTCATTCAAATTGCAAATGTACATTTATTATCAAAACCAAGTAACTTCAACCTAGGAATCTCCTAGGTCACAATTAAAGTAGAGAAAAACTTTATGAATGCCTTTATCCAAATACGCAGGGCTATCTGAATTCATACATTTAACACATCTGGAAGTAAGCTTTGCATATTCTGGGACTTGAAAGCAGGCTTTAAGAGGATGGCTCTCCAGAAATATTGGTAAGTCAGAGAAGAGGTGAAAGATAATTTCTCCCGCTGTTATCATTAAGGAAAGGATTTCCATGGTATGATCCCATCCCATCACTTTTCCTCTTTTCACTTCTATCTTAAATTAATACAGCACTGTCCTCCAAATCAGCAAAGACATCCATGACCTTGGAATAAGACAAATTCTTGCATCACTATTGTGTGGTAATTCGACATGGCACATGTAACACGGAACTGACTGGTGGGACCCAGAGCCCTGCATCCACTGAAGGCTAATATTTAGCATGGTATCCACTTACACAAGTTTTTCCTTTAGCTGTGATGAATTCTATGGTACATGAATGGGAAGTATCCAAACTAACATCATGAAAGACGTCTTAACTGAATCAGTTCAAAAGTGACTTAGTGACACCTGTAGCATCCGCTTGCCCTTTGTGGAGACTTCTTGTCAAGGGATCAGACTGTTACCCTCCCTAAGGACAGTCAAGCAGCCAAACCTGCACTAACCATGATGGGTTGTTCCGGAGCCTGTTGACATACAACCCGATGAGAACATGTTCATCAGCTAGCCTGTCTGCCACATTCAGGCTGTATTGTATCCTGAAACAGGGCAGGAGGAAGAAAGGGTGTTGGTAGGAGAGGCGAACAGAAAGAAACAGAGTAAGTAGGAGTGAGTTTATGATAAAAAAAGGCATTTAGAAAACCAAGCAGGTAGAGGAAATGTAAGTGATGTTCTATAAAAAATCCAAGCAAAATCCAAGCAATGAAATACACAGTTCCATTTCACTAATTTAAAAAAAATAAAGATTTCCATTTAGGTAAATTAGTTTTTAAGGAAACAGATTTGCATTCTTCAAGTCACTAAAGCCAAGAAATTCATCTGTACAGTAAACACATTGATTGGGTTGCAAGCAAAGAGTAAGCATCCTTTGGAAAATCAAATCTAAAGTTTAGTTACTTAAAAAAAAAAAAAAAGGAAATCAGAGAAAGTGAATAACACAGATGTGTCTACTCCAAAGAACTACATGGTGCTGTTAGTGGGGTTATAATAGAGCTGCTTCTACTAAATCAAAGATGGTCTTTCAAACATAAAGCATTTTTGACACAAGAAATCTCCATTTTTAGTTTAGTTAATTCAGGATTCAGTACACTCTGGCTTTAACTTACCCTTTGCCCTTCAGAAAAGCTGGTGCAGCCCTAGCCAGCAGTTTGTTCTGCTCTACTTCACTGTCCTTGGGAGGAGAGCTAGTTAATAAGATGGGAAAGCCAAGAAGAGCGTAAACACAGCAATGCATTCAAGAATAGAACTGGCTACAGAAACTCCCAAGTCTAGATCCAAGCTCCATTTGGACAGCTCTCTTGTTATTTTGAAAGGTTCCAGATGTTTTCAGATTTCCACAGAGTTGAACTAGGACTAGAAACCTGGCCTGAGAACCATAATTGTAATTACACAAGCTTCCATGATCCCCGATTTGACCTTGCTATTTGCTTAACAAATAGATTGCATATGCCCAGACAAAATGAAAATTCACTGAACATTCATTATGGACTATCATGTAAACGGCCCAATAGTTCACTAAGTGCTGCCAACCTTCAGATCCTACTCAAAAAGTATACTTCTCCAGCCTTCCCTATATTTTCCAACTGTCTGAGTTGAATAGAGACTTGAAAATTACCTAGAAACTGCAGTCATATTAGAAGTGCTTTACCTACTCCAGGCACAAGTCACCGTACCCATGCTGAGAAGCTGCAAAGAAAACTTTCAGAGAAACAGAGAAATAAACCTTTGAGCCTTATAAATATATATTCATATTCCCTGTGTCTATAACTGGTGAATAGAGGCCTATCAATACAGTAAATTCTTACCATTTTAGGTTCATTATGAGGAACACTCATTTAGTAATTTAAATGATAGTTTTAAAAAGTTTAAAGTGTGGTTTTATCAAATGACAAATAGAAATAGAAATAATAATTAATAAAGTGTGGCCACGTGAAAGTCACCCAGGATCTACTAAGCATGCTTCATTGAGAAATATGGTATTGATCCTTAGTAATACAATTGTACATGTAATGTGCTGAAAGGGAGCCTACTCCTTTGTAGGTTAAGAATTTGCCCTCTCACACTGGTGGACCAAAAACTATCCTCCCGCCCTTTTCATGGAGAATACAAAAATTAACTGTCTGACTTTGATGACCAAATCTTTAATTTCTGGGGTTGAAATTATGAGGTTTTACCACAAACTTTCCCAACTTTTCAACAAGTTCTAAAGGTATGTATGTGTTAAGATGGCTTATAAAGTAGCTAAAATTTTAAATAAAACTTAAACTACAAGTTTTAAGGATTTACTACAAAGTACCACTGTTTTAGACCATGAAGTACAAAGAAAATACCAATGTGAAAACCAATATCACTTTAGAATTATGCACATTGTAACTAGAATTCTTGTTTTATAATTTTATATACTATGAGATAATGCTTAAGCAGTGAGGTCTCTGGCAAACTTAAAATCAAATTTGATGTATAAAGAAAGTGTCTAGTAGAGAGTAGCACTCGTGTTTGTTGAATGTATGACCTCACTTAGCTTTTCAGGAATGAAACTATTACTTAAAGAGTACAACTGCACATAAATGTAATTGACTTTAACAATGAAATGATTAGTGTTCAAGGAGAGTTTAACTTTTGATGAACAGAATGAGTTTTTTCAGCATACTGATCTTCACCTTCTAAGATGATGAAGTTGTCCATCAGGACGAAATAGCAACCTTAAGCCATCATAGTTGGTATTTTCCTATCATCGCACCAAAACAGCATTCCAAACCTTGTCTTCTGAAGCATACCTCTCTGTATTCATTATCCAGTAATTAGAGTCTCTCTGCTGCCCAATTACCACCCTCCCCAACTTTTTTTTCTTTTTAACTCAAGATAGATGTACCTACTATATAACTGATTTCAGATTCCTGCAAAACCACTCAAAACATGGTGTGAAATTTCAATGATTCTTCCCTCCAAACTTAAGTATTTCCTTGCCTTGTTATGCATTTTGCCCCTTGAATTCCAAAAATTGTGGTGGTATTTGATTCCTTAAATCAAAAGCTTAATAATTGTGCAGGTACAACCTCTGGTGCTGAATGCGCAGGAAGAAAGAAAGAACTAGCAGAGAAAAGAAACACAAGAGGCTCAACTGGGAGGATGCGTTGGCTACCAATTATGCCTGAGAAGTCTTAGAGAAGGAAAGTGATGTGTCAGTAAAGTCCCAGGAAGGCGTCTTGCATCTTGGCCACAGGAGGAGTCCTGCTGGTTTCAGGAAGGGAACAGAGGCCCAGATTCTCCTTTGGTGGCCTTATTCTTTCTCTCCCAATTCTTTGGGCCCTCTCTTTCCTTCCCCTACTCCATTTGCCTGTCTTCCTTCTTCTCTTCTTTTTTCTTCCTTCTTCTTCCCAAATCCTTTCCTCCTTCAGAGGGAAGAGGAGCAGACATTCTATCTGTACACATCTCTTTTCATTTTGTTGTCATTTTCAACGAATGAAATGCCAATGTTGGTTTGAAGAAATCATTTAAGTTCTTTTATGTTCCGTCTGCCTCCCACATGAATTCTTAGGAAAACCAGTTCTTGGAAAATATGGAAATTACACTCTCTGCTTCTATGAATTTGTGGAAATACACTATTTACTTCATTTTGCTACAGCTCTTAGTATCTAGTGCCAAGAGCATGTCTGACTTTTGGTACTCAGTGTCCACATAGTTTCTGGACTTCCTAGAACTAGTCTCAAACTCTTCTCCTCATCATTTATTTCTGGGAAGCCAAAAATATGACCATGTATAGAGGAAGCCAAGTTCATGATGAAGACAAGAGAGGATCAAAATGAAATAGATCAAGAACTTAAAGAGTTGACAGGGGAGGCAGTTTTCACTTTACGCTTGGGTCTATAAAGACTTTTCATGTGAAGTATCTTCACTAGATTTTCTTTTGTAGCTCCCCAGGAGCTCAAAGAAGGAAAACAAAGTGAAAACCTTTTCTCCCCAGTTGTGAAGATAGTAACGATACGTAGTTCATTATCATTTCTTCAAAGCAACATACGTCACGATACTTTATAGAATATACTAGATGTTTAAATTTTCACTTGGTAGCTTGGCCATTTGTGTAGAGAAGTTGGGGCATATTTCCAATTTGTTGTGGGCTTTGGGATCAGACACATGGGCACCTCCATTCTTCTCAAGAAGTGACGCTTCTGGAAAGTCTGTGTTCCAGAATGCAACAATGGTTGGCACATAACTCCAGCAATAGAAGCCTCCCCTTCTTCCACATGCCCTATTCTTAAATCAAAATGCACTCTTCCTTTTACCCTCTGAAGCTGGGAACTACCTGGGGATCCTCTTGACCATGTGTGAGAAATCTTTTCTAATCTGAGTCCCAAGGAAAAGCAGGGTCACCATCTCTAAAATTGTGTGTACACATATTTCTTTTTCTCATTGTTTTTTTCCCCTACCAGGTCCTTGTCATTGTATAACTTTACTCCCCTGCACACATACTAACATGAATGGGCATGGGGACCATCATACCCTGGAAGGGATGACAAGGTAAATTTTGAAGTTGATGTGTTTGGCTGAAAGAAAAGAGGCGGGGAATATTCCTTTAGATTTTTTTTTTCCTAAAAAATTCTCTATGTTCTCACCAATTCCTTTTGAGAGCTCTGGAAAAGAGCAACTTTATATAAAGAGAAACGGCCTTTTCCCAGATTTTTTTTCATACACACACACACACACACACACACACACACACATTGATACAATGGGTTCTGGAATGGTAGAGCAATTTCAAAATGTCTCATATTTATTTAAAGTTCACCCTTGGTTTTGAAGGGTGACAACTAATGTTGAGTTTTTTTTTTTTTAGAGATTTTATTTATTTATTTGACAGAGAGAGACACAGTGAGAGAGGGAACACAAGCAGGGGGAGTGGGAGAGGGAGAAACAGGCTTCCCGCTGAGCAGGAAGCCTGATGCGGGGCTTGATCCCAGGACCCTGGGATCATGACCTGAGCCAAAGGCAGACGCTTAATGACTGAGCCACCCAGGCACCCCTGTCGAGTTTTTTGCTTAAGTGTAAATTTCATTTTTGGGGTGTTCTAAGGTAACAAAATCACGCACAAATGCTCCCTGGATTTTTGCTGAAATCTGAATTATAATTTTAAAAGCCATTCTTGCTTATGCTGTGTTACTGCTTTAGCTCTGGTCAAATATTTTTTTCTTTTATTAAACATGAAAATAAAGGATTTAAATAAAAGTCCTGGATGCAGTCTCACAGAGCAACAGTATTATATAGACAAATTATGTAATGTAAAATAGTTATTATCATCATGGTTAAATGGAAAATGATATTCAAATGGCAAATTAAAAACATATTTTCATTTTTACTAATTTTTAAATAATTGATAAACTTGTGTGGTGTTTGAACTGGTAAAGGATGACTTGTAAAGTTGGCTCCCTTCTTAAGTAACTAACTGTTAACTGTGAATAAAATTTTGCTTCTCATGTATGTACGTAAACACACATATGTGTATAGCCATACATGTATGTATGTGTGTACATTTACACGTATGAAAGTATATGTTCATAATATATATGAACATATTATATGTTCATTTACATGTGCATATATAAGTATGTACGACATATTGTTTATATATGTCAAAACTTTTTGAACTGCACACTTATTTTAAATATATTCATTGAATTATATATCAATTATATCTCAATAAAGCTGTTTTCTATTTAATTGCTTCTCACTATAATTAACTCAGGCTAGTAACAAGGTCACTAAACTAATTTAAAAACAATAAAAAATGTCTACAAGTTGAGATAATTTCTGAAAAAATTCTGTTTTTCTTTCCTTTTCTAGTTTTCAATATCTGAGATCTGAAACATAAACTATCTGCCACATGCAAATCAGCAAACAAGCATAAAAAACAGCTCAGTGTTTCAGTGGGAAAATTAGTTGTCATCAATTCAGGCTGGCATGAGAGCTGAACTATCTTTTAAGCAGGTACCGCAGAGGAAATAAGAATTCTTAGGTCATATTTGATTCACTACATTTACTACGTTGTCCCCCAGATATCACTAAGCTGTGTCAATTGCATTTTTGTCAAGAGCATCTAGAAAAGTTTGCTGGGTATAGGGCATACACAGAGAAGAACTAAAGCAACTCTAGTAAGTGCATAAAGTTTACTGAAGTGAAGAGGAGAGGTGACTGGAGTTTTAATTATGCACTAATATTTCAGTATAGGAAATAGAATGGAGTGTGAAGACCAGTTTAATTCAGGTTTGGAAAAAACTAACATATTAGTGGAGCTCAGTATAAAGAATTAACTGAAAAGACTATTTCAAATTTCATGAAATTTCACACAACATAACCTGAAAGTGTGAAAAGAGTGAAGAAATCTTCACGGTGGTTGATTTATAAGTTCATCTATTTTATGGTGTTAACTCATCTGTTTTCCTGACTAGAAAGGATGGTTTTTAATCTTAGAAAAAATTAACCAGGGAAAAATGTTGGTTTTCAGAAGCCAAGGTTGAATTCAATGCCTCAATTTTATTTCTATTTGCTTTTGATTACCAATGCACAAATGCTTAAAATCTAGTTTGAATGTTTTAAGTCTGATTAAAAATCTGGGTTGTTAGGTAAAGAATCTTTGGGTAAGCAAGTGTTTGAAAAAACTGAAAAAGATACAATGAATTACCCTTTCTGTGGCTGAAAACCCAAACCAATCAACCAACCAACCAACCAGTCAACCAATAAAAATCTCACGATGTTGCTCTGGTGGGAAGAATCAGGATTTGGAGAGTATTTGGGGTGAGTGATGTGCCTTCCCCATGAGTGCTACTAAGTTGAATATAGTATTAGCTATTAACCAGATGGCACTGTGACAAACCAGAAAATAGCCCATTAGACTGTGTTCGACACACTCTATGAATCATAAGCAATTTTCTGACATTTGGGAGAGTGATAAGATCTGGCTAGATGCTATATATAATAGCCAAAGTGATTCCTTTTGTGAGTAGTTACTACTCTAGAGGTTCCATTTGTGAAAGTATCTGTGAACCTTCAAGAGATGGTTCTGAAATTGGGGGTAAAGAAAGTAGCATTCAAACTTTTACAATGTCCTTATTGTGGTAATGAAGATGTTGGCCATAATTAAAGGGCCTTATTTGACATGGGATAGGACTGGTTAATTTTCTTACATAAATGATGCAAGGATTTTGTCAAGATAATTAAGATTTTACAAAGGGGGCACCATGCCAACAAAGAGAGCAGATAGGCAGGGGCATGATGCTGAGGGCGGTGAAGGGGAGAAGGGTCCTTTGGGTCAGCCCTTGCAATACTCTTTGTAGTAATGATTGTCAGTCTTTCATAAGCATAGATAACGTTGCCGCCACAACATACATGGCCCTTGGAGCTCTTTTCCCAGTGGTGGTGAGAGTCTTCCATTGCTCCAGCATTTTTTCCCTGTAAATTTGTGCATTTATAAGAAAATAATCCAGGTTTAGGGATATAGTTATGATCACAAAAATGAGTGAAGTGAATTAGTCCACAAATTGTGTGGACCCCATATCATCGTACCTAATTGCACACACACGCATGCACACACACGCATGAAGACTTCCAAAGTTTAAGGGAGGGTGCCTTTGAGAATTCCCTCTTTTCTTTTAAGTAAGGGAAAGCTGAATCAAGTACATAGCTAGAAATGGAAATAAGAACAGGGCTGCGACAGATGGTGGTGGTAACCAGAGCTATACACTAGTAAATCTGTGTAAGGTAGATTGCTAGGGTGTCAAAGGACTTCAAAGATACACCCTAGTGCCTTTTGAAGATCAAAGTGGTATGCTTGTAAAAGACTCTAGGTGAGTAATGTCAGGAGTTTGTAGCAAGGATTCTGGAGTGGCGATTTCAATTCATCCTCATTTTGCTTTATCTTTTCAAGATCTCTCACAATACAGAAGACCCAAAACTCAGGCTAAATAAAATATCTGTATGCCAAACCTCCCTACTTTCTTAATGCTGCCTTAACACTGACCAGCACCACCCTTGGCTTGTTTAGGTTTTAGGCTTCCCCAGATCTTTATTTTATTTTTTAAAAATTTTTAAACAGATTTTATTTATTTGAGACAGAGAGAGAGAGAGAGAGCATGAGCAGGGGGAGGGGGGAGAGGGAGAAGCAGACTCCCTGCAAGGGGAGAGGGAGGGGGAGGGGGAGAGGGAGAGGGAGAAGCAGACTCCCTGCTGAGCAGGGAGCCAGGGCAGGGCTCAGTCCCAGGACCCTGAGATCATGACCTGAGTTGAAGGCAGACACTTAACTGACTGAGCCACCCAGGTGCCCTGGTTTTATCAGATTTTTTAAAAAAGGGCAGTGGGGATTGGGCAGGAATGGAGGGCAGAGCTCTAGGTCATATTTCTTTGGTTCAGTTCCAGTTGTAGGAAGAACTGGACTTTTAATTTATGCCTGCATTTGACATGATGGGTTTCCATTAACCTTTGTGTATGGACATGGTTAAGAAATAAACAGTGGGTCACCACCAGCATCATCAAGTGAGAGAAAGTAAGCACCGAGAGCGTGGAATTGGTTTTGAAATCGCTCCTGTAATAGGAATCAGACTGCCTTACCTGGGGGAAAAGTGGCCCAGGGCTAGTGGGACAGTAAGGCCTAAAGTCTCAAGTCTTTACCACAATGTGGTCCAGCCATGGGACCTTGTCCTGGCCTTACCCTGTTAGTGCTAAAGATCAATCACTCCAAGAGGCTCTTTGATTCAAGAATCTAAGAAATCACCATCTGGGGTCTTGCAGACTGTACAAAAGCAGAGACTCCTCTAAAGAAGAAGATCCAGCTTCGTACTCTTCATATATATGTATCTCATATATACTGCTATGAGGCCGTGAAGTCAAGAACAGAAGTGGAAAAGAGAGGAAAGAGCTGAGAAGTCCAGCTCGGGTTGAACATGCTCAATGGAATCTCATGAAGCCCCAGAAGATGACGATATCTCTACTGAGGATTTAGTGATGGAGCAGGATGACTTTAGAAGAGGATTTTAGTGATGGAGCAGGATGACTAGCAGTCTAGCTATGGCACTATGAACTACAATTAGTGCTTCAGAGCTGGGATACTGACCGTGGGCTGTGGTCAAGCTGATTTACATACAGCTTTATGAGTGAATGCTCTTCAGCCCCAGGGCTGGATGCACTTATCCCCTCAGGTAACCTGAGGGATGCAAACAATGAGACCTCATTAGAACCTTCCATGGACAGAGCAAGGCCCACGCAGAGAGGAAAGATGTTCAGTGTACACAGCTTTATTGAACAGCACCCTTAAAACAGAAACCAGAGGCTAACCTCCATGGTGATAGATAGCAAGGACCGCAAACTTTAAACAACGTATCTGTGGTTCACAGAGAACATTCCAAAAGGACTGAAAATGGGAAAAAAGGGAAATGATCATAGTTTGGGTTAATGGGTACCACGCACCCTGGAGGAACCAGAACAGCTCAAAGTATTATAGGAATATTTTAGAGTAGAGGAAGCCATGTTATCCATCTAGACGCATCCACCATAAGCACCGTCCGAGCTGAAATGATATAAAACGACCTTCAGTAAGGATGGGGTCTATCTCTGCTTTGACATTTGCAGAATGCAGTGTCTCCTAATAAAAGCACATCTTTCTTAACATCATGCCAAATCTTCCCTAGATAGAGGTATGGCCCCATGTCCCTTCTAGACTTTACGGTAGAAAAGATGTTGAATCTGCTGGTGGCTTTGCGAAGGAGTGCTAAAAGGAACATACTGAGGGCTTAGAACATGTTATTTCACTCTGGATGTTCTGCAGTTCAGTTTTGCCTCCTCATTTCCACTTGTTATAGACTTGCTTAATTTTTAGGGAGGCAACACCATGAACTGCTGCATCTTATTTATTATGCTAATTACAATTACGGGGAACATCTTCATCTCACGTTCTTGCTGATGGGCAAATACAGGAACTCAGGGGAAAAAAAAATCAGCATTCTGAGTCTCATTGTGTGTAAATCCTTACTTGAATGTACCAGGATATTACAGTGAAATTCAGAACATTAGAAACCTCTCTGGGGGAAAAGACTGATTATGTTCCCTTTATGAAACATGAGGTTGTTGTTTTTTTTTTTTTCTGAATGACATTTGAAATCTTACGTTCATTACTCACTCTAATTTTCCTTACCTTTGTTTCTGCTTTCCTGTGAGCCTTCTCTGTGTATTTACAAAATAAGTCCCTAGTACTTTATTTGCGAGATTTGATCAAACAATTTGGAGCACCTCTTAACCCTGCATATTTATCAAGCTAGCTCTAATAGAATTATTTGCTTCACCTGTTCTTTGCTCACACGGTGTGGATCTTTGTATAAAAATAGGAGACACGTACCCCTTTTTAAGAAGTTCTTCTTGTTATCCCTGAAATCACTTATATGGAAACTATTCTTCCAAGTTTGGTCTTCAGCCTCTAGCCTCAGGAACTCCAGAGCTCACCACATTATGAGAGGAGATTATAAACTGTCTCAGAATGTACCTAATAATTTTCCACTGCATCTTGAAATTCCAATTCTCTCCATTCCAAGTGCCATGAAGGTGACTTTCTCAATGACATAGAATACAGGCGTGTCGGTCATAAAATTTAAACACACCCCACATTCTTACTGTGAGGAGATTGCAAATGCAAGTTTCCAGAAGTGACACTCACCCCAAAAGCCATCCCAGCCATCGTCAAAAGCATCCAAATGAATGAAAGTGAAAACCTGTGACAGATATTTACAAACTAGTTTCTAACAATAATCTTCCACACCTGGCTTGCATTAGAATATTCTTCTTAACACAGAATTAGGGGTCATTACCAAGGAGAGGGCTTATTTCATAATAAGATTAGAACTTACCTCCTGGTAATAAAAGGACTTCCTGAGGGGACTGAGTGGGAGAAGAGCGTGTCATTCATGCTGGTTACAGGTCTGGGCGGCCTAAAACGAAGTACAGTGTAGGTGGAAAGTTAAAACAAATAGAAGTCACAAATAAAAAACTATCCACCACCTTTCCAGGAAAGGGGCTGGGATCAACACAATATTTTATATTTTGCAATGAAAGTCTTTAAGTGTTTTGGGAAGTTACATTTCCTTAAAAATGTGGAGTGTCCAGTAAACATTAGGAGGAAAACCTCTGGGCACCACAGGAATGTTTATCCATGAGCTTTGAGCCTTGGTGTTTTCCTTGAGTCATATTCTTGAATGGAGCAAGGACTTTGAGGCAGCTCCAGGTTCACTGTCTTCTAAAAGGAGAACCTCTGAAAAATTGATGATAAGCAGCATCTACATCCTCTTGCAAAGCAGAGGTTTCAGAAACTTCCCCTGTGCTCCGCATGACAATGGCTCTTTCTCAATACACCCGGTCTGGAAGGAGCCAGTTGCAAAATCATATCGGTCCTGATTTGCTCTTCGTTCTATGCGAAGATACAATCAAGCACCACAGGATTTACTGAATGTCTGTTATCTGAATGTTCCATATAATAGGGCACACAGTGCAAGGCATCCCATAAACTTCTTTTCATATGATGAGAGAAAGAAAATAGGGCTCAGTATTTCTCAGAATTGTGCATGGCTTCAAACCCCAACTGCATGGGGTCTGTCATTCCCAGTCATATTTTTCATTTTAGCCTGTCATCCTGTCCCTATCGCTGATGTCTTAGTTCAGGCAAAATGGTAGAGCTAAGACTCCTATCTCGTCTCCAAGCAGTTTTTAGTCTTATTTTAGGTTCAGTGGAATATGTTCCATGAGATGGGATTGAGAGTTCAGAATACGGATAATGAGGCAGGGCATCATTCTGAGTCAGAGGAAATTTTGGTTTCACTATAGTTCTATATTTGAGTTTGACGGTGCAGAATTTTTGAACACCAGATATTCATCACAGTAGCCTACAGAATCTGGTTGTGTTGGCTTGATCAAGAGACAAAGTTTTAATACTTTAGTTTCTACCTTAGGGAACCAAAGTTGGTTTTGGATCCCACAATGCAGAGATCCTGAGAAAAATGTAGACTTCTTTATCCCGGTGTGTTTATAGGACTGGAAATGATGCTATACAGGTTTTAAAATGTCAGCACTCTATGCAAAAATTCACCGAAATTTTGGTTCCTAGTACAGTGTTTTAAGATTTTTTTTAAAGATTTTATTTATTCATGAGAGACAGAAAGAGAGAGAGAGAGAGAGGCAGAGGGAGAAGCAGGCTCCCAAGGAGCAGGGAGCCCAATGTGGGACTCGATCCCAGGACCCTGGGATCATGACCTGAGCCGAAGGCAGACGCTTAACCATCTGAGCCACCCAGGTGCCCTGTTTTAAGATTTTTATAGACATTATTTGTTGGGTGAGGTTGAAACAGTAGCTTCACTACTTCATCTACTCTAAACGTATTGGCTGACATTCTGAAAACTAGCTGAGTGTTTTGCATTACTTAGCTAGGATGTGTCTTTGACACATGAGGCTAGTTTAAAACTAATTCTGCGGGCTCCCTGCTCAGCGGGAGGCCTGCTTCTCCCTCCCCCACCCCCCCTGCTTGTGTTCCCTCTCTGGCTGTCTCTCTCTGTCAAATTAATAAATAAAATCTTTAAAAAAAATAAAACTAATTCTGCCTTGAGTACAACACTTTCACTTTATAAGCAGGATGCTAATTTTATACAAATGCCCTCTATGAATTTTGAAAAGTTAGGTAAATCAGGTTTTAAAACAGTAAGAAGAATGAAATATCTTCATTTTAACTTTGCAACAAGTTAAAACAATCAACTTGACCAACATTTCTGGTTTTCTTTTGTCTTTAACTTTCCCATCGTGCTCTAGCTCTAGGAAATGAGAAGACAAGTGGACTTGGAATGCTTTTTAATTAGCCTGGTAAATTTACTCTATAGAACTTCGTCACCGCAAAGGTGAAATTGCAGTTTCTTAATAAATGGCTTCATGTTTAAGGTTCATCATGGAAATGTTGAACTTGGGACACAGAATGACTAACCTTGGCACCAAATGGTGGCTTTCAAAGGGACTGCGGTTCCTATTCCCCCCATCATCAAAGGGGAAGTTATTTTATCTAATAACTAGGTCACATTGGGAATTTTAAACAGATTTATTCTTATGAGAAAGAAATAGTTCCATAAGATAAAGTTGCAGGGATCTAGTGCAAAATTTTCCTCGTGGACAAGACCTTCACAGAGGACAGTTTTATAAAATTGGCATTTGGGGGCACCTGGGTGGCTCAGTCGGTTACACGTCTGCCTTCGGCTCAGGTCATGATCCCAGGGTCCTGGGATCGAGCCCCGCATCGGGCTCCCTGCTCGGCGGGAAGCCTGCTTCTCCCTCTCTCACTCGCCCCGCTTGTGTTCCTTCTCTCGCTGTCTCTCTCTGTCTGTTAAATAAATAATTAAAATCTTAAAAAAAACTGGCATTCGTCTTGTGAATGGAAAATATTCAGCTTAAGGCAGAATTAGTTTTAAACTAGCCTCATGTTACTCACTTGTTTTGTGTCTCTTAACCACTTGTAATTATGATTATACGTCTTTACAAGCACACAGGGGACTATTGAACTACTTACCAAGTATCACTTTTGGCAGCAAGAAATTGAATAGAGTAGACATGGTTAATCACGGTAAAATTAACAAGAAATACAACAGCTAAGAACAAATGCCAAAATACCAAAATGTCACCACTTAAGTGGCCTTACATACCTGTGATAATTTAGAATAGCTAAATGAATGGCATATTTTACAATTAGAAGTCTGAGCTATCCCCATCCAAAACAAAACAAAACAAAAACAAAAGAAAAAGACATGGCTATCTGTTCAGGACAAAAACATTTGAATAATAAATGAGAAAAATGTCTAAAGCTAAAAATAGAAAAAAAATCCTGGTCTCATAGAGATTGGATATTCTGAGTGCAGAATTTCTTGTATATTATCTCAACAATTAAATATTTTTCACAATTCACATTTTAAAATTAAGACATTCACCCTGGAAAAATACATTATCCATGAGTATAGGCCACTATTTTGATTCGAGGACTATTTGGAGAATCTGGTTAAATATATGGAACTTTTCTCAGAAAAAGGCCCATTTGTGTAGAATTATAAGGGAATCCTGAAACTCTTCATGGAACTCAAATTGTGTAGAGAATGCCCTCAGTTCAGTGAATAATACATCAGATCAGATTGCCACTATACAGTTAAAAATTTGTTTACTCATTGGCCAATTAAATACACACACACACACACACACCAGCCAGAGCACGACTGGGTACAGGCCTTGTGCTAGGTAATACTGCAGTGTGACTGACCATGAACTTGACTTTTATTTCACTCTGTCTCCCTTCCTAATTTTGTCTCCAAGTGGGAGGAAGCATCCTAATTCTGTTCTGCTGCAAAGCTCTTAGAGTCAGGCTGTTCACATCTACTTTCTCTCTAGTTTCCTTATACCCATCAGCTCTGATTGAACTTTGTTCTCTGGCCTGAAACTCCCAGCTGGGCTGGTAGGAAGTGCTCCACAGCGGAGCTCAGAGAGCACAGACTTGCTCTCACTTAGTTTTGTTCATTTATTAACACGTTAGTGATTGTCTCTGGCTAGGGGAAAAACAGTGAGACCTTAATAAGAATCGCTCGTATGAGGCCGTTTTCTGCAAGTGACTGGCCCTCTGGGATACTCCACAGATTTATTTATCCCTGGTTTCTTTTAAGGTTTATTTTTAGGATCAAAATTTCCAAAAATAAGTCAGCCACATTCTATAGAATTGGTTTACATTAGTTTTTTGGATGCTTAGCCCATGCCAGCAACACAAGCCTCCAGGCTGTGTTTATTGCTGAAGGCAGTAAACCCTCCACTCACACTTGGGAGCAAACAAACCAAGCCCCGTAGTATTTATACAAAACCATAGACATGACACAGCACAAATCATTTGATGGTATTTGCTTAGGTCCATCAGAGGAAAGAGTTACTGCTTTCATAAGGGCTCAGATCCATCATGGCGCCTCTGATGGATCATGTTCTGAACTGCCTGAAGCATGAACTCTGTACTGGTGGATTTCTAATATTGATAGGTCTGATTAGCTGCCTCTTGATGTCAACATGCAAACCTAGGCCCTGAGTGCAGTAGGTCTTGCCAAACTGTGCAAAACAAAAAGCAGTTTGTATTGAGGGGGAACCACGTTTTCTAGAGTCTTTCTGAGGTACCTGTGATGACGTAATGCTTAATTGGGCATAGAAGCCGATGACGAGTTTGTTTCTTGAGTGCAAGATAACACCAAGGAAGAAATACTTTCTTCTACCTAAGCCTCCCCTGTTATCTGGCCACCCAGGCCTGAGAAAGGCTCCAGGGCTTGAGGCTTCTGGGAAGTGGAAGGAATGGGTGGGAGCACCATTTCTGGGTGCATCCCTTCTGCCCACCAAACTCACATAGACTTTGGAGAAAGAATTTTTTAAAGTCTGTTTTTGGAAGTTCTGAGGAATTTTACCACCAACCTCTCCTTTCTACCTTCCCATGTATAGGCCATGATTCTTCTAAAATTGTGTAGTTTGGGATAAGACAACAACAATTTTTAGATTTGCTGATATCTTTAAGATGACTGGCTCTGCAGATAAATGAAACAAAGAGCTTTTGTATTTGGGACTCAAAGCATATATGATATTAAGGTACAGTGTGCTTTAAAATTTTCTTATTATGGTTAATTTCATTGATTGTTAATGTCCAGTTGTTAAAACTCTAACATCTATATTTTATAATGATGCTTTTTGAATATTTTCTACCTGTAGGTGAAGAACATCAGTGTTGCTTAATTTACTCATACATCAAGACAGAAGTACTGTTTACCCCTGCAATAAAAAAATTATAATCACATTTTTTTTACTCTTTTTTTTGAATTAAAATTTAAAACTTGGTCCCTAGCAACTGATATGAAATTGCCTTTGTATGGATGTGAACATGTGTCAATGAAGAAAGATGTCTTTTCATCTGGAAGGCAGAGATACTCACACAATGTGGGCCAAGTTGAGTGGCTTCTCAGGCTGGTCAGGGAACATGGGGTGCAAGGGTTCACGGCTGGAAGCACAGCTCAGAGACTTGCTTAATGCATTAGTTAGCTTCTTAGCAGGGGATTTCTGGAAAGAAGAAGAATGGTAGAAGTGATAAGAACTAACATTTACATATCATTTCAGGAGATGATTTGCTTTCATAATAGATATTCATTCATTTACTCATTCATTTATTCATTGATTTATTCTTGAAATCTTTGACTATCTACTCTAAGTCAGGGAGTTTGCTCAGGGCTGGAACTAAGGTTCTGGTATCATCCACCAGAGTACCTGCCTCTGGCAGCTTAGTGTTAGCAAATGCTGTGATAAATGGAAGCAGTCATTGTGCATGGAACATCTGAGGTGGAACTTAAGGGACCAGCAGGAGTCCTTCTGATAGTAACTCTGGGGACTGGGAAGATAATTCCAGATGGAGGAAGAAGAAACCCCATTCTGGAGAGGAAAGAAGAAGGCAGACCCTTGAAGTCCTTTTATGCCACATCAAGGACAGTGGTCTTTATCTCAAATGCAGAGGGAGACAATGAAGAGTTTAAATCATAGAGTTGACAGGATCAGATTCTAGAAGGATTACTCCTGCTTAAGAACAGAAAACCATCTGGGAGGAGACAGGAGTGGAAGTAAGCAGGTGAGCAGAAGGTTTCACAGGCATCCAGGTGGAAGATGTTTCGGGCGTGGCTGGATCCATCCAGTTGAAAGTGAAAGGGGAACTTCAATTGGAGTCTTTGTAGTTTTAAAATTCATGTTCTTTGCAGAGCATCATGTTATCTCTTTTTCATTTAGATGAGTGGGATGTAGATCTTAAAATTTCACAGCCAAATCTATCAAAAATAATCTACCACATATAATAAATCTTTATACCAGCTCTTCCTTTCCATGAGAAGCCACGTACCATTTTGCCACTTCCTTTTACGTGGAGAGCCCAGAATTGGCAATACAATGAACTGACTTTTGTCCTCACTATTTAAAAGCTGAGCGATAGGAGCACTGTTCAAGAAGTCCCTCTTTGGCTTTTGTTAGGAGATATAATTCTTAGAACACCTAAAACACAGCCACTGCACCAGCTTTCCACCGCCATGAACATTGGAGTGTCTTTATCCTCTTGAGGGGTCTGATTCTATTTTGTAAAGACATTGCCCTGCCATAGAGCCATATAATTTTGAGCCCACAACCTCTAAGAAAGAGGCTCCTAAACTGACATTGGCATTTACGTAAAACAATCATGAAAAAATGCTTAATCTTCAAACACTAACCCTCCAGAATGTGAGATAGAACAAGTTTGAAAATTGGTAGTATATCGACCATAAGAAAATAGAAAGCATTTCCTCCTAGCTTCTGTACTAAATAGTAATAGCATATCATGATCTGTGTTAGTAGGGCCATGCTCAGCATGTGACATAACCAACAGTGAGAGGTGGTACCTGCACTGGCATAAGGCGCTCAGTATCCGACGCCTGGTACTTGAATTTAGAATCTGACAGATGCTGAAAAATTAATATATTTACACTGAATGCCGGTTCCCAATAATCATTCCTAGAAAGAACATTCTGATTTAAAATGCGTTTTCTGAATACCTCCTTTTTTAAAAAAAAAAAAAGAACAATAAGTTACTCTTTATGTAAAGACTATAGGTTAATTGAAATATATAAAATATAGAAAAAACTCATAATCAAAAGTTTGCGTTTTCTTGTGTAAGAACTACTCCAAGAGGGGTTGGCAGGCCTGATGGTACATCCCACAAAAACCAATCCATACACAGAACAATACTTTCACACAAGCACAGAACAACCTCAGGGGACCCGAACTTTGAGTGTAACTGAGACAGGTCAGCAAACTAAACTGCTTGAACCCCGAGCTCAATGAGTCAGATTCCTCCCACACATGCATCACATGGACAGACTCTCAGAGGTCACCTCTGGTAAGCTGGTCACTCACAGTTTACAAAAAGATGATTTGCTCATAGAACCACAACCTCCCTGCCTCCAAAAAAGGAAACTGGAACAGCACCACTAAGCCCACGGGCTCACACGTCTTTCTTTTATGCTCTAGCCATGCATGTAATGGAACCCCAGAATCTGAGAAAAAAGGAACTAATGATAATTTTTAAGCAATTCCCACACCTGAAACCAAACAAAACTCGGAAAGAACTTTAACTTACTGTGAAGATGAGATTATGTCCCAAAGATGCTTGTTTGGTTGTTATCTAAACCAGTACCGAGCTGATTGTATCCCAAGAAGTAACAGAGTGTGAGTCTTCCTAAACTCTAAGTCCGTGGATGCTGCACTGGGTTCAGATGCAGCAATGAAGATGTCCCAGTAAGGTGGGGGGGTGGTGGGGGGCGTGCTAAAGTAGAAGTTAGGTTTGCCCCTCTATTCTCCTGCCATCCTTGCTGTTCCCTTGTGTTCTGAGCGACACTCACACATCCGAGGGTGAGTGTTGCCAGGACCTTGCCTTACCCATGAGGTGTACTCTTTCATTTGGTGCTGGTTGCTATGGGAACCGCCGGCATGTCCCCTCCAGAAGCAGTCCTGACAGAGTTGATAGTTGTGACACTGTTGGCATCGGTAGCGGAAGCCCATCATGCTCTCACTGTGGCAGTAGGAACATTCAACTGGATGGAAGACTATGGGGGAAGGAAATGGAGGGAAAAAATGAGAAAATAAAAGTCTAAGCCAGAATAAGGAAAAATGCAGCCTAACGGGAACTGCGTTTTTCTGCTGTATGCCATGATTTCAGAGGATAGTCAATTTTGGCCGAGAGGAGCATTATGTTTGTTCCCGGACGCTCAGCACCCTTTTCAAGCATGTGTGTGGAGGTGGAGGAAATGAAAGGGGATGGAGGATAGGTCTTCTTTTAACCACAAATTTCTCTCTCCACTTCCATCTCTTACACTCTGAGAATATAAATTACCCAAACTGACTCTCCCTTCCCTCAAGCTGCTCCCCTGTCTCCAGGAGACCAGCACAGCGGGCTGGAAGACTCAGAAGCACAACGGATGAGCACAACTGACTGTCCGCTGAGTGGAGAGCAGATATTAGAGAAATGGAAAACAGAGGGAGAAAAAAGAAAGGGGAATGAGGGAGAGTAGGAAAACTGGATGAGAGAATTGAATTATTTTGTTAAAAAAATGGAGTGGCGAATGGGCTTCTTTCATGAGTGACATTACCTCCATTTAACAATTTCTTTTTTTTTTTCCTTTCCCAAGAGGCAGATGAACAGAGCCCAAAGAGGTGTGTAAATGATGTGAATGCACTTCTAATTCAGATAGTTAGAAAAACACTTAACTCTCTCTGACAGACAATTTGAATTATAAAGCAGGCAAGGTAAAATACTTGAGATTTGAAGCTAACATACAATCAAATCCAAGTAACTGTCCACATGCTATGAGCTAAAGATATTAAACAACAAAAATTCTTGCCTTTGGTCAAGTTATTCTTTATGTAACCACAATCATTGAAAGCTTCCATTTGGAGCATACAACTGAAGATTAGCAAGGTACCATTATCTAATTTTTTCTCCATCTCCCCCGCCTATTCTTGGCCAAGTGCCTAGGAATGCTCAATGCCGTGAACACCAATATGGGAAGTTCAGACCTAAAAATAATCCTGGAAAATGTCCTGTTCATTATTGAGATTCTTCTTCTGCTAGAGCAAGTCTACATAGCCACACGTGACTTCCAACTGAGAGACACATGGTGAGATTAATAAGTGTATGGAATTGATAGTCCTAAATTTTTGGTGGACCTCAAAGGCCTCACTGATCAGGGGAAAAGGTTCTTTCAAAACTCAGAATTACTAAATGACTTTGGCTTAATAACATAGACTTGATAGCCTAATTTCAATAATTTTAAAAACTGTCATGGCTCAGGAGTAACTACTCACCATTTTCCACATTCGCCAGTCGATGCAGAAGGGGCAGCCAGACCAGACACTGGGGGGGAGGGTCGGACATGAGCGTGTCCAAGAAACCATTTAAGGTGACTTTTTTCTGCATCAAAAAACCCACAAAAATTTAGAACAGAGAATAATTTCAATTGACCTGTTATGTAAATACCATCTGAGATGAAAGACACAAGACGTCCAGTTAACCTCTAATATATAAAGAAACAATATATTTTGATAGTTAAGAACCAGTTCTGAATTTAAACCCTTTGGTTGCTTTTGACACTAAAACACATGTAGGACTGGGTTATCTCCTCTGAGGCTGAGTCCATATTGCCACAAGGAGAACAACAGTTCTGGGAGGGGCGCTTTTGTGAACCAGGGACAGTATGAAAGTGATGAGGGAAGACGAGGCGTAGACCTGCTCTGTAAAATTTGACCCAACCGTGTGACCCACAATTCCTGTAGCAGGTGGTCTTCCCCATCTGTAGAACCACTTCCTTTATATACACCCTCTACTCCCCCAAGTCCTACATACTTCATGGTTAATATGAATGGTTCTGCCATACACGATCAGGAGGGTGTCCTGTTAGGAGGGAGCGACCCTTTGCTGTGAGGAGAGAACCATCTATATTTTTGAAAATCCCTTTTCTCTTTATAGTTCTTTCCTCTTAATTCAGTCTGCATCTGTTTGCACTATCCTGGTCCTTTCCAATGTAGAAGAGGAATGTATTATAAGTTTCCTTAAAAATGACAAAAAATAAGAAGTTATAGGAGCACATGATATTATCATAGGATGAATGACAAAAAATGACATGTTTATGTGCAAAAGTCACTATTTTGGAAATTTTGAATCATAATATCAGGTGGATGGGGTAGTTTTTTGTTTTTTTGCTTTTAAATTTTATTTTAATTCCAGTAGAGTTAACCTGCAGTGTTATATTATTTTCAGGTGTACAATATAGTGAGTCGGCAATTCTGTACATTTCTTAGCGCTCATTGAGATGAGTGTAGTCTTAATCCCCATCTCCCCACCATCTCCCCTCTGGTAACCATCTGTTTGTTCTCCACCAAAGACCCCAAATAACCAAACCAATTTTAAAACAAACAAAGCTGGAGGCATCACAATTCTAGATTTCAAGATGTACTACAAAACTGTAGTAATCAAAACAGTATCGTACTGGCACAAAAACAGATCAATGGAACGGAGTAGACTGCCAAGGGATAGTTTTTTATCTTTAGACAAGAAATCAGTGGTGAAGAGCTATAGTACCCTTTCAAGGTACCTATCTTAACACTAATCCTTGTCATTCACTCACAAAATATTTTGGTATGCTTTAATTCTTTTCTATCAGCAGATATTTATAATTTTAGCTTTTCCTCATAATACTAAATAGCTTAAGTGCTATAGAATCGATAGCAACATTATTATTAAAAGATATTTTATATAAAGTATAAGTAATGAGACATTTTGGAAAAAGCTACCACAATTTGTAGCATCTAAAATAATACTGGCTTTCAAAATAATCACTTGGAATGGCTTGTACTTTTTCCAATGAAGCAATGCAAACAAATGTAAAATTTCATCACTCAAACTGCTGTGATAGCCAGTTTATGAAGGACAAAAATAAACTGGTCCTATTATTTTTATTTGTGTTGCCTCTTTTTATACTTCAAATGATCTTATCCATTTTGATCATTCATCATGCTGCCTAAAAATCACTTCTGGCAGTTTCCAAAAATGTGATTATGATTTTAACATATATAAATTTCTCATCATTGAGGATATATAAAAAATTATATAATAGGACAGTCTACAAGATATTTCAAAAGGAATTTTGAGCAGTGGTAACATCATATATAATTCTTATTGAACATGTAGGTCCTATGAAAATAGAAAGAGAGTCATCAAGAGAAAGAAAAGCAGAAACAAACTATTGGGACTACACCAAAATAAAAAGCTTTTGCACAGCGAGGGAAACCATCAACAAATGTACAAATGTACAAATAAACAAACCCAGAGGCAGGGAGACAAGCGTGGCGGTTAGTACAATAGGCCAGGCAACAGATGAGGATGAGGAAAAGAATCGGGAGAAACATTTAGATGGGGAAATCAGCAGGACTTGAGGACTCATGAGAACTACAGGGTGAGGAAGTCGTCTGGAAGGAGGCTTAGGTGAATGGAACCATTCTGATGTTACCAACTCGAAGGACAAATATAGAGAGGAGTGTGCTTCAGCTGGGAGCAGAGATGAGGGACCTAAGTTGGCCTAGGGCTGGGGCAGTGTGAGGGGTCAGAAAGGCTTTCTGGATGAGACAACACGGGACCAGAGCCAGCATTTAGTGTATCAAACTGTCCCACCTCTTATTAGTTGTATGGATACCTATGATTCTACATCAGTCCATGACTGGCAGGGATGTCTGAGGCACTTTTGACCTCCTAGGTCACAAGGAAATAGACTGATGAAGTTTACTAGGTGGGCAGTGAAATGCAGGTTTTCAGTGGCTGCTATGCCCTGATTTCTTAAGTAAGGGATTCTTTTAGAGGATATACTTGGTTAGTATGGATTTTCAAAAAATTTTAAGCAAACCTTCAATTTATGGGTTTGTAAACTACCATTGCCCTGTGCTGGAGAATGGTGCTGGTTATGCAGACTTTGTACATGACTGGGCAGATGCAAACATTGAGTATTGAGCTATACTCAATAGCTTCTCTGGGCTAACTTGTACCACCCCCAGTTAAAACATGTCACTCTGAAGCCCTAATATATCATGTCGCGGGGGACTTAGGCAGCTGTGTTTGTCATATGTCAGGACTTCCTGTGTGGCATACGCTATATGATTCCTTTCTTGTTTCCTTTGCTACACATTGGTGAAGCTTGGAGCTGGCTCTGACTTGTGTTTCATGTGAGGCTGAGTGACAATTCAGCTCTTTTGATAGTGTAGTGATAATGACAGCAATTATACCGAGGGTAGAGTTTTGTTGTAAGGATTAAATTAGACAATGCAAGAAAAGAGCTTAGCATGGTGCCCAACTCACTGTCAGGAAGTACCACCGATTATTATTTTCCAGGTATGTTGAGTTGAATTACTGGCTCAGAGGTCATTTGTCAGAGGCTGGGAGATACTACAGGTTATCATGAAGAAGACGTTGTCTAAGTGGTGACATGGAGTAACATACCAAAGGACAACCACTGTGTGAGAGACATTTCCTTTTTTTCCTACCTGTTGAGAGAAACAGGATCTCGCTGACTGCTCTGTATAACCAAATGAAGGACCTTCAAAAACGGCTGTGGGTAGTTTGAGAACTTCCCGTAGGAACTGATCATATCGTCCATAAACCATCACCCCACTGGAGTCAGAAATCATGGAGAAAATATCTGATGGAAGGAAAAGGAAAGATATTTACTGACCACATGAATATATTCCCTACTGTTTCAGTGAGACATATCTGCTGCAAATAACAAAAACTAGCAGAATAAGTAATTTTTTATGAAAGAGTAACATAGAAGTTAATTGTTATGCTGAAATATTCCTGGCATTGTGTTGTCTTTGCTGTCTCTTTGTAGCTGATTCTGGAACATAGCATTAATTTAGTTAAAATTAGCATATTTTGATAAGACAGAGAGCATCACATTTTTATTTTGAGGTCAATTATAAGCTCATACATCACTCAATGGAAGGAATTTTTGTATATGTGAGGAAAATGCTGACCTCATTGAAACACACAATGAACATATACTGTAACGGTGAGGTGTGTATGTATTTAGCTAGCTAGCTACTTACCCATCTATATTATCACCAAGACCTTTGAGTTTTGGTTTAAGATACTGAAAAATGAAAGACGCAATGGGGATAAGGATGTAATGAAAACACCTGATTAACTTCCCACAGAAGCAGAAAACTTTCTATAAGTCATCGTGTTCCAGGTGGAAGGCACTTGATTTATAGGGAAGGGTCTTTTGACTCATGTAGTTGAGGGGAAGCCTGGCCTTGGGGAAGAGCAATGAGGTAAAGTCGGCATCCTGGACAGAGTCTGTGGCTTCATTGAACCTCTGTTCTTCAGTTTCTGCCACTATGGGCACTTAGTGAATATTAATGGCATAATTTCTCAAGGTACTTTATAATTCCTCTGTGGAAGTCACTACGGGAATGAAAGCGTCTGCTCTCATATAGTTTGTCACATGCTGGATTATAACTAGGCTGGCACAGCTGTTGGGATAAACTGTTGTAAATTCAATGTGCTGCCTCTGTTCATTTTGGACTTAATGTCTCAAGGTCAAAATGCAATCTGGGGACATGGTTTTTACACTGCAGTCAGACGTTAAGCATATTACAGGCTTTTGCTGGATTATGTTTTGAGGATGTGAACTGACTCTCATTTCCTTCAAATACTCCATTTATAAAGGATTTCTACTGTGTTTCAAATAGTTCATCAATTATGAGGCTAAAGAAATTTTACCTAAGCTACAAAATTAATGTTGTTCTCATTCACCTTCACAATGGTTAACTTCGTGAATTTTATCTCTTACGTTTCATTATAACTGGTTAAAAAAAAAAGAAAAGAAAAAAGTTGCCAACAGCAAAAAAACTCTTACATAATCCCATATACAGAAACTCAAGAATTCCAATAGAAAGTAGAAAAAGGAAACCCAGGAAAAGTAAATGGACTTTCTTATCAGAGCTGCCATCTTGTGCGTTTTTAGGCAGGTTGGTCAACTATAATTGTGTCATCCTGATGATCTTCTAGCCAGGACTTTTCTAAGCCAGGATGCATTTTGAAAAGCAGCCCAGGCCTTTCAAATCTCCCATGGAAAGAATTTAGACAACAGTTCTAACTAGAGCAAAAGCTGAAGGAGTACCAACACTGACCTTTCACAAACCTGAAGCTCATATTAAACTTGTTTGTGTTGATGAAGTTTTGTTAAGCAATAGCCAAACTAGGGCTAGGTCACTGGGATCAAAGGGAAGGGGCTGTGAATGGTCACTCTGGTTTTTAAAAAGAAATGAGGGGACTCTAAGGAAGCTATCAAAATTATGTGTTTGTACTTTAGTTCTGGGCTCTCATATTATATAACAATATATATGCACATATGGATATAAAAATACACATACACACATATGTAATATGCTTATAATATGTAATATATGTGCATGTAATAAAATAGAAGGTATTTCAAAGATTAAATTAGTTAATAGATAAAAAACATACAGATGTAAAGGACACAGAATAGTGCTTGATACTTAGTACATAGTACAGAAATGTGAGCTATTTTTACTGTTAATTTCATATCACATTTTTTTCTGTTATTTACTTCAAATGCATAGGCTTTGCCTCCCCAGTGGGATTGTTCTGTAATGTTCCCAATCATACTCTAAATCACCACTGTATTTCTGACAGCACCACACAATGATAGATACTTTAGAAGAATTTATATTCTTTGATTCGTTCAACTAAAATTAACTTAGCACATACAAAATGTGTAAAACTGTGCTAAACAATGAATATACAGGAACATCAGGACATAGTTCTTTTTTATATTATTTTTTAAGGAATTAAAACAAAATTTTATTTGAAAATATATCAAACTTAACAAAATAATTGCAAGAATAAGAGTACTACAAAGAACACTCCCACACCCTTTATCCAGATTCATCTATGAACACTTTATTCTATTTACTTTATCATCCTATCATCTAGCTATCTATCTATCATCTATCAATCTATTATCTGTCTTTGTCTATCTGTGTGTATATATGTGTGGCAAACATACAATTTTTTTCTGAATTGAGACTAATTTGCATATATCATGGCCTTTACCTCTGAACACAGCCAGTGTGTCTTGCCTAAGAGTAAGAGTATATCTTCTGATGAGACTACAGCAGGGGTCAGCAAACTTTTTCTGTAAAGGACCAGATAGTGATATTTTGGGTTTTGTGGACCATATATGGTCTCTGTCACACACTTGTCTTTTTACTTTTTACAACCTTTAAAAATGTGGAAACTCGTCTTAGCTCACAGACCATAGCTTGTTTACCCTGGGTTACAGGGTAATTATCCACTTTGATATATCTAACATTGATACACTAATCTTATCTAATATTATCTAACCTATAGGCCATATTCCAATTTTGTGAATTGGTCAGTAATAGGACATAGTTCTTGACCTCTGGGAGGTCCCAGTCCCTTGAGGGTGCAGAGACGTGCTTACAGAAGGCATCCTATGACATCATGAATCCTAACATGGTGGTGTGACTACCAGAACAGTAGGGTGCACGGGGTGCAGCAGGAGCCCAAAGAGAGGGCTTCTAGAGTGAGGGAAGATTTCCTTACACAGGTGACTTCTAGGTCTTCCTAGGTGAGAGATGGGACTTCTAGGCCAAGCATAAAGGACAGTTAGGAGCTAGTCAGGCTTTAAGACACAGAATCAGGATGTGCACGGGCACGCTCAAGCACGATACACTCAAGGCTCTTGAAGTAGTTCATTGTGCCAGGGGCCGTGGGTGCCCACAAGGGCATGGTGGGAGATGAGGTAGAGATCTGAAGAGCTTTAAGGCTCTACTAAGGAGTTTAGGTTGTGTCCAAAAGATGTTGCAGGAGATACTAAAGATTTAAGGCAGGCCAGTGAGTTAGAAATATTACCCTAGGGGAAGGTATGGAGAAAGAACAACCAGTTCAGTTATAGAAACTCAACAAATACCTGGTGTTTGCCACAAGGCTAGTCTAGTAAACAAAACCAGCCCTTCCCAGAAGCTTTAGCACAGCACCTGACATTCCAGGCTTACAGCATTGTATTCAGAACTTCTTAGGATCCTTAGGACTATCTGAGAGCCCCAAGGAAGAAGTATAAACAGGTGTCCCAACTCATTACAACGACAGCTTATAACTGGACCAAGAACAATTCAACAGAAATAGGGTATTTGATTAGGTTGGTTTCTGTTTAGGTTGCCGTGTCCCAGCACTGCCGGGGGCAGCCTCATACTCGAGGCTGCCTGGAGGTACGCAGTGAACACCCTGCATATTGGTTCCTGGCTGCCCCAAGTGTTGGAAATGGTAGTGCAATATGGATTTTTTGCCCCTTTTCATGCATTTTAAAGCAGCTTGAAAAATTTAGTTTAAAATTTTCTGTCTTTCACTTTTTGCTTTCTAAAGTTCCTAATTTATTTTCACAATGACTCTTGCCCGGCACCCTCCCACATGAAGGGGCTAGTTGGAACACATAAATACCTCTCATCCCTATGTACAAAAACAGAGAAACTGCCAAACAAGCACAGCGGTGGCATAGTGGCTTAAAGTGAATTAGAATTGAAAGAAGGGAAAACAAAACCCTGAAATACCGAGAAATTCCATATCCTTTCATTTTATTTTTTCTTAGTACAAAAGCAATGCAGAAAATCATTACTTGTCTGTTTTATCAGTAAGTGCAGCTAGCAAAAGGAGACAAGAGAAAACACAATCCTGCTCATCAAGAGTCAGCCTCTGCTGTCTGTGGGCAGATTTGCCCATATTTGTGTATTCAGTTAATTCTGAATTTTGTGTATTCCCTGAAACTAGAAATATTGGTGACTGAATATATTTATTTTTGACTAACATTTTAGAGTTCTTCTAAGCAAAGTGCTTTCAGTTAAATTGTTTTTGTCAAATTGCTCTTGATCGACTTACCAGGAAACCACGAAAACCACCTCCTTGGGATTAAGTATACAAAGAGTGACTCCTCAGCCAGAGAGCTGGGGACACATTAGGCTGTGATTCAGATCCACCACTCTGGGAGAGGGCAGCATGATATATCTCATGATCATACTATCTGTTTTTGTTGTTCTCCAGAATTTGTGACTCTGAAATTAATTTCTGCAGACTGGAGAACATGGTCTACTTCCAGTGAGACTCATGCATTGGTCAACTTCTTTCACTGCACTGAAGAGGATTTCCTTTGGCCACTAGGTAGCATGCATGCTTTGCTCACTGATGGTGGGGTGAGGAGAAAGCACCCTCGTGGTGACTTTGTTGGCTTTGAATTCCTCAACATGCAAGAGATCTGCCAGGGCTTTGACAGTTGGTAAAGATCTGCCCAGAAACTTAGTTATCTTGAGCTTTGTAACTCTGCAGACATGGTTCCTTGCTGACCTAACAACCATTCCCTTGGTCTTTATGGACCCCAAATTTCTTCCTGTGCTAAGAAGGGAAAGCAGAGGCGTTTCCCAGCCCCAGAGGCAGGAGTGGATTCCTCCATGACTATCATGGGCATTCCTTTCTTGTTACCAGTAACTGGTGTAGTCCTGGGCAGTGACACTTACAGGCTGGGGGCCTCCAGAGTGAGATGTGACTCCTGAGATTGCCAGACCCCTTTTCCAAGGAGAGAGAGAAAATCTGCACCAGTGAAGCCTGAGTGGAAAGATGGAAAGCACTATAGTCCTTGATGACACAGAATTAGCTTCGTTCATGAAAAGCTCCAAGGACCCCCAGGAAGGTCAGAAAACTGGTTCTTTCAGTTTTCCTGAAACTTATTTTAATATGGAATCCTTTTATCCATGTCCCTATTAATACAACATTGAGTAAGTATTTGGAAATGATTCTCAAGACTTAAAAACAAACCATGTATCTAATGTCCTCAGCATAAGTGGCCAATTGTGACATGAGGTCCGCAGACAAGACCCTGCAGAGTTTCCTCCTCCACCCTGGTTCCCTGTGCTCAACTTTCTCTTCCCAGCCTAACCATAGAGGAAATGCCTCATGGATTACTATGAAGCTGTGTTTTAAAAAAGGACATTGGTTCCACCACCTTCTAATTTAGTTATTATCCCCACTCAAGCACTGAGGCAGATTTTAATTTTTAAAATATCTTTCAGGCTAGCTAAAGAGAAATTAATCTCTCCCTGTAAATCCTGCTTGGGCTTCTCTGAATCCGAAATGCATTTGACTGGTCCACGGAAGGAGGTTCCCAAAGTGTGGGGAGATGTGTGCTTGTGCCTTCCACTTATCTACTGGTCCAATGACACAACTCTGTCTTGGAGTATGTCTGGGGAATTCCAGAGGAACAAAGAGTTTTTTTTGTTTTTTGTTTTCCTGTATCTTGTTCGTTTCCCCCCTCTTTGTGCATCAGGAAGAAAGAGATCACACTCCGAAGCTGACAGGCAGCAGGTGAGAAAAGTGCCTGGAGGCTGTGAGTCACAGATGAGTAGAGCTGGGAGGGACCCTCTGGGTATCTAACAAAATCCTCAAATTTGGGATAAAGATGGAAGCCGAGGACTAAGGAAGTGGAGTAACTTCCACAGAATAACTCAGCGAATTAGTCACATAGCTGGGCTTACAAGCTGGGGTTCCTGATTCTCATGACAGTGCTCTTTCCCACATAGCATTAAAACCCAAATTCATCATATTTAAGGTAAGGGAAAGGGGTAAGTGGAAATTTTTCTTTTAAACAGCAGCATCTACATCATTTAAAATAGTTGGAAATGAAAATTCTCGTCCCCTACCCCCACCCTAGGTCTTCTGAAACAAAAACTCTGAGAGTGGGACCCAGAAATCTATGGTTTAAGAAGCCCTCCAGATGGGGAAGAATGAAGGGGGGAAAATCGGAGGGGGAGACGAACCATGAGAGACGATGGACTCTGAGGAACAAACTGAGGGTTCTAGAGGGGAGGGGGGTGGGGGGATGGGTTAGCCTGGTGATGGGTATTGAAGAGGGCACGTTCTGCGTGGAGCACTGGGTGTTATGCACAAACAATGAATCATGGGAAACTACATCAAAAACTTATGATGTAATGAATGGTGATTAACATAACAATAAAAAATAAAAAAAAAGCCCTCCAGATGATTCTATATATCCTAAAATTTCAGAACCACTGGCATAGAGAAAAAAAGTCAGGTTCAAATCCTGGTACCACCTTAGCTATATGATTTACTTTATGCTACCTCTCCGAGTCTCAGCTTCTTTACCTAAAACAAACAAAACTCTTGTGTTTTCTTGGTTAAAGAACTACCACATTTGGTGACAAAATGTACATAAAAGGGCGCACAATCACTCAATGCACCTTAGCTACATGTTCTTACTGGAATCCAGTTCTCAGTCTGTAGTGTTTCTGTGCAATTCTTATGCCTCTACCTTGGCAATGTCTATTTTGGAACCTTTGGGATTCCCAGTGATTTGAACAGCACTGGCTAAGAAGAATGAGGAAACGTGCCAGGAGCTTTGGCTTTAGATTACCTAAAAAAGGGAGATTGTCCAACATGGCTTTCATGTCCCTACGAAGATGGACTTATGCCTGTAAGGCAGTACAGTACAATGAACTTGAAAGGATATACATCTTACTTTAATACTACAGCCTAGTTGGTGATACTCAACAGGTTATAACGAATAATAATCCATAAGTAGAAGGAAAACATCCATTATCGTTACCATTTATCTAATATGAAAATATTTCTGTCATAAAATCCAAAGATCCATGAAGATTATATTTCAAACAACTTTCACAGAATGAGGAGAGTCCAAATGGGCGGCAGGACATAGCAGAAATGGGGAAAAGAAAATGTGGCACATGGGAGGAATAAGCAAAGAGAGACACAAAGAATAACTTACATCTTAATTTGTCCATGATCTTCCCTCCACACAATGTGGCTAAAGCCATTTTGACAGCAAATACTGAAATTTTACCATGGCCTTCCCTGTTTAATGATGAGAGAGAGAAAGGGAGAGAGAGAGAGAAAAAAAAGGTGTCATTTGGAGAACTTCCAGTAATGAGATCTGACATTTTCTGTTCTGTAGAAATCATAGGACACTGTAGCTGCATACATTATGTGAACATACCCATTTTGAAAAGACCATGAATACAATTCAACACAAATTTCTGAAAAGCTGTCTATTCAATGTTTCCTTTTTTCAAGAGAGAGCAGAATCTTCAAGTTATTCTTTGTATATGTCACTTGCTCAAAGCATGAACTGGCAGCTAGAGGGATATGTACTATTTAGCCATGGATTACAATTACAGAACATGATTTCACTCTGGGTTTCATAAAATAATTTTATGCATGATGATTCCACAGTGTCTATAATTTATTTAAACAAGGTTTCAGAAAAAAAAATTTTGTTTCGGTCAGAGAATTCCAGAATTTTGTTAGAGTAACTGTGGGGATTTTTCCATCACGCTTTTTTCCCACCCATCATTTCCTATCCATAAGCTGACTGTGTGTATGTGATATATTTACTTTTCAAAGAGAGTTGCTATTTTAAAGTGGCAAAAGGAAGAGCTCTGTTTGAGCTCCTTCCACCTAAATGACACCAGATCTGCCAAATCTTCATTGATTCAGGAAGTATAACTAACTTGTCCTTCACAAAATGTGATATAAAGGGCACACTGTAAGAAGTATAATATTTCAGCCAAATGATTTACCAGCTGGGATGTTTATTCTTGTATCCTTGGAATCAGTAAGTGTACCCCATTAGTAATTCATTTCTTTGATAGTTGCTACTCTTAAGAATGATCAAAGGAGTTATTTAAAATAATAATGTGGCTAAAAGGTAAGAAAAGTATGGACAAGGGTTTAGTATATAGAATAAATCATTTATATGAATAAGGTCCATATATATGACAGATTAGAAGAATAAGATATAATAAATAATTGTGTCTTTGTTCATTACTGGGCTCCAGAGACAGATCATTTATTAGTCATCCTTACTGTAGTCTTTCTTAGCATAGGAACTCAAATACAGCCAGCCAGAATGCAAAAGTGACTGAGCCCTAGCCTAGTGGCTCTCCCATATGTATCTCTAAGCCTAAGCACCAGATCTATATAATTATTTATTAGAAATAATCTTGCCTTGGATACTTCATGTCAAATGAAATATGTTCAAAGTAGAACCCATGATCGTTACAAAGCCGTTCCATCATCCTCAGACCAACCCACTACTAACCTGCTTCTGGTTGTCAGTCCCTCTTCTGGCTGTCGGACTTACCATGTACCTAGTTACCCAAAAATGAATCCCGGGGAAGGGGTTACCCTTGACTTTGTTCTCTTCCCTAATTTCCCACCACCTGAATAAATGTCTGAGGGACTCATATATACCTCCTACCTGTATATTAAACCCATTCCCTGCTTTCCATTCTAACTGACATTGCCTCACCAGCTCTTGTGTGAACACTGTAATAACTTCTTAAATGATCTCTCTGTTTGCACACCCACATCACAGATTCGACTATAGTATTTCATTATTTAAATTTCTGATTGCCTCTGTTTGCCTACAGGATATGGTTACGACTTCACCTGTTCTCTCCAGTCTCACCTGCTACCGTTTCTGTTGAACTCCACTCCCCAGTCCCAAGTTTAAAGCCCCTGCCCTTCCTACCACCTTTTGCCCAGGACTCTCCCACCTATTCATCAAGACTCAGCTCAATATCATCACTCACCTGGCTCTGGAATGTGCAGGCAAATGCTCTCCCCTTCACTTTCATCTACTATTTGGCACCTGTCACACTAAGTGAACTTAATTTGTTTATTTACATGTCTGCATGTAATGTGACCCCACACTGTGAGATCCCTGGGGACAGAGACCATATCTTCTAAATTAGTTGAATTCCTAGCACCTTGCACTTCAGCACTGTCTCCCCCAGAATTAGTGAACAATATACTTCTTATGTTAATTAATGACTACTAATCATTATAATAGGTGCCCCTAGAATTTTGAATGACCACTCACTTAGTTGTTTGCTAAATTTAGAGCAGGTAGCTGTAAGAAAAATGCAACGATGTTGTAAAAAACCTCATTCAAAATTATTCCATGTGCACTGTATTCCCAATTGCATGGATAACCAGAAGTATCAAAAATTTTATTTTAGGAAATAATTAGTTCCCTTTCCTCAGCTGAAACATGGTTCAAATTATGAGGACAGGGAAATTTACCAACTGTGGAAGAATAGGAGCAATAAAGTGATAAAGTAGTCTTCAAAACGCAGAGAAATTGAGGAGCATCATATGTGAGGCTTTAAGAGCAATACCAGTTTCTTTCAAGGAATCGGAGAGAACAATTTAACTCACGAAAGAGGATGGACCACAGGTAATATTGGCACAGAGAGTTCTCCACAGGATGAAATGATGATAGCTCACAGATGCATTCTTAAACCTTAGTTTTTAATGAAGAAGATCATAGGGAGATCACCAGTTCTGTATTGTTCTTGGAAATGCAAGATTAATGCTATTACATTCAGGAGTGGTTGTATCAGAGCTATTCTGCCAAATTGACACAATAAATCTAGATAAATCACCAAGTGGAGGGCAGTTCAATGAGAGTTTTGCAGGAACTCAAGGGTGAAATTAGGCCACTGGAATGTATTGTTATGCAAGTCAGTGTGCCAGATTGCAAAGGTGACCCTTGTCACTAAGATGGATTCAGGGGGTATGCAGGAATGTAGATCTCGGGAAGCACACCACTGGTGGGTGAGTTTAGACCTTGCTCAGCCCCGATATTGGATAAACCTTGAAGGAATTTAAGGAGTGGAGATGAATGACTCCACAATGGAAAAGGGGGACACCGAGGTTTTAAATACATGTGGATCTTTTTTTTTTTTTTGAGATTTTATTTATTTATTTGAGAGAGAGAATGAAGGAGAGAGGGAGAGCATGAAAGGGGGGAGGATCGAAGGGAGAAGCAGACTCCCCTCTGAGCAGGGAGCCCGATGCGGGACTGGATCCTGGGACTCCAGGATCATGACCTGAGCTGAAGGTAGTCGCTTAACTGACTGAGCCACCCAGGCGCCCCACGTGGATCTTTTTAAAGAACATTTTCAGTAGATATAACAGGATGAAGAAAGGTGGGAGGTGGGGAGAAAGATTTTTTAAAGGCCTTTGACAAGATTCCATACCAAAGGCCATTACTTAAGGTCAGCTTGGGATCAGGGTCCCTATTTTTTTTTTTTTTTTTTTTTGGTGAAAAAAGTGGCATTAACAAAGGAAGCGAGGAGTAAGGAGAGGTTGGGACATCCAAAGGGGATGCTCATTGGGCATCATCCCTGACCGGGGCCGTTTGATTCATGAACAGTTCAGGAAATCCCTTAAGTATCTAGGAAGTGTAAAGTCAAGTTCATGAGGATGGATATCAGGAAGCTCCCAGGAGTCTTGTGCAAACGAGCAGGAAAGCGACATATTGTTCCAAAGTGAGTACGCACACGCAATGACTCTAGAAGTAAAGCAGTCAAACTACAAATATGGAATGTTGGCCGTTGGCCATAACTCTGGAAACAGACCGGCCAAAGCCTGCTGAGGATGAAAAACATAGATTGTCCTTAATGCTGCAGGCCAAACAGCCTTGGAACGGCCACACCAGGGAAGAGTGCTAGAAAAAGTCTATGCTCTTGTCTTGTTTTTATGAGACGCTATGGCAGCAAATCTCCAAGTTCATGTGCAGTTCTGAGTGCCACTAAAGAAAGACGGAGCAGAGCTAGCCGTGTTTGAGAATACCGCGTGCCTTAGATGAAGTATCCATCAGGACGATCCACTTCTTGGGTGGGCGGGGCCCTAGAATCAATGACCCAACCACATGAGCTATTCTTTGCGAATAAAAGTTGCTAGTGCAGTTGATTCTTTAGTAGTGTAAGGCACAGCAAGAGCTTTAAAAGGAAATTTACTATTAGCCTATCTTTTTTTTCTTAAAAATTTTATTTTTAAAGTAAAAATTGTATTTATTTTAATATTTTCCCTTTCAGTGTAGAGCAAGAACACAATTCATAATACATTGCTTTCCTCTTTTTTCCATTATTTGGTTTTTGGCATAATGTAATATATTCTATTTTTTAGGCCAGTTATCCTGAAGTTCTTGCCAGTACAAACTTCACTTTCCTGTTCTAGCTTGAGGTCAAAAACCACTCAATTAAATTGCTATACCAGCATATAATTAATACCTTAAAGGGTATTTAAGACAATCAAAAAAATTAGCAAAAGTACAAACTGAAATTGCTTTATAAGTCAATGTTTCCTTGAATCTTTTATTTCCTTTATACTTTGTTTTCTCACTCTGAAAATTTTCAAATTTTCCTAAGAGGTGACTGATTAAAAATGGAAACCAGAAAGCACTTACCCTTTGGTTGAATTATATGTAAAGATTTGTAGAGTCTCTTAAAAACATAAATTACTTTAAAGCCTGACTCATCATAATAAAAAGTGAGTAAACTGCATTACAGTGGACTTTTTCCATGACCTCACAAAGAGACAAACTGATTTCTTTGAACTAAGAAGGTACTGGTTTCAGGGAAAATTTGTCTGGGAAGAAAAATCTGCTTTTGACAAGAAGGGAAAACAGCAAATAGATATTGATAGGTCTGGGAGGCTAGGCTGAATTCGGAACAGAATGTAAATTTTCTCTAAGTTGCCAAGCGAGTTTCCTGTTTGAAATTATAGAATCCCCTGATAAATTTTAAGTTGTTGAAAATGAGATTTGAATTCTGACTGATTCTTTTTGGAACAGGCTGGCGGAATTATTTTTCTATTTAAGAGTACTAAAACCAGAAGCTCTTCTTTTACCAACACATTTCACAAAAACATTTGGTAAGCATTTTGATGAGCACAGAACTCAAATTGCTCTTTCTCACACATTTTGGTGGCTTAATTAGCTGAGAAAATTGTTTCCTCCTCTGGCTTTCACAACACGCCTCTATCATAACTCATGTCTTTATCTGGGAATAATTTTGTTCATATGGATCACTCATTTTGTAACTCAACAGATATTTATTGACAATGCCTCGCAAGTTGGGGATATAAAGGTGAATAAGGAATGGCTCCTACCCCCAATTTGCTCACAGTCTATTGGAGAAAAAGAATCAAAACCAGTTAACTTTAATACACATTTTTGAAAGGGTGAGAGATCTCACCTTTCTTATCTTTCATCCCCAGCCTATCCTGCGTGGCACTTAGTGCAAAGCAAGCTCTTAATACATGTTAATTAAATTAATGAATGCGCATGTGAAAAGAAATTTGATTTACCACTTAAGTTTTATATTGAGAAATGCTAAGTGTTTGGGTGAAATTACAAAAATTAACCTTATGGTCCTTAATCTTAGATTGTGCACTCGTGTGATACCTTGAATTTTGAAGTGATCACATACATACATAATTACTCTTATTTTTTGGGTTAGTGAAGTTAACATGTGAACAGACAGAAATCTTTCAGGGGGCTGTGGCATCTCTTTGGGCTTCCCATCATGTTAGCAAAACATTTGGGAAGAGAATTCCAAAACACCCAGCCATGTGAGTTTGGCAGGAGTTTCTCCAGAATGGAAGGGGCCAGAATTTTACCCCTGTGAAATTCCATTTGCCCCTCACACCAAGTCTAAGTCTGACATAAAGGTGAGTGACATTAAGGCTGTTCATTTTATCTACAATTGTGAAACTTCTTTGAAAAGAGATCCTATTTTCGTGACATGTAAGAATCTTGGAAAAAAGTCTTTTCTACTAAAACAAAATTTTAGCGATTAGAGGAAAATGTTCTGTGGAAATCTTGAATTTAAGATGTGGTAAGAAAAAAAAAATCACCGAACACCATGTTAAATATCTAGTTTTAAGCATATAGATAGTGAAAAAAAAAAAAAAGAGAAGAATAATTGGTTTTAGAGACCTCTTCTCTTCTTCCTTTGCTCTCACACATCCTCATAGCCTCAAACGTGAACGATATATTTCATTGGTGCGCTGAGAAAGGGTCGTGTACTTTGTAGTACATCCTGCATTAAACATCAAAATCATTTTTTAAAAAGATTTTATTTATTTATCTGACAGAGAGAGACACAGTGAGAGAGGGAACACAAGCAGGGGGAGTGGGAGAGGGAGATGCAGGTTTCCCGCTGAGCACGGAGCCCGATGAGGGGCTCGACACCAGGACCCTGGGATCATGACCTGAGCCGAAGGCAGACGCTTAACGATTGAGCCACCCAGGCACCCCCATCAAAATCATTTTTAAAACTCAAAAGGCAGAAAGGTTTTGGCAGAGTTCCAGAATATTTTATATCCACGCAGCTGAAATAGTGCTGTGGTACCTTTCACAGCACCAGGGGGTTTGGGCAGAGGGGCTCAGCAGCAGGACTGGATGTTCAAATGGCTCAGCGAGGTGCAATATGTCAAGCAGAGAGGAAAATACTAGGATTTTGTATTCTCTGTGAAAGACTATTATATGACAGATTTGGAGTTCTGGATGGCTGTCGTAAAACTGACTAAATCTACAATGTAATATGAGTTAAGTCCAAATATTTCCTTTGCATACACTCTGTTCGATATGTCTAAATAGTGCAAACTGGGAAGGTGAGGAATGTGAGCCTAATAAAAATATCCTGAAAAAGCAGGGTAGGTCTGGGGGAAAAAATGTACACTAATCACATTAAAAAAAAATGAAACAGAAAGCACGAATAGAGCTGAACTTACCCTGATGCCTGAAACAAAGGATTTTTTTTTTCTCCCACTCACCTCATCTAGGATGAAGCTGTATGACGTGCGCATTGTTTTACCTCCCTATAATCACATTGTGTCAGACCGGGAGGGTTGTTGGCACACAGGAAATGCTGACAACATATTAGCTGTTATTACAATTAGTATATTATTACTATCATTGGAGAAGTGGCATTAACAATACAGCTTGACATCTGAAAATAGGAACATCACTGTTGCTTTTAATATTTATTGTTGTCCCGACTGTAATATTTGTATGACTGAATATATGTGAAAATAATATTTGCTAAAAACAAGGCCACTGTCACATAATCTACCTGAGGAGAAACTTCCCTAAGAAGGAAGGTTCTAGTGAACTGAAATGAAATTAAGTCAACAGCGTGAAGTTGTTCGTGTTTCCCAGGGAAGTAAGAAGAGAGTGAGAGAACTACGTTGAAGTTTTTTGTGAAAATAGGATACCCCCACATTAGTAGCCATAGACACCTAATTTTCTTCTCTTGTGGAGCAGAAGTAAAAATAGAGGTTATGAACCTAGATGTCAGAGCAACCTTGGACTCACTAGTCTGGGTAAAATACTAGAGATTAAGGAGGACTGGATTTCAGAAAAAGAATGAAAAGAAATCAGTGTGATGAGCTAAGAAAAGTCAATCATTGATCATTCATTCATTCATTCATTCATTCACAGATTCATTCTGAGCTGGATATTGTCTCAGGTGCTGTGCATACAGAGAGTGAGACATGGCCCTGCTGCACGGTAGTTTGTGGGAGGCAGTCATACACACAGTAAGACATGCACTGTAAGGGAAGAGCAGAATCATGTGTAAGGAAGAGTGAGGTCTGGGGCAGGGGGAGTCAGCTCAGCCATGAGAGGAGAAGGGCTTCCCAGTGGATCAGTGTGTGACCGCCTCCTCTCCAAAAGGTCATTAGAGACTTTTAAGAATTATTTTCAAGATCACAGTTACCCCTCCATAAGCTGTTGAAAAAAAAATATTGTCCTCTTGTAACTTGCTGTCACGTTGTTTTTCTTTTGTTACTCTCAATTTCCTTAAAAATAATAGTAATGGTGGGAAGAAAAGCTGCTGCCAGGCTGTCAGCAAATAAGGGAAGGCAGCAGGCTCATTCCTGGGGTGTGCAGAACAAAGAGACGAGATGAACAGACTGGCTCAGGCTGTTTCCTAATATCTTTCTTCCCTCTCAGTCCCTGCTCCCTGATTCTGACATCTCCTTTCCCACTCTTCCCAGGTGCACCCATCCATTTTCCTAGGGACCCTGGAGAAGAGAGTGTCTGGGGTGGAAAGATCTGCTTAGCAGTCGGTTGGTAATTGATGACTGGTTGACTCCCGCTAGATACAGCCATTTTTAGAAGGAAAGTCAGGAAGAACAAAAATCTTCTAGACTCAAGAGCCTGACTATTCAGAGACAGAATGGCAAGCATAGGTAGAGCCACTGGGCACAAATGCTAGCCCCTAACATTCTAGAAATCATCCTGCATATGTAGCTACACACTCTCTACTTCCTAAGAGGCTGACTTGGTGGAGACACCTTGCAACCAGCAGACTGACCATGGTCTGCAGTAAGCATGCCCATGTGAGAACTGAGACCCGGGTGTTTCTTTGGGGGAGAGAAGGAAGGAGTGCTATTTTGGGGGAACTATGTTGTGAGAAGGCAAGTTTGGCTCTCAGGACCACAGCCAAGTGCAGTGGGCTTTGAGCCTCGTTTCAAGTTACCATTGTCATGGCGGACTCCACCTTGCTGGGTCTGGTGAATTTTAAGGCACTACTAAAACAATGACCAAGTTTCTCTGAATGCAGTTCTTATTCTCATTCTTCATGAATTTAAATCACTATACTGTCTTTCCTTTTTAAAAATATATATAGATGACCTCTTTGGAATGCAGGTTTTAATTTTATTTTAGATTTTTCTCCCCCTGGTTTTTATATGTTCATTTAAATTACAGCAAATGAGAGAAAATCTCCCGAATGTTTCAGTGATTCTATAACAGCAACAACATATCTTTCACGTACTAGGGCTCATTCACATCTACCAACATGCAGAAGGCTCCCTTAAACACTTGGGTTCTGTCGTGGGATAGGTGGTAGGAAGCGACATCAGATTTCCATACTGCATCTTATTTGGAGAAATAGGAGTTTACTATTATAAGAAATTGAATTGAACATTCATTTTATTCTTAAGTTTCTCTTCTTATATTCACTTCTAAGTGAATATTTCTGGTTATATTCTCTCCCCAGTTAGTGATGCTTCCTTATGGCTTACATCTCACATCGTCTAGAATTTCAAAAACCATCAGATGGAAATGTGAATATCAGCAGAACTGCCTATACTCATTTGCTATGTCAAGAGAGAGAAGAGAGAAGTATCTGTAGACTGGGGTCTCTATATGGATGTGTCTGTAGATCTGTAAAATGAGATTTCTCTATGTGGATATTTAAAAAAAATCTACTACAATGAGATTATTGGAAGTACACATCAGGGCCCTTTTTATCCATAAGAAGAGTAAGAACCAAACAAATATTCCATTTGAACATTTATGTCAATGGCTCCTTACCTTGGGATAGTCCTTAAGTTTAGCATTCATCAATCTTGAAATAATTATCAGGAGCTGTTTAGGGAACATATACAGCCCATTTTTTCAAAGTGATCTTCCTAATATTTCCAAACAGAAGTGAAAAACCTAACTCTATTGTATATTTTTCATAATATGAGAAATAATGAGGTATGGTATATTATATCACATAAAATAAAAGATATGAATATATTATATCTCTCATGTATTTCACAAAATCCCCCTTCCTTATTGTTAATCTGGCCCCATTTCTATATTTATGGAGTGGATACAAATTATTTTTTAAATTTGAGCCCTTATGAATCCTCCAGGAATGCTCTAAGATTAGGCAAGAATTATATTTCTCTTTTTATATTTTCCATTGTTCCACTTATAACAAATAAGTGCCCTGAAGACACTAGGGGCAAGTCTGGAAGCTTCCATGCTCTTGTCAAGGGGGCAGGATGGAAATGCCATTATAGCAGTTCTATAGCTTGGTTCCATTCTGTCACCTGTCATGTGGAACCATAGTCTCCTCCACCTGCCTGCCACTCGGTTATAGGCCAAAGCAGTACATCAGTTCTCAAGTATGCACAAGCTAAGCATGGGATCTATCAAGCTGGACTGCTTGTTTCAGAACTGTTTATTTCAGCTCGAGAATTACTCAAAATATAAACATCCCGAGACAGTAATCTACATTGATCAAACCGAGCACGAATAATTCTGTTAGCACTCTAGGTTGTAAAGTGACAGCTGATGACTATTGTGAGTGGCATAATAACATTAGCCTGGCTGGAACATCTCCAGGGCTGGGCTTAAATATTCCCAAGCATTGGCCAGACAATGAGACTAAGCAAAATCTTTTGAGAGTCTTGAAATGCGATTGCTGAAAGGTCAAGTTAGCAATTTTCCTTTCCAATATTCAAAACCAGTAGTGAAAGTGGAGGTGTTGATACTATATCTAGACTAGAGGCTATCAGCAAGAGACCTTTTGAAATCTCAGGCTGATAAAGTAATTTGGGGAAGTTTTTACACTTCACAAGACAGCCACATATGCCTTGGAGAAGAAATCTTAGCTGAGTACCTAAATCCCTACTCTGCCACTAACCCGTTGAGAGACACTGGACAAGTGACAGTCTCTTTGAGCTTCAGGTCCTTCATCTGTAAAATGAGAGATTTGGAAGAACAGTCTTTAATATTTCATCCAGCTCTGAAATTCTCTGATTTTATGAGAGGAAATTATAAGATAATGAGGCTGAGGTTCAATTGTCGTGTGTGGACGGCATCACATTGTTTTATGTGGCACGTTATTGATGGATCCGCTTAATGCAAGTCATGGCTACTTTCACTAGGCTGGTCAAGAAACCCTTGTCAATCTCTCTCTGTTTGCTCTAGGGTCTTGTTATGACACCTCAGAAACACTGTCTTAGACAATCTGTAAAGAAGAGAGTTAAAAACATCCTCCCACCTTATGCTTCATTAGACTGCTCCATAAGCATGCCATCATGCAACACGTTCAGACAACCAGAGCTTCTAGGAAGCATGGATGAGTTAAATAAAGGTCAGCGTAGAAAATACAATTGTCCTCAACTTCCTATGGCACTATTTTACTCCCTAGTTTTTTTTTTTCCATAGCATTTTAAATTGACGTTAAACACAGAGCGACTTTATTAAGATAAGTATCTGATCAAGAAAAGAAGAGGTGGTTGGTTACTTGCAGAAAATTATTTGGAAGAAAGACCAAGAAGGACAAGAGGAAGGAGAGACCAAACATGTGGAGAGGAACCGATATTCAGAGGGAGCTTACGGATCAAAGGCTGCCAGCAGGAAGTTAAGCAGGAGGCTGATGGACTGCTCCACTTGGATTTGGTGAGTGGTTGGCATCCGTTTGTTGAGCTGGTAGAAAATGGTGGATAGCACAGCCTCCAAGCGGGCCACACTGAGTTCTATGTTCGGGTCCAGGTTGTTCAGAGCATTTTCCCGCAATGCTTCTATGACATTCCAAATGTCCACCAGGTGCACTACACACAATTAAAGCAGAGGGAACACATCAGCCCAAATGCAGGGACAGGTAAGTTCATTATTTTACATGTACCATCTGTCTTGTTTTGTCAAGGCCCCTCACAGCCTTCAATATGTGTTCAACTCCTGTAGAGGTTGACATACGTAAATGTACATAGACAGTGCCTGATCTCAAAGACTTGATGTGCAATGTATAATAGCAAAAAAATTATTTCCTGAAACCACAGTAGATAGTTATTGCCAATCTTCAAAATGACCCTTGAAATACAGCTACTGTCTTTATGTTACATGTGAGAAACTGAGGACCAGGGAAGTTAACTGACAAATGCCAAGGTCCAAGGCCAGTCAATGGCAAAACTGGCATTCAAATTCATGTCTCTCTGACTTTTAAAAAATATTGAGCTATAATTGCCATATAACATCATGTAAGCGTAAGTGTAAGGTGTACAACATGTTGATTTGATACATTTCTATATTGCAATGTGATTACCACCATAGCATTAGCTAGCATGTCATGTCCCATAATTATCATTTCTTTTTCTGTGGTGAGAACATTTAAGATCTAGTTTCTTAGCAACTTTGAAGTATATAGCACTTGTGATTAAAATTAACAAGTCTGTCTGGCTTGAAAGCATTTTCCCATTGTGCACACTGACCCCTTAAAAGGAAGAGAAAACCAACACTCAAGTTCTAGTGTTTGAAAAGATATCAAACCTGTACTTATTTAAACTATTTTCATTCATTTATATACTTTTCGTAGTATAAGGTTTGAAATAAAGAAGGGAAAGTTAAGGAAGGCAGGAAGAGAGGCAGGGGAAAAAGGAAAAGTAATCTCTAGAAGGCAGCAGCAGAACTTGGTCACAGACCACTTAACCTGGCCAAGAACAAACAGTGTTTTGGCTTATATTGTTGAGTAGCTCCCAAAACTTAAGTCATGGTTACTTTCACTAGGATAGTCAGGAACTTCATTTCTCTTTCTTCCCTGTTTGTGCTGAGGTCTTGTTATAATATCGCAGAAACCATCACCACAATCAAGACAGTGAACGTCTCCATCAGCCCCAAAAGTTTTCTCTGGCTCCTTTTAATCCACCCCACTCCTCATCCCAGGCAACCACAGATATACTTTCCAAGATGCTTTTCTAGAATTTTATGATGGAATTATAAAGTACGTACTCTTTTTTTTTTTTTGGTCTGGATTCTTTTACTTGGTATAGTTATCTTGAGACTCAACCATGTTGTAGCATGCATCCATAGTTTATTACTTTACATTGTTGAACAATATACATAGTGTGGGTATATCACAATTTAGTTACCAACTCACTTGTTGATGATACTTGGGTTGTTTCAGTTTTAGGTGAGCACAAGTGAAGTTGCTATGAACAATCTTGTACAAATATCTGTATAGACATATGCTTCCATTTCTGTTGGTAAATACTTGGAAATGAAGTGGCTAGGTTGTATGGTTGGTGTACGCTTAATTTTTGAGGAACTTCCCAAGTGTTTTCCAACATAGTTGTACTATTTCATCCACATCAACAGTGTATGAAAATTCCAGTTTCTCTACAACTTCACCAAAGGTTCACTTTAGGGTTCACTTTTCATGACACCTTTGCATTTGAAAACAAATCTGTTGTCTTTCTCAGTGGAATACATACTCACATTTCAGTTCCTGAGAAATGGGCACTCCATCTATGCTTTGCTACCAACTCTCAAGTTTTAGTTTCCTACCTCTTTGTTCATTTCTAACACTATATTTAAAAAACAAAACTAACATCTATTGAACTTCTGGACTTGGGAGCCCCAAAGGACACTGGACTTGAAGTCCGAAGACCTACATCCAAATATGGCCCTCCTCCTCCAAGTGCACGCCCTCTTAGCCTCAAAGACTTGGAGCTTTACTTTCCTCATCTACAAAGCAGGGATGGTGTTCCTTAAATGGGAAAACATCACGAAGTCAAAAGTGGGAATGCCTGATACACTGAGACAGTACATTACACTTGAACAAACGAACAATGTGAATCATGTAAAAAACAACAACAACAACCAAACCCACAACTTTCTAGCATATCTCTGATTTGGGACAGAAGAATACAAATCACTTTCCAACTGAAATACTTAAATGTTTATTAGATTTGGATAAATTCAGATTTATGTGATTGCAAATTTATTACCTTCTCTGGAGATCACAGAACAAGGAAATTAATTGTTTCTCAATGCTATTCATTCAGTTTTTCAATTTGGCAACCAAGGTACTCCCAAGGAGATGGCATCTATAAGTTTGTTTGTTTATTTATTTATTTAATTTCTTGAGGAATTAAGTTAATTTCTGTGGGAACTGGGGTTCCTGTATTTATTTCCTTTATGCTTGATCTATAGAGTCTCCGGATCTAGTCCTTTGGGGATATGTCTGGGTGCAGAATGCAAAGATGTTCCTGCCTCAGAGAACGAACAGTCAGGTGGGGATAGAGACATGATTCTCAATCACACAGATAATCAGAAATGATGACCTACCGTGACAGACAGGGTGCTAGGTACAAAATGGGATTATGAGATGGTTTGTGAAGAGGCCAGAGGAACAAGATAAGGCTGGAGAAGCACTATAGCTCTGGCAAGTCTTTTGGTCTTTATGCTGAAAGTATGAAGACATGGGTTTTAAATAGAGTGACATGCTCAGAAATGCAGCTTAAAAATGTCATTTCAGACTCTAAGGGAAGAGAGTAATGCATATGGACAAGCGTGCATGGCGGAAGTGGCTGGAGCCTGCTGCTGTGGTCCCAGCAGAGAGGGTGGTATTTTTTTTTTTTTTAAGATTCGTTTATTTATTTTAGAGAAGTGGGGAGGAGAGGCAGAGGGAGAGGGACAGAGAGAACCTCTAGCAGACTCCCCACTGAGCGTGGAGCCCAACACGGCTGGATCTCGTGACCCTGAGATCATGACGTGAGACAAACCCAAGAGTCAAACGACAGAGCCACCCAGGTGCCCCGAGAAAATGATATTTTTGCAGAGGGGTGGCAGTACACAGAAAAACCGTAATCATGCACATTATCCACACCTCTCTTCCAAAAGTGGTAAAGGCAGAGTTTGTAATCACAAAGATTGAGGTTTCACTCCTGGCTCTCCTAATAACTGTAAAACTGTGGGCAAGTTATTTCTCCTCTATACATTTTATTATTTCCTTTTTAGAAATGAGGAGATGAATAATATCCAGAGAGAGTTGTAATGAGGAGAAAAGAGAAAAAGGATAGACAAGTGCTGACCACAGAGTTTGGCCCATCAGTGCTCAACAAATGATAGCTGTTAGTGTCAAAATAATTAAACACCTTCTGATCTACAGCCACACTGTCCTCTTACTAATTTCCAAGATCTGTGACTCCAAACCTAAGTTTTAGCACAGTCCCCTCAAATTCAATAACCTAATTAACATATCATTTTGAGCATATACTATATAGGCAATACGAAAGAAGCTTAAACTATATCCCAGCCACAAAAGCAGATACTATTCAGTCTAACTGTCATAAATTCTGAGTTAGTGGAGTTTGAATCGATTTTGCCATATTTGATCATTAGAGACCTGGTGGGGAAGGCCCTCTTTCACAGAGACTTCTTGGAAATTTTATTTCATTGGGAACTACTCTGGGAGGTGCAGATCACAGTGCAGAATTGTGCAAGTTCCTGGACAGTAGGTTCGACCAACTTCTCCTACTGACCTTGAGCAAGTCACTTAACGTCCTTAAGTTTCAGTTTCCACATCTGTAAAATGGGGACAATAATAGTTGCGCCACAAAAACAACAAAAAACAGTTGCTCCACTGCAGGGTTATTGTGGGGATCAAATGAGATAATCCATATAAAGCACTTCACACTGTGCTTAGTGCATAAGAAGCATTTAATATCCATTAATTATTATTGAAAGGGGATCACAAGCCTTTTGCTTAATGAAATAGGAATGCTAAGAAATGTGCTAAGTTGAGAGTCATAAGGAAGCTATTAGGAAGTCTGTTTTAAAAGTCTGACAGTTGTATAAACATGTTGTTTACTCTTGAGCCATCAGATCATTTTAGAAAATGAAGACATTTAGGTTGTGCAGTGATGACTACATACCACTAGATGGCACTGTGCACACTTCACTAAATATCCATCAAGCTTTCATCATAAGCACCTGCTATTAGGCACAGGCATAGGAAGTGGGGTTTCCTCATCTATATTACTGCATACATTTGTTACTAATATACTAGATAAAGCAACGGTTTGTATAATAAAATTAATTGGTTAACATTAACCATATCAAATATAAACATGTATTCTTAAAAGTAGTACTTAGAATCTTAAAAATGATATTAGTGTAAATTTTGGACATTAATACCTAACAGTTTGTATTCATAAATAAATGAAAGTAGACAAAGCCTCAATAGTTTGTCTTCAATCCAGGCAATCTCAGGTATTATATATATATATAAGAAGTGTTCTTTGGAGCAGTGAGCGGGTCTCAAACTGTGGCCTCTGATTCCACAGGTCTGGAGTTTGGCCAGGGCATCCCCGGTTTCTGCTGCTCCTTAGGTCATCTTGAAAAGCAACGATGTTTGAGAACCACGGCTATGGAGCATGACTTAAAGAGGCGAGAGATAAGAACAGGAAATTGATGCTCATTTGAGCTAGAGGAATTTATTTAAAAGGTATCTATCACAAGAATCCTGGGAACAAGGATTGTGGTCAAGAAAGCCACAGGCAAATTGGCCAGTTGTTAAGATTTTCTCAAATAAATAATTTATTTTTATGCCCTTATTCAGGCCTTTAATCATGACAAAACCATGTTTAAAAAGCTCTTAGGGAAGAGAAATTCAGTTAAGTGGTATGCTTTGCCAGGGTCAACAAACGCATTTTGATGTGATTACACTGAAGATATTAGCCACATTGACCAATACTGAATTGGGAAAGAAAATGTTAATAAAATGCAGTTTTTGTATTTGATTTCCATTCATGAGCCATGAGCTATATCTTTCAAAATATGAATTGAAACAACATCTGAGTAGCTCACCAAATTATTTTATGCTTCCAAAGTCAACACTCCCTTGCTCCCACAGTATATACCTTTATCACCAAGACTGTTCTCTGTGCTAAGGATCCTTGGAGAGAAGCATCATAGCTTACAAAGATGACATTTTAGTTTCACTTTAATTTCCTGGGTAAGGTGCCTGATGGAATAGAGCTTCAGGAAAAGGTCTACAACATATTTTGGGTATAAAATCAAATAGGATATCATGCCAATCCTCAGAGGCCCAGGCAGTACATCTATTGCCCATTAGGAAAAAGTATTCAGTTTTCCTTAAATTGTGTTTGTAGACCAGCATCATTATTCAAAATGAGGTATAGTAATTGTTGGCTCAATAGCTGTCATACCATAAATTAAATTTAACTAAATTCAATTGAACAAGCATTTATTAAGCCTATTATTTTCCAAAGTATTGTACCAATGATTGTAAAAATAATAAGAGAAGGTAAATGAAAAGAAAGATCTGAACAATAACTAATTTCTCACTGCCAGTGTTTAACTTTGCTCAGAATATATTTAATAGTTTCAGAAGCAAGAGGATCTAGTATTTTATCTTCCCTCTGGATAGTCATTTTAGCCTTCACTAGACAGTTTGTGTAGGTTTCTTCAATATGTCTTTAGCATTCCCTACATTCTAGTGCTCTAGTTTGGGTTTTTACTGTCTGCTACATAGATTTTTACAGTAAGCCTTCTTACTCCTCTGCAGTTTCTGCCCTCTTTCATCTGTCCTAAGAAATGGTATAAGTCCCAGCTCTGGCCATGCCATTCTCCATTACCTATTGAGTAAAACCCAAGCTTTTAAGCTTGAAAACCAATGTTTGGACTCCAGTCTCCCAATCTTATTTATTTATTTATAAAGATTTATTTATTTATTTGAGAGAGTGAGACCGCGAGAGCAAGTGGGGGGAGGGGCAGAGGGAGAGAATCTTCAAGCAGACTCCCTGCTGAGTGTAGACTAGAGTTGGGGCTTGACTTGGAGCTCGAATTCACAACCCATGAGATCATGACCAGGGCTGAAACCAAGAGTCGGAAGCTTAACTGACTGAACCACCCAGGCACCGGTCCAGTCTCCCAATCTTTAACCTCATCTCTTATTCACCTCCAGCTTTTTCCAAGAATCTTATGCCCCAGCCACATTGGGCTTCTTATAATTCCAGAATATGTGTTTGGCTTTCTTGCACTGACATATTATACTCTTCATCAGGTACACTCTTCAGGTGACTGTCTTTCAAGGTATTACACTCATGTGTGCCTGAGGAAGCCCTGATAACTTCACATGGATTTACGCTCTCCTGTTTGTTGCTCCCAGACAACTTCCTATATCAGATCATTTATGACACTCTGCATTTCTCACAGTTACTAATGGTCACATTGTTCCTTCCACTTTTTTTTTTTTTTTTTTTGATAAACCCTTGACTGAACTTCAGAGGAGAGGAGGGTCTCTGAAATGACGAACTAAATTTTATGGTTAGGGTCATGTGTGTTTGGAGGGAAAGGATCTGTGACTTTCATCAGATTCTCCCAAAGATGCACGAGGAGAAAGGTTTAAGAACCACAGCAGTAAATTATAACGAACTTGAAGACGTGTACTATGTCTTGTTCATCTTTGTGGTCCTCACAGCTACTTGCATATGCCTTGTTCAAATTGGATGCTCACCAGTGCTCAGTGAATGGAACAGGGTAGAGTGCCTACTGCTTGCCAGTCACTACCTATAATCTCTAGAAGCTTTCTTTCCCTTTACCTCAGTGTTTCAGGAAAGCTCAATAGACTCATGGAGCATGGTTTCCCACAGGACTTCCATTATTCCTTACACACTATGACTTGAGCAGATGGCCAGAATCCTAGACACCAGAGGCGACATTTCAAGAGAAAGAACATCCACAGCTGGCAACCATGAGCAACTGCCTTCCCCTTTTTCTTTCCAGTTGTTGCTCTCAGGGGCGCTGCACCAGGTGCCAGTCTGGTCATGATGAACACGGACCGACCAAGTACACAGGGCCCCTGTAGAGCAGGTAAGGAGCAGTCACGGGCAAGGGTCACTTTTTTCTGCACTCACCCTGTACCATTTGTGTATAATTAATTGTCCTTCTGCAATAAGAGTAAAAAAAATGGTATTAGACATTGAAAATGTATTTCATTCACCCATTCAGAAAATCGTTATGACTCAGTTTCCTAGTGCATAGGAAAATGGTTTGGGAGCTAGGTTAGTGTTTGGGGTTCTAGAGGGCTACTCTGCAGATTATCTGCAGGTATCTTACATGAGGTTAAGAATATGAGAAGTGTATCTTCTGTAAAAAAAAAAAATTTTTTTTTAAAGGCCGTAGAAAACACGGATGAGGAAATGTCTAACACAGGAACCAAGGTACACAGGAGGCAATGTTTCAGACCCCTGTTTTGTACCTTTTCAAAATCTTGGCTCCACCCCTTTCTCTAGCCCCTGCGGGAGTGACCAGCATGGTGTAGACTTTGCCCAGCTCAGCACAGCCACCACCAGACAGCACTTGGCTGCAGGCTCTTGCTTCAAACCTCCGATGCCCTGGCACTAACGCCTGGAACCTACCTAGCACCCACACAACGGCAACCCAGACGTGCGGGGGGATTAATGCTTGGAGGCCACCCTTGGCCAGTGCAGGACAGAGCAGCTAGATTAGGACTTCCTCCTTGTGTCCCCTGGGTGGAAAGTTCTGGAGCCTTTCAGAACGTTCCTTAGAAGTTCCTGCACCGTCTGTTGGCTTTCCTCCCTTGTTCGACTTCCGCTCTGGAACAGCAAAGGAGCGGCTTCTGCAAAAGCCTTGCTGTGGAGTCTGCTTTCTGGGAAACACAGGCTCAAGCACTGATTCTAACCAAGTCCCCGTGTATCACTGGTTGAACACTTTCAGAATAACAAATGAGAAGAAAATGTTGATGATGACCATGTTCAAAACAGATTCTGATTCTGTGTGGTCAAATAACTCTTCCTCAACCTATCCTTCTCTACGATATAATATCACGGTCCTATTCAGCAGTGTTGAATTTGGAAATTAAAATGCATCAGACTTGATCTTACACTGGAGTTTATTATTTTTGAGAAGCTAAGCTACTCAGGGCTGATACATTATTAGCTTTGTAGCAGGCTCTCTGTTTACCATGGCATTTGGCTAATATTTGGAAGTTAGAAGTTGAGTTCTCAATTATATGATTTGATCTGGTGTTTATTCAGGAGAAGCCATTTAACATCTCTTGTGCTATGCTCTCCTCACCTGGAATGAACAGAACTTTACAATTCCTGACAAAAAAGGAGGTAAAGCAGAAGTCCTAGCCCAACACCATGAATGATTAAAAATAGCTAATTTGGGGCACCTGGGTAGCTCAGTCAGTTAAACATCTGCCTTTGGCTCAGGTCATGATCCCAGGGGGCTAGGGATCGAGTCCCACATCAGCCTCCTTGTTCAGTGGGGAGCCTGCTTCTCCCTCTGCCTGCTGCTCCCTCTGCTTGTGCTCTCTCTCACTATCTCTCTTTCTGTGTCAAATAAATAAATAAAATCTTAAAAAAATAAATAAAAATAGAAATAGCTAATTTATTTCAATAGCTACAGAAATATTTGATTTCTTTAACCACCACACTTATAAGTAATTTTTTTTTTCTTCAGAAAATGACAGTTTGCCCAGGGGACTTACAGGCTAGATATAAGCTGATACAGCAAAATTTTAGACTGTATCTACTATTTGATAGTCACAAAACCAGGAGCTTTATAATAAATAGAACATATCATTAGATTCTAAACTTGAGGTTATTCTAATACTAAATTTGAACACTAAGGAATATTTTTTTTACTGTATTCTTTTTTAAAAATTTTATTATGTTATGTTAATCACCATACATTATATCATCAGTTTTTGATGCAGTGTTCCATGATTCATTGTTTGCGTATAACACCCAGTGCTCCTTTCAGTATGTGCCCTCTTTAATACCCAGCACCAGGCTAACCCATACCCCACCCCCCTCCCCTCTAGAACCCTCAGTTTTTTTCTCAGAGTCCATAGTCTCTCATGGTTCGTCTCCCCCTCCGATTTCCCCCCCTTCATTTTACCCTTCCTACTATCTTCTTTTTTTTTTTTTTTAACATATAATGTATTATTTGTTTCAGAGGTACAGGTCTGTGATTCATCAGTCTTAAACAATTCGCAGCGCTCACCATAGCACATACCCTCCCCAATGTCTATCACCCAGCCACCCCATCCCTCCCACCCCCCACCACTCCAGCAACCCTCAGTTTGTTTCCTGAGATTAAGAATTCCTCCTATCAGTGAGGTCATATGATACATGCCTTTCTCTGATTGACTTACTGCACTCAGCATAACACCCTCCAGTTCCATCCACGTCATTGCAAATGGCAAGATTTCATTCCTTTTGATGGCTGCATAATATTCCATTGTATATATATACCACTTCTTCTTTATCCATTCATCTGTCGATGGACATCTTGGCTCTTTCCACAGTTTGGCTATTGTGGACATTGCTGCTATAAACATCGGGGGGCACGTACCCCTTCGGATCCCTACATTTGTATCTTTGGGGTAAATACCCAGTAGTGCAATTGCTGGGTCGTTGGGTAGCTCTATTTTCAACTTTTTGAGGAACCTCCATACTGTTTTCCAGAGTGGCTGCACCAGCTTGCATTCCCACCAACAGTGTAGGAGGGTTCCCCTTTCTCCACATCCCCGCCAACATCTGTCGTTTCCTGACTTGTTAATTCTAGCCATTCTGACTGGTGTGAGGTGGTATCTCATTGAGGTTTTGATTTGGATTTCCCTGATGCCGAGCGATGTTGAGCAACACTAAGGAATATTATCATCCTTCTCCACCGCCCCCCCTCCATGGTCTAGAATAATGCTTGGCATGCAGCTAGCCTTGGTCCGTATTTGTTGAATGAAAAAATAAATGAGCGGCTGCTGGTAACATCAACAAAATGTCAACAAAGTCTCCTTGATTTAGTCCTCATGGGTCACAGGGGTGGTTATGTGGGAGTGGCCATCCTTCCATTCCTGTCTTCCCAACTGTCTTTGGTTTCTTCTTAGTGTTTGCCAGAGCCCCAAGATTCTGGGAGCCAGGCTATAGGACGGCACCCTCTGGGTGTCCCTTCATTGCTCAGCTCACTGGCTCTGGGCTGATCCAGCAGGTTCCCAGGAACACAGCTTGGCAGACCACTAAGGGAAGGCCACTGAATCTTAGTTGCTGGATGGTGCTGGGAAGCTTGAAAGGCCTTCATTCCTCTGTATGCATCACTCTTATCCAACGGGCTGGGGCATGTAAACATGAGGTCCTCTTCTAAACTGTGAGCGTAAAAGTGCTCAGTGGTCCCAGCTTCCTAGTCTAATGCCAAAGCAGGAGGAAGGGAAGGAAGCTGATGGTTGTTCCCTCCAGACACCCAGAAACAAGACTACAGGCATTAGTTTAGTTCATAGGTTGTGCAGGGGCAGCAGATTGGGAAGACGAACCTCCTAGCATTCTCTAAAAATAAAAATACTAACAAGAAAACAAAGCTCTGAATCTTTAAGATCTTAAAAATAGAAGCAAGGAAAGGGAGAAGCAGCTTTAATTAAACCCATATCACAAGCCCCAGACCCTTAAAAGCATAGCTTTGTTCTACCAGAAGTTTGCTCTGATGAAGGGGAAACAGTTTTGCCATAGGTCCAGAGTGCCCAGAGAGGAGCAGGTTTTCCACTGCCATATTATAAGGCATCTCAAATGGGTTTATGTTCTGCTGCTCCTACCAACTTCCCCACAGGGCGTTTTTAAGAATGTCAGATTCTAGTGCAATGCCTTTCCCTTTATTCTAAACAAGTGTCTAGAATGATTCAACTTCAGGAGTGAAAATATGTATCAAAATCACTTGGAGCACAGATAATTATGCTCCAAGGCTTTGCCATCTGCCACTTATTTCCCTAACTGAACATTCCTGCTCTTCCTTCTGACTCCTTGACAGGGAAGAGTCCTATCTCTCTCCTTCAGACACATCTCTTTTTTGGGGATCTCTTTTCTGTCACCTGAGTATTTCCTTTAAACTTTATTTTTTTCACCCAAGGCTCTATATGTCATTATCTGGAAAAGAGAAAAGTCCATGATGCTGGGCAGTGTGGTAGGCGGAGTGCTAAGATGCCCTCTTCCTCTTCACATCTCCACACCCCCCAAGATTCCTGGCCTTCAGTGTTGACATACTTTCTCCATTGTTGAATCAAACACTAATTCAAGTACCGCTCTGAAGGGATTTTGCCAGTGTAAATAAGGTCTCAAGTGAGTTGACCTTAAGATAGGGAAATTTTCTGGGGGAGCCTGACCTAATCACATAAGTCCTTTATTTTTTTTTTCCTAAAGACTTTATTTATTTGAGATAGAGCGAGAGAGCGAGAGCATAAGTGGGGTGAGAGGCAGAGGGAGAAGCATGTTCCCCGCTGAGCAGGGAGCCTGATGCAGGGCTTGATCCTGTGACTCGATCCTGGGACTCTGCGATCATGACTTTAGCCAAAGGCAGACGCTTAACTGACTGAGCCACCCAGGCACCCCTACATAAGTCTTTTAAAAGCAGAGAGTTTTCTCTGGCTGATCACAGAGGAGGAGAAAATCAGAGAGACCCACTCTGCCTGGCATGGAAGGAGAAGCAAACATCTAGGGGTCCATGTGGCAAGGAATGCAGGTGGCTTGTCAGAACTGGGAGTAGTCCCCATCTGACTGTCAGCAAGGAATGGAGCCCTCAGCCCTTCAACCATAAGGAAATGAATTCTGCCAACAGCCACTTCACTCAGAAGAGAATCCTGAGCCCCAGATGAGAACCACAGACCCTGGGAGACCATAGGCTGAGAATCCAGTCACACCGTGTTTGATTTCTGACCTATAGAAACTATAAGATAGTAAATGTGTGTTGTTTTAAGTAGCTAAGTGTGGGGCAATTTGTTATGTAATGATAGAAAACGGATATAGGCAGCCCAAAATCCACATAGTTAAAAATATGGCAGAGAGGAGGAATATGCTGGTACACCAACTTGAAAAAAATTGAATGGGATATTAGTATTTATTTCAAAAAAAGCATATCTCGGGGTGCCTGGATGGCTCAGTCGGTTAAGCGTCTGCCTTCTGCTCAGGTCATGATCCTGGGGTTCTGGGATCAAACCCTGAGTCGGGCTTCCTGCTTGGCGGGGAGTCTGCTTCTCCCTCTCTCTACCCCTCCTCCCTGCTTGTGCTCGCTCTCTCTCAAGACAAATAAATAAAATCTTAAAAAAAAAACACATCTGAAGGCTACTCCTGAAGGCATAAGACTAATCACTTGGCTGGTGAAAAATGAATCTAGTGGAGCCTACTCACTCACTCATAAAAAAATATTCCTCCTGGACCCACCACGTATCTAGCACTCACATGGGTTAATTTCACAGTGATAGAGAAGCCTTTAGGTAAACAGGTGTCTACATTTTTCTTTTCTTTTCTTTTCTTTTTTGGTTCTAGAAACCCTGAAAGGAGTTTAGAGCATTAAGGCAAAAGCATGAATTCTAACTCTATAACTAGATGAGGAATACTTATATTTCTTTTATTAGAGGGAAGATATTTGAGAAACTCTGAAAGCTCAGATACAAATATATACCTTTCCTCCTCTTTTCCTTTTAAGCAAAATTTTAACTAAATTTTAGTTGATATGAGTGACAGAAAATTCAGACTGTGACCAGAAGAACTAAAGGAAGGCGCCTCCTTACTTTTGTTCCCTTTATTAAACAGGAGGGATTCGAGAGTTCTAATTTATTTCTCTTGTTCCCTTTTATTGTTCATGAACTTAAGGCTGCATTCCATTGACTCCAAAGTAATTTCTGAAAAAAGATCTGCTGACATTACAGGGTATCTGGATCATTAACCATGTCAGTGCTGACCGAGGAAATAATGTTCTGGCAGAAAATAGTTATTTGTTTAAAACAAAGGCTGAGATGTTGCCGTTGCGCACATCCTTAGAGATGGCATATAGGTTATTTATTTTTGTGGAAAGTTCTCAGGAAACCTGGAAGCTAAAGATAATGCTGTTGATTAGCAAGCAGAATTAGAAATATTGTGTGTATTCTCCACATTCTGTCCTATTCCTCCTAGAAAATAAAATTGCCAACTTGGTGTCCCCTAATTTTTAGGGCATCCATCTTTTTGTTCCATTAGGGGATGTACTAGTCATGGTACGGGGAGGGAGGTTATGATAGGGTCCAAAAATGAATGGTAAGGGGAAGAAGCTGACTTGAAAAATAGATCCCATGGAGAAGAGTCGAAGGAATAAAGAATCTTTTGCTTGAAAAAAAGAAAAGACGGTTTCTCACAATTTTTCATTTATAACAGAGGTTGGTAAATGTCTTTTTTGTGTGTGGACAGTGGGGCACTACCAGATTACATAGTGATATTATGGAAATATTATGCTGGCATATATATAATAAGAAAGAAAACGAATTTACACATTTTTCTAATGAAATTAAAAATATAATAATGGAGGGCAATTTTTTTTCAATGCTTGTTTACCAAGGAGAAGCCTGGAATTTGTGGGGGGAAGGACAACATTTGGCTTAACTGGGATTATAAGTAGTGTTCCCTATTTTAAAATCATTACAAATACTCATCTGTAAAAACTCCTATTTCACAATCTATACAAAAGTAGGTGCTGAGCTGCATTTAGTGCATAAGTCACAGTTTTCTGGCCTCTTCTATGGAGTCTTTTTCAACCCTGAGAAGCAGTTATTCTCAGCATCCATCAGGAATTGCTTTAGAGGGAATGAACATGAATGTCGGTGATAGGAATCAGGGCTCTATATAGGAAAACATAGAGTAGGCAAGGGCTGTGGGGACAGAAATATAGGTAATTAACTAACACTTCTGCTGTCTGAACTCAGAGAAAAAAACAAATCTCTTGAAAGTCTATATACTCCATGCTATATCCAGACAATATTTTTTTTCTAGGTGATGGACAAGTGTCAGTTTTTATGTTTCTCCCCCTCTACCATGTAGTTTTTAAGCTTTGTTTTGTTAATACCCAACATCAATTTTACCTGTAAATAAGGTCTGGACCTAAAAATAACCTGTTCTCCATTAAGGTCCATCAATTTCTATGAAGTAAACGCTATGTAAGAATTTCCTATAAAGCAATATACTTATAAATACACTGCCTGGATTTGTTTTTTCATATTTCTTTTATTATAGAGTAAAACTCCATTCTAAGGTACCATAATTTATGGGGGATTAGGTTTTATTGCAGACAAAAATGACCTTCCTCTAATACAGGGGTGGACGTTCAATGTTGACTAATATTATGTCACATAAACACCAGTGTCCTGGTTATTTGAAAAAGAAGGCTCTACCTTTAAGATAAAACATCCGTGTTAACATTTTGCAAGCTCCTTCACATCACAACTGTTAGATTTGTTGTCAAGAAGGAAAACTCAGCAAACACATACCGTGCCTACATTTAATGCTTTTGCTCAAGGTAGAAACAATTTTAAAAAGCAACTTAATTTTAGCAGAGTGTTCCAAACCTGCTTGTTTCTCTTCCTTAAGCCTTACTTTTGTAGTTTGTAGAGAATGTAATATTTTCCTCATCCTATACTTGATCTTAGCCAAAAGGCCGAGAAGAGATTTTCCTCATCCTAAAATAAGTCTGTTGGGCATAACACTTCTCTGTGTAATGTCCACCAATTCTGTAAGCATCAGGCTAGATGTCTTCTTCTCTAGGAAACTCCTCTTACTGGCCCTCGCGCCCAGATAGGGCACAACCTCCTTGTGCTCCCGCAACACCATGCCCACATTCCTACCATTACACTTCCATACTGTGTTAGCGGTCTGTTTAAAATTCCATCCAGTCTAACCCAGTTAGACTTTGGGCAACTTTAAGGCAGAGGTCACATCTTATTCACATCGCTCTATCCCAGGCACCTAAGCACAGGGTCGAACACGCAGTAGGAGCTCGTTATAAGCTTTCTAAATTAAAAGGGAAGTGCATGGATGCACTGAGGGACAACTAGACAAGTACGGAAGTTCTAGTTTCCCCCAGGGATGGACTCGCACTCTTTTCCTCACTGCTTTCCAAGGAGGTCAGTGTGACTATGACATGATTCTGGATGTCGGATAAGGCTGAGGAGCACTAAACAGGAAGAGGAAAAGGAGGTGCCCAAGAATGAGAAAGGCCCATTACCTGTGAGTGGGAGGAATACGACACAGCCCATGGTTGCTGGAGCTAGTTAGGGCCTTTGTAATGTTGGCTGCAGGGGTGGCTGCCAAATCATTGCCTCTTCTTTTCTTCCTTCTCTCCCTCCCTCCCATCCTTCCTTTTCTTTATTGTTTATTTACTTTTTAGTTCATCCCTACTATTTTGTAACTCATTTTTGCAATTTTCTATCTCTGCTGAAAGGACCCAAGGAAGCTCTGCTTGGCAAAACTCTATGGGGTGAGAACCCCCGTTCCTGCTCTTTCTCCTCTCCCTTCCATCCTGTGGTGATGAGGAAAGAAAGTAGGAGGATCCTATCACTTTTTCATTGCTGAATATTTGGAGACTTTTCCTTTTGTTTGAATATGGGTGGTAGGGTTGAGGGAGGGAGAAAAGCCTTTTTTCGTGGGAGCCTCTTCTTTGTCCTTTAATACGAGCCCTCGAAAAACCTTTTATAGACTCCTCAATGCTCAGGGCTGCAGTACATCCACAGATTCCTTCCCACATCTGTAGTGCTCTTCTCATTGCCTCTACCCCCCCCGCCCTTTTTTTTGGATGGGTTCAGCTTCCTGTAAGGAGTTAAACATGTCTTTGGTATCTGGCCAACCTGTGTATAGCCCCTTCTCCTCCTGCCGCAAATTTCAGCTCCATTTCTAGCCACTGAAGCTGAGGAATAAGCTATAGATGAGCAACTGGAAGACTAACCACACACTGCCTGCCCACCTGCATAGTCATGATCTGGGGAGCCTGGCGCTGGGGCTGGCCTGCCCAGGGCCCCACGGAACATTGGCTGGAAACTCCGGGAGGGTAGAGGTGTGGAAATGGCTAGTTTCCACATTCACCGTGTCTAAGTCCTATGCCATTTATGCAAAAACCGTGTGTAAGTACTCAAGAGAACATTATGGCTTTCATTTTTCTAATCCATCCAATACTAATTAGAAAATGAGAACAGTTATTAATTTTTACAGCAGTCAGTTTTCAAAAAGAAAAGAGTAAGTTCATCTACATGAGCTATGAGGCAATTTTGCTCTCCAGAAAAATGGATGTGGGGATCCGATGGGGGCAGTGATGCAGCAGAAGATGCAAACGGCTCGCTGTGATTAGTGACCTAGTCAGTGGTCAGTGGCTGCTGACATTTTAAAAAATTTGGGAACAAGTCGAAGCAATTTCCTTTGTTTCTTCAAGTATTATTGCCTCTTTTCATGCTGTGGTCTGATGTAGGCAAATGTAGTTAATACTCTGATACAAAGGGCTAATTTTGTAGCTTCAGAGAGAAACTTCTGTGCCTTCCAGGAGCTTGTAAACATTTTTCTACACTTGTGAGGGAAACACAGATATAAAGAGGACTTAATATTTGATGTTTTATAATGTTTGTAGAAACCATTCTGATGGCACTGCATGGACAATACCAAGGCTAGAGAAAAGAAGAAAAATATCCATCCAGATTTAAACCATCCCAAGGGGGAAGAAAAAAGGGGGTGCCTGGGAGGCTCAGTCGTTAAGCGTCTGCCTTCGGCTCAGGTCATGATCCCAGAGTCCTGGGATCGAGCCCCGCATCGGGCTGCCTGCTCAAGCGGGAAGCCTGCTTCTCCCTCTCCTACTCCCCCTGCTTGTGTTCCCTCTCTCGAATGCGTCTCTCTGTGTCAAATAAATAAATAAAATCTTAAAAAAAAAAAAAAAACAAAAACCATCCCAAGGACAGGATTTCCATATATATCCAGAGGCTTATCCATTTCAATACTTTAGCAGTTAAGAGCAATTAAGCCTTCAGAATTACTTATGGATAGTCTCTCTGCCATTTGTGCATCGTGATACTCTTTACTGCTGTGTAAACATATTTTTATCAACACTTACAAGACAACCAGTTTTAATAAACAAAGTAACAAACGTAAACTATAGGATTCAGGAGGGTAATTAGTCCAAACAACTGCCATACTTACAGTTGCATTTCTTCTGAACAAACCTAAGCTTGCATGCTGTTCTGTACGTGGAGAGTCGGATACGATCCAGATCTTGAGCCCCTGGTAGGGGGAGAAAAGTACACATATGGTATGCCATGTGTGTGGAAAGGGATTTGTAATATTTATAAGGAAAACGACGACAGATATTATAACCCATTCACTTAACTTGATTTTTATTTTTATTAGAATACAAATATAACTTTCAGACTTGAAAACGTCTGCCTCATATCCCTCAGGTTCTAGGGGAAGAGAGCACACGTAGCCAGCACGTTGGTTGTCGACCATGTTCATGGGCCGAGGAACACGACCTCAGTCCTGTGGTGTATTCCACTTCCGAGAACAATCTGCTCAAGTTGTGACTTTAAATAGCAAGATGATAGCAGTATCATCAAATAACCATTTTAAATGCACTGTGATTGGTCCTCAGAATATGGCTGCGAGGTGAGCACTCGCTGAATATGGGGTATCTCTCCTGTGTGACCTTAGGTCAACTGCTTTTATTTATTTTTATTTTTTATTTATAGGATTATTTATTTATTTATTTATGTATTTATCTGAGGGAGAGAGAGAGAGGGAGGAGAGGGAGAGAGAGCACAAGTAGGGGGGAGGGGCAGAGGGAGAGGAAGAAGCAGACTCCCCGCTGAGCACAGTCTGTGGGGGGTGTGTGTGGGGGGGGTTGGATGCTTGATCCCAGGACTCCAAGATCATGCCCTAAGCCAAAGGCAGATGCTTAACTGAGTGAGCCACCCAGGTGCCCAGGTCAACTGCTTTTAGAAACCTCAGTTTTCTCCTCTGGAAGTTGGGGATGATGATACTCCTTCCTACTACTTATTTCACGGAATTAGAAGACAAATGCGTGACTACACCTAAGCACAGAGAACACTGCCTGGCACATAGTTTGGGCTGTGTATTCATTAGTATTACTAGTGCGTATCCTGCAAACCTTCCTGTCAACCTCAGAGGAGACTCCTTTCTAAAAACAACCACTACTCTTTCTTATACTGAGGCTTCCCGTTCCTCTCTAAAGAGAGAGCACGGTCCGCATATTCTTGAACTACTTTCCTCATTCTACACTTCTACTCAAGAATCCAGCATGGCTTCTGCTGCTCACCAGGTCTGAATGTTCTGCTGAGAATCCAAGCCCCTCTGTGTGTTCTTTCCATGCCACCAACCCAGTAATATTTCCTACGACTCTCTATCTGGAACCTCTGCCAGGCTCGGGCTGGTGTCCTCACAATGCCCTGCAGATGGGCTGCTTGCCACATCCACACTGGAGTTCCTGGTGACCCTCCTACCCTTTTCTGAATGAGCTGGTCTCTAGATTGTGTCTAGAACATAGCAGACTTTCAACAAATGTCTGCTCTTCTCTGCTTCCAAATATTTGGCTTTCTTTAAGCCCACGTTTATGGTTCGAAACAGATATAAAGGCACGGAGCTATAGTTTGACATGTGTTGAACTTTACCAGTAAAAGTGCTACATAAGTGTTTCAAAATAGAATAGTTAGGGTAGCAAGTAAATGAAGTGGCCTAGAAATAATTATATTAGGAGGTCAATTAAGTGCTTTCTTAATGAAACTCGGGATGAATTAGCAAGTGTCTTGCATTGAGAGCATTTAGCATCCCCTTGAATCAAACTGGTCTCTTTAGATTCATTTAAAAATGATATCAATATTCCCATTACTTTATAGCTTTATGAAGCAGATCATTAAATATTTATTTTTACGAGAGTGTATTACTTGACAAACAGGCTCATTGACACAGTGCTTGAAGGATCAAAAGAGATAGGTAGGGCCTACCCTCACCCAGGGCGGGAATTCTCTTAAACATGCTCTCAAGAGATGGACATGGGCACAATGGCCATATAAGATTATTTTCAAAGATAGGGATGATTATAGCTTAGTAAAACTAAATGAACTTTAAAGTCAGTAAGCCTTAATCTTTCATTTCCTAGTTGTGTGAACTTTGACAAGTTTTTACTCGGTATCTGATTTCTTCATGTATATGGGGGTAACAACATCAGTTTTACCAGCTCATAATGTCTGAAGCTTGTACCTAGTGAGCACTTAATAGCAGGTGGGACTCCTTAAAAGATTTCTTATACCATTTCTGAGCAACAATAAGTGATAGAAATTTCTTTTTTATATTTGAGCTTTAATTTGCATCCTGATAAGTTCAATCCATTTGATCCTTTCTGGATATACATATGCTTTTCTCCCTGCCACTTGATAATTTATTTCTCACACATTGGGAAGCAGCTATCATGATCATGACCAGCATCTTCATTACCATCTGAAGATTGTGTACAAATGCCCCTGTCATCATGGAGTTTAGAGTTTAGCTGGGATCATAACTTCTTGACCTTTTAGATTGGAGAGGTTCAATTCTACAGCCATTTCAAGCACAATGTCTACCACAGAGGGAGGCACACAATAGGGCTTCAATACATGCATGTTGCTATTATGATTCTCATTATCATCAGACATGACTTTGAGACCTTTATCCATTCTAGTCTTCCTGCTCTTTGCCTGGCTCATATCTCCTCGAAATGAGATATACAAAATTAACCCAAATGCCACAGTTATTGCCTCGCCTATATAGAATATATAGAAAGGAATCATTACCAACTTTGATAAGGACACTTACTAATGCAATTAAAAAAAATGAACGGCTCATTCTTCTGGCTCTTTTCATTAAAAAGCGGGTTTTAAAAAATCATATGGACCTACATCTGATCAGATTTTTCTGATTTAAATGCTTATTTGGAGGCTAAAGGTAGGATGTTGTATTTATCTGGTTAGTTTCTTTTAATTTTTAGCTCGTGCTTGTAACCATTCTAAAAATTTTGATTTTGCCACTGGCATTTCAAAGGGACTTCCCAGTTTCGTGTCCTCTGTAAATCTGAGAGGCTTCTGTGGAACATGAACTCTCTAGAGACAGAGAGACTATCAGAAATCCCTGAACACTAAATCTGCCTTTTCCTCTGGATGAAGATGTATTTTTATTGATGCTGAGCTTGGCTCAACATTCAAGAGAGTCTCAATATCTGTAAATAAGTTCTTTAAAGAAGACATTAGGGACATAGATTATTTGTGTAAGTTCTGGAAGAATAATGATAAGCCCCAGGTATCAAAGGGCTGCATGTCGCACACAATTAAATGTCTTAGTTCCAGCAAGACCATATCCTCCGAGGACAGAAACTGTGGCTCCTTGGCACCTCCTTCTCACAGAGGTCCTAGGGGCAATTTGGCAAAGGTGTGTCTCTCCTGCACGTAGTCAAGAGGGGCACAGAGATGATACTTAGGGACAGGAGACTGACCACGTTCCCTGTCCTATCACCATGTGGACTTAACTGACCCTCTGTTTTGTTCGAGTCAGGAAGGGGTCTGAGGGTTTCTTGATGTTTTCTATTTGTATAAATTCTTCCTGGCTGAGGATGTAAGCCCTGAATATCAGACAGGATGTGGTGAGCAATGAAACTTAGCTTTTCAGACATTAGCTTTTCACACCACCTTGCACGAAACAATGTTAAGTGGCAACCACAGGATCCATATGGTTCTGGGACCCAAAAAAGCTGAACTGAGACATGCTGCACTGGCTCTTGCTCTGTTTAACCAACTTTTTAAAAATAAATTTATTTGTCTCTGCCCCAGTAAACCATAAACTTAATTCAGTTTTACATGTGTGGTCTTTCTTCTCAAAAGTCTACAAATTTGTAGCCTGCCATGGGAGTAGTCACATGTCTTCTGTTTCCAAGTCGTTGGTTAAAACCAAGGACATGAACAGGGCCACAAATAGACTCTTCTAGTATACTACTAGAAGCTGTCCTCCAGGTTGACCCAATACTTATTCCTGCAGATATGGTCACACCACCAACTATAAATCCACCTAATTGTAGTGATTCAGCTCACATTTCTCCAATACAAGCACACTAAAGTCTTACTAAAGTAAGAGACTTTGCCAGTATCTTGCTGAAATTAAGGTTCATTTTTATGCCATAGTATTTTCCTGGTCTCTAGATTGTGTCTAGAACACAATTAAGTCAGCTAATTTCCCTTATTAAAAAGGGAAATTACCTGACTTAATTCCTTTATAAAAAAGAATTTTAATAAATGAATAAAGAAGTCAGTAGAGCAATCCTTTTTCTTAGCATGTTGAAATATCTAGGATTAGCACTATATTTATTATATGATCTGAAAAAAAATCCATCTTATCATAAAACTTAAAAGTTCATGCCGTAGATGCTCAAGAATCTATATTCTCCCTTTTTAATAAAAAATGGGTATAGCAAAAATAAATGAGTATAGTATTTCCCTATTTTTTCTTTTTTGTAATGTCCTCTTAATTATTTCTGGAAAAAAAACGGATGGTATTTTTCCTTTTAGTATTATATCACTGGGATATAATTCTTTAAAACATATAGATACAACTCATTTAAAATCTAATGTATTAGATTTTCTTCATAATAATATAGAGGGGGCTGGGGGTAAATAATTAAGGGTGGAGATGAATATTATTTTCTAGACTTCTGTATATATTTGAAACTTTTCAGAATAAAAATGTAAAGCTAATTCACTTAAGGCAACTTGATGCTCTTGTGCCATCTTCTCAAATCTCTCATACCCATATCATACTTGGAAGAAAGTGATAAAGGTGAAAGCAAAGATGCAGTTAAGAAATTCTGATTGATTAGAGGGCTGCCTGGGTGGCTTAGTCAGTTAAGTGTACCACTCTTAATTTTGGCTCAGGTCATGATCTCAGGGTTGTGAGATCAAGCCCTGTGTCGGGCCCCACAATCCCCCCCGCCCCCCATCTCTTCCTCTCTTAAAAAAAAAAAAAGAAATTCTGATTGATCACACTGCTATATTCTACAAATCCTGTTTTTCCTTTCTTTTGTTCTTCCTTCCAAGATTTTTCTCCTCTCTTCCTCTCTGTCCTTCCTTTCCTCACTCTCTCCCTCCCTCCCTCCTACATTTTTCTTTCTCTTTCTTTCTTTCTTTCTTTCTTTTTCTTTCTCTCTTTCTCTTTCTTTCTTTCTCTCTCCTTCTTTCTCTTTCTTTCTTTCTCTCTCTCTTTCTCTTTCTTTCTTTTCTTTCTTCTTTCTTTCTTTCTTTCTTTCTCTTTCTCTCTTCCTTCCTTCCTTCCTTCCTTCCTCTTTCTTTCTTTCTCTTTCTCTCTCTCTTTCTTTCTTTCTCTTTCTTTCTTTTTCTTTCTTTCTCTCTCTCTCTTTCTTTCTTTCTCTTTCTCTCCCTTCCTTCTTTCCTTCCTTCCTTCTTTCTTTCTCTCTCTCTCTTTCTCTTTCTTTCTTTCTTTCTCTCTCTCTCCCTCCCTTCCTCCTTTCTTTTTCTTTTCTTTCTGTCTTTCTTTTTCTTTTTCTTTTTCTTTCTTTCTTTTTCTTTCTTTCTCTCTCTCTTTCTTTCTCTTTCTCTCTCTCTCTTCCTTCCTTCCTTCTTTCCTCCCTTCCTCCTCTTTCTTTCTTTCTTTCTTTCTTTCTTTCTTTCTTTCTTTCTTTCTTTCTTTCTTTCCTTTTTCTCCTTTTATCCATCTACTATTTACCCAACAACCAACCTTACCTAATTTTTGGCTTTCATTTTATTACATTCTGAATAGTTTCACACAATTCATGTATAGTTTGCCTTTCATGTTTTGACAGCTCATTATAAAGCCTTTGGTATAGTCATTCAGATAATTAAATATCTCATTCATTTTTCAAATTCACTCAACAAATATTTATAGAATAAAGATGAAGCCTATGAACTTTGTGTCTGAACTCTTCCATGCTTGCTGATTGACTGGATGTGTGTGTGTGTGTGTGTGTGTGTGTGTGAAAGAGAGAGAGAGGGAGAGAGAGAGGAGTTTGGGGGCCAAGGATAATGCTCACATTCCTACCTTAGGACACTCAGTGGGATGGCGAGGCCTTCACTGGGCTAAGGTAAAAACATGGAGGAATAGGTTTGTAGGGGGGTGAATGAGGAGCTCAGTTTTGGGCTTACAGAGATTGAGGTGCTTGTGGGATGTCCAAATAGAGATATCAGTGGCAGTTGGATATACAGATATAGAATTCCTGACTATGGAATACATTCCCAGAATTATTAACAAACATATAAAATGCACCAATTTGTCTTTACTGGGCCAAGACTGGGAATGTTTTTCCAAGAGGAGACTCTGCATATAGTTAGGGACACTTAGTGGAATTAATGGTGAGCCCACCTCAAGCTGCTTCATTAGTAGAAACCTTGACAGGGAGCAAGGCTAGAAGGGACACAGAGTTTATATACTGACTATTCTGGATAAGCTGATTTATGAGAATATGGGAGGTGGCTTTGAAGGACTCCTTGAAACTTGTGAGCCATAACAATAATGGTGAAGCCTTGAGAGAAAGTAAAGTTATAAATGGAATTGATCAAGAACAAAACCTTGGTAAAATCTGGCTTAAGGGTATCTGGAAGGTAAGAGACAGAAAAAGAAGTAGAACGGTCAAAAAAAGCAGAAGAGCAGACTAGAGTGGTGACATAAGAGAGTATTTCCAGGATAGTGACCCATGGTATTAATACCTTAAAGAAGCTGAAGAGCAAGAGAAATGAAGCGAGTGAAAATAGTCACTGTATCCACCATGGCCTATAGGGTGTGTGGTGGGCTCATGGTATCAGTCTCATTCATGGCATTTTTCTTAGTTTTTGAAATCAGTTTTCCTAAAAGTCATAGTGTGCATTGCAAAATCATACTCTAGGTTTCATTCCAACTATCCATGTGCTAACTGTAGTCAACTTTCTGAAGAACTATCTGCCTTTGAACAATTCAAGGGTTTGTTGAGTACCAACATTTGCCTCTCTTTGATTTTCCATCCCTCCTCTGCTCAAAGGCAGTGGTATCCCTCTGATTTCTCCTCAGGACCTTTTTTTTTTTTTTTTTTTTATCTCGGTAGGTAGTCTTCCAAGTCCTGAAAGAATGTTTTCCAATCACTCTCCTCTGATTAAAACATACCTATCCTGTGCCCTGTAGGTCTGTAAACCAACATTTATTCAGCATCTAAGGTGAATGGATTTGAAGGTAAAGGTCTATGGTTTGTCCTTAGGAGACGTTCACAATAGTGAGTGACACGTTCATAAATAAGTGTCATATAAGGCAGAGTGATGTCCTCTGAGAGCAGAAAAACAGAAGTGATTTAATTCCTAGAACAAAAAATTTATTCTGCTAAAGCCAATCTGATAAACTTATTTGAGCTGATAAACTTATTTGATGGCTGAAAAGTCAAGGTGAGGATGACATTTACCTTTAACTAGTCTTTTTAGTTTTAATCTAAGGTACTAAATAAACTGATAATGAGGGAATTATACTGAAGGGAATTTTTGGTTAAGGGCAACTTGTCTAGAATTTCTTTAACAAATCAATTTCTTTGGTGGCCATAGGGCTAGTGTTTTGTTTTGTTTTTAACATAAGGCTAGTTTTTTTTTTTTTCTTATTTGTGAGTCCATGCTATCCTTAATTTCATTTCTTTACCATTTCTTCTTGCTTCCCCTGCTTGTGGTTATGAGCTCAGAGTAGATGTTTAAATCAGATGTGCTGTAATCACCTGAGTTTGCCTAAATTTCTTATCAATTGCTCTTCTTGTCAATTATTATTTTCTGTTGTTTGTGCCCTTTGTTCTTTGGCCTTTGTAAGGCCAAGATGCCTTAACATTCCCCTCAGCCTGACTAAACTTCAGACAGGCTTTTTCCTGACCCAACGCCTCTGACCTCCTTTCCTTAGAGCATTTACTTTAGAAAACTTTTCATTGTAAATTCTTTGTCTGCCCCATTGCGAAGTAATCTCCCAGCCTCTTGCCAGTTTTACAGCCCAGGAATATCTTTCTTAAGGACACGGAGCCAAACCTTTGAAATGCAATCATTGAAGGAGATCTCTGATTCTCTTTTGGAGGGTAGAAGCCTAACTTTCTAATTGGGACAATTAGCAAACACAATTGACCACCTTCCCCACTACTAATCTTCAGGACTTTTGCAATAGCTCACCCCAGTACTGAAAAACTCTTCCAGGGGGGCGCCTGGGTGGCTCAGTAGTTAAGCGTCTGCCTTTGGCTCAGGTCCTGGGATAGAGCCCCGCATCGGGCTCCCTGTTCTGCGGGAAGCCTGCTTCTCCCTCTCTCACTCCCCCTGTTTGTGTTTCCTCTCTCGCTGTGTCTCTCTCTGTCAAATAAATAAAATCCTAAAAAAAATAAATAAAAACTCTTCTAGGGAGTTGAGTTCAATCTCTTTTCTCCTGCAGTAGGTCCTGACTGCATTGCAATAATCTTGAATAAAGTCTTCCCTGCCTTAACTCCTTCATGTGCAATTTTTCTTTGGCATTTGTAATTTCCAAAACAAAGACTCTCCTTGGCACTTTCTTTTGCTGTTTAAAAAAATTATTTCTAGAAAATACTTAGCTGACCGGATTTACAATTTCTTCTTTCCTTTTTATCTCCCTCACAGATTCCTGGGGGATCTTACTTTCCAAGGCCTGATGTCAGTCTTCCCTGATAACAGTTTCCTTGTCTTTGTGTGTGTCTGTGTGTGTGTGTGTGTGTGTGTGTGTGTGTGTGTGTGTGTGTCTTGCTGATAGAGCTGCTGGGGTAACCCATATATTTTTCAACTATTTAACACATTCTCAAGGAGATCCCCTCTCTCTTTTGTATGACAGCCTACCTATCAACATCAATTCTTCCTTTGAAATCAGCCAGTTGTCTTATCTGGCAGAATCCCACTTCCTGTGGACATATCCTACTTAGTGTCAATCTAAATAGGATGCTCATGAAAGCATTGTTAAGGTAAGATGTGTTTTCCCGTTTTTGGTCAACATCTGAGTTTATTATTTAGCATACCCTAGGAAGAAAGACACACACTTGTGTGGCTTAACTCTTCTGATCACTAATCAGAAGAACTCATAAAATGATTCAATAAAGTGCATGACATCCCGGAGAAGTTTCTATGAGAAGATAAAGTTACCACTTGGGAAATGAATGCACAATTTTCCTATGTCTCTCTCATTTGAAAAATTTAATTTTTAATTTAATTTAATTTAATTTAAATTTTTCTGTTTCTGTGGCTATAAAAACTTACGTCAATCATCCTTTGACATTTGTGACATCCGTATTTGTCTGTGCCAAGGACTGCACCAGGTTTAGAAGGAACTGGGACAGTGTACTTAAATTTGGATAAGTATTTACAAAATCATGAAATAAGCACACTTTTATAATTCTTGCAGTGTGTTGGCTGATACATCTTTAATGTAACAATGATAAATTCAAAGATTTCCCCCCAGACTTTACTGCTTTGTTATGTTAAATATTAATATATTTTTCTTTTTCTGACAAAGCACTGGCCCATGATGAATGGGGCTCCTGACTTTCAGTCTAAGAATCTATGGTATGGGAGGACACCTGTGCTGGCCTGCATTTTGTGGAGATAGGAAGAGGTAATTAGGTTCCTTCCTTGGTTACATTTGTATCAACAAAGGGCACAAATTCCAGGTGGCTAGCCATGCCAGAAGTGAAGATATAGGACCAAACATGGCTGAGGAAATTGGAAGGTCATGGCTGCAACTCTCTCAGGCACTATAGACAGGTCTCTGAAAGTGGAAAAAGCAAGGAGCATGATTGAGATTCCTCACATCAATTTCAATTTTCTTTCCTTTTTGTTAGTTCTAACGTTGTCTTGGTGCCTCCAGATTATTGGGAAATGATAAAGAAAAATATGAATCTTATTATCTGGGGCTTTCCTTTATCTGCTCCCAACCCTCATTCTTGCCAAATCAGCTCCAGTCTTCAGCAGAAACCTAATTTTGTCTACTGCCTTGTCAGAGAGAAAGGCTTACAACTCACTTCTGCTCATCCTTATTCCTTATGCAAGGAAGGAGAGATAAAAAGACAATAAGAGAAGTGTATTTTTTTCTTTATAACATTGAATTTGAGATGTATGCCCCCCACCACAAGTTCTTCTTCTTTATGAATAAGAAACAATGGTTTGTGGGGCACCTGGGTGGCTCAGTTGGTTAAGTGTCACAGTCTTGATTTCAGCTCAGTTCATGATCTCAGGGTCGTGAGACTGAGCCCCAAGTTGGGCTCTGCACTGAGCGTGGAGCCTGCTTAAGTTTCTCTCTCCCTCTCCCTCTGCCCCACCACCCCTGCTGGTGCATGCTCTATTTCTCTCTTTAAAAAAAAAAAAAGAAAGAAAGAAACTATGGTCTGTAATGGAGACACTACCAGCCAATTACTTACATGGCAACCAGGCGTTTACATAAATCAATAACTTTTATTTAATGGATTCTCCACTGAGCTAAGTATAGTTTTGGTTTGGTTTCCCTCATGTAGCAGGTTACCTCTAAGCTCTTTTTTAAGATTTATTTATTTATTTTACAGAGAGAGCATGTGTGTGAGTAGCGGGGAGGGGCAGAGGGAGAAGGAGAGGGAGTTTCAAGCTGTCTCCCCATCTAGTGTGGAACCTGACTCTGGGCTCAGTCCTAGGACCCTAAGATCATGACCTGAGCTGAAACCAAGAATCTGATGCTTAACTGACTGAGTCATACAGCTGCCCCACCTCCAAACTCTTTTTATTTTCCTTTTCACTTTTTAGGAACTGGTTTGTGGGACAGATTCTTCCCCTTTCCATAAAGTCCAAATGACAGTATACAGTTTGCTCTGGTGATCATGCCTGATTCTTCTTTCCCATAGGAACATATGATGTCATTTTGCAGTTAAAACATTCAATAATTCATTTCACAAACTTTTATCTAGTGCCTATAATATGCCAGACACAGCGATATTGTGGGGACATGAACACAGATTTTAAAATTTAGTGGACCATATTTGTGCCAACACTAAATAGTGTTTATCAAGTGTCCATTTGGCTCTGCGAAACCTTTTCTTTCATAGAAAATATACAGTCTAGTAACAAATTATGATGATTCGCTAATTTCACTCTTACCTAATAGGAAGCAAAATTGCCCAAATGTACATTTTATACAAGGGATTTAGGATTTTAAGGAAAAGCACAAATGTCATAAGGGTTAAGTGGTTATTTCCAGTTTTTCCATGAGTATTCAATGGAAACGATAAGGTGTTCCTTAAAAGTTCTATACTTACTCATCTCTGCAAACAGCTGTCTTCTTTCTGCCATGGTATTTCCTCTTTTCCCACTATCTTCAATCATTCTAGGAGACAAAATGGTTACAGTGTTATTACCCTCATGCTATTGAGGCAAAAGAGCCATTTCTATGTAAACACACTTGCTGTAGTTATGTCACAGAGACAAACTATTTAAAACTGTGTATTTAAGAAGTGTAGCTTTACTTTCACTAATTTAAATCACCATACATATTTTTTCCATACACAGTGTTGTTGTAATTGTTAGAGGAGGTATAAAATTTTTATTTTCTAACATAAAAATAACTACAATGGCAGATGACCTTGTGCCAAACTGAATTCAACCATCCACCATCTGTTAGGTGGTTCATTTCCCATATAGTTTCTCTTTCAATTTGGGGAATACCTATGAAGAATATAGAGCAGATATTACAGATTCCATTCAAGAAATGATGATATTGAGAATCTCATGAGATTTAGTAAAGTTAATGGTGAAAACATTTGGACTCCAAGACCAGTTTGCCTTCCACCATATTCTGCTGCAAGTTGTCCCTGTGCACCCCAAACCCTGGTTTGGATGCAGGTTATTTTCTAAATATTGATCTTTAAGTTGAGTGTTTGGAACCTGCAACGGTTTTTCTATGCATAATAATTTCATGCAAGGTGGTTAGGTTCACACCTCTCTGCTTAACTATACTCCTGTCTGCAGTAATCATTTAAAAGTGCTATGAAAATGCCAACAGATAAAACAGAGAATCAAAAAATGTTTAAAAAATTAAAATTTGACTTGAGGAGAAAGAAGATAATGAGAAAGTTAATGGAAATGTTCTTTAGCTCAAGAGAGGAATTTGGGGTAAATATTAAGGGTTTTACAGGTTGATGGAGTTGATTTTTTATTGTATCTAATTAAACTTTTGAAAAACTAAAGTTTCCTCTCTCATACATGCAAATACATATACACATATACCACCATGTTCTGATTCTCAGGGGGCAGTAAACAGAAGGCATAGCTGATCTTTTTGCCTGTCTTTCAATGGACCCTGCTCTTTCTCAAATATGGTTTTCTGTCTATGCTATTTTTTTGGCCCAGATTCCCTGCTCCCTATGCCTGGCTAATTTGCAATAACCTTTCAGCTCTTAGTTTAGGTGGATCTTCCTCTGAAATTCTCCCTAATTCTATAATTGTCTGGGTTTGGTGCCTTTCCTCTGAGCCTCCACAGCCCACTATCCCTTTTTCTCAATGCTGAAAATTCACTTAACAAATCTTTATTGAGTGCCTTCTATACTCCAGGAACCAAATTAAGTTCTAGGTATACAACAATGATCAAGTCACAGTTCCTACCCCCAAGGTGCTTATACTCTAGTCAGGGAGATACAAAAGTACAGAAGCAATGAAACCACAAGAAAGTAATTATAGCCATAGCAGTGGAAAGATATGTGAGTGTGAGAGACATTGACTACCTGGGGGTAAATTTAACAGAACTGGGTTGCAGAAGACAGGTCAAAAGAGAATAGAGCTGTGTACAGAATAACTCACCTAAGGGTAAAAGAAAATATTGGTGAAAACCAATGTGATGCCAGTTATTCTGGTCAAAGAGCCTCACCAGTTGTTTCTATGAGTGAGGGATGATTTGCCTACTGACAGGAAGGGAAAGAAGGGCATGGAACAGCCTTGGTTTACAGAGTTTAGGGAAGAGTGTGTTCCCATTCATGATGGGTGATGATGTACCCAGGGTCTGGCCTAAATAATAACTGGAAAAGAATAGGGTTATTAATGAAGTGTCTTCAATTTGGTAACAATTCAGTGCTGAACACAGTCAAGTACTTTCTTTTTATGATTTTAAATATGCAGGTATGGTTGGTATATAGAGATCACACCCTTCCTGATTCACAGAACCCCATCTCCTTTATTCCAGAGGAAGTGGGTAGATAATAATCTGACATTCACAAAATAGTCTGGATACAGCTTCCAATTTTTATTTCAAGAGCTTAGAAGTCGTGTTGAAGCAATAGAGAGATAGAGGATAGAACCAGTGATATGTTCCTGCATCTGTCTGTATGTTGGAATGAGATGAAAAGAACTGTTAAAAATAAATCACAAAGGATGGCAGTCTGGAAAGCTCTGATTGAAAATGTCAGGGAAGGAAAGACTGGCCTCCAAACCCACAGCGCTTACTGCCTGTACCCCTCAATTGGTACCGTTTGTGATATCTCTTTTCTAGTTAACTTTTTGTGTGTTTCTCTGTAAGGTTTTTGAGGGTGGTGACTTCAAACATTTTAAATTCTTCACAGTGCCTAGCAATCCAATCAGTAAATGATATGTCCAGTTAGTATTTATTGAAAAAAAATGAATGAAACAAAAAAAAATAGAGGAAAGAACAGTAAGAGCTAAGTTTGCTCTCCATGAAATGGACTTTTAATGATATTTTCCAAAACTGATTCACAGAAGAGTTCAATTCAGATTGTACTAGTTTCAGAAATTATTTGAAATGAAGGAGACTAATTTTTATCTCTTATAATCTAGGACCATACGTTTTAAAGCAAAATCTTGTCTTATGAAACAGAAGCTAAAATAGATGCAAACTACATTGATGTCACCGTTCGGTCTATTCATCATCATTTTGTGATTAATTAACTCATGAAAGAACCATAATTAGTTATATAACAGGAATTAATTCTCACTTCTAAGTAAAATGTGTACCTTATAAGGACAAGAAGGAAAAACTCAGTCATGTGAAATAATAGAAAGCATGGAATTTAATTATAAATATAAAAGGAAAACAACACATTTCTCATTTCACCGCTAAAGTTTCCTGGGAAGCAGCACTATTAGATAAAATTGAGAATACACATTTATTACCCATTGATCACAGTCATAATAGTAAAAAGGGAAGGCATGTTAGTTTACTGATTACATGGATTCAACAGAGGGACTGATGGACAGAGTCTATTCATGAATCGAACTGGCAAGGAGCACCACCATGGGCTCCTTAGTTTCCAATTTAACTCTGATCAGTGGGACTTGATATACATAATGCTTGACTTTCTTCTTAGCAAGAATGAAGAGCAAAACTTTCAGTAGGGGAAGGTAGGAGGGTTTTTGCAGAGAGCAATTTTGCTTCTGAAATTGTCACGAAGCTCTGCTTTTCATGAATTTCAGTATTACAACAGCTGCCCAAAGTCATATAGAGGAGATGAAGGGGAAAATAACCCATCTTTGAGATACTAATGTCACAAGGTGTGTGGCTCACCAACAGGCCTAATTTGGTGAGTTTCAGTTACTCCTTCATGTAGACAAGATGCTTGCAACCTTAGAATTTACCAGATTGCATAAATGTCAAAATAGCAAAAGGAACTAACAGGTGATGAATAAGTGATGAGCCCCATTAAGTAATTTCCTTTACTAGGGTTCAGTCCCATGAATTATACAGGGTGTGCATTGTTTTCACTTATGAGAATCTATCCATTTCATTTACTTAAGAAATATTTATAAGGTAGCTATAATTTGTCAGATACTCTGCTAGTTTCTCAAGATCCAAAGATGAATAAGACATGATCCTTGCTTTTAAGAAGCTCACAGTTTAGAAGGAGAAACAAATTATTCCAAATGAGAATTGTATTTGGTGTAATATGTACAATAATAAAAATACATACTAAATATAGTAATCTACTTCTGGGAAATCTGAGGGACGCATCGAAGGGTGACTCTGGAACAGAGTTTATAGGACAAACAAGAATTTTCCAGATGGAAATGAGTGGAGGAAATGGTAATCAGAGTTAGAGGTAATCATGGAAAAAACATGGAGCTTTAACAAGAATATATGGGAACTGGGAATAATTCAGTATTGCTGAGTGCAAGTGTGAGCAGAGACGCCAGAACAGGCATCAGATCTAGAAGGTCTATTCTCACATCTGGACAGTGTAGGGCTTTCCAGAAGATCAGATGCCACCGTGGTTAAGTAGGAAACTGATGTGTACAGATTTAGGTTTTGGCAAGGAGATTCCAGCATACTGAGTGGAGGAAAGCCCGGGCAGGTGGGAGGGTAGGGATGGGAGAACATGATTAAGGGAAGAGTCCAGTTTGCTGGAAATTTCTGTGATTCAGGAGCAAGAATATTATGTCTTATGCTAAAGGATTGTTTTGAGATACAGGGCATGCAATGGGACTTGGTGATTTGCGGTCTCCGTGAAGAATGGTGGAGGAGGACAACTCAGTCTTTGCTCTCCCACACCACGTCACACACTGGAGAAAGCAATCTGCTGCAGTAACGACTTCATAGAAAGTGAGCTCATCAAGTCACCTTGTTCCAGCATCGTCATGAAAAGGGGGCCACAAAATTGGACAGGGAAGGCTCCCGCTCTCTGCCACTATTTGTGGGGGACAGGCTAAATAACAGAGTAGAACAGTGAGGGAACCAGCAAGAAATAGAGAATAAATCAAAATACAGGGCACAGAGTGTTAGAAGAAATGTGAATTGTATTTTGGCACAGTGAGAATAAGTTCACATTGAAATATCACATTCTTGAGTTACTTCCTTCATGACACTTCTTTAATCCAACATCACCCATACTAAACACACATTTCTATGCCACATGACATAAGAAGTTTTAAACGTAAAATCTTAAACTGATGCTGTCTTACATTTGTATAACTTTCTGAGGATTATAAAATGCTTCTCCCATATAACCTTGTGAAGAATTTGGGGAGATATTATTATTCCCCAGTTACAGCTGAAGAACTTGAGACTCAGGCAGGTAAAAAAATATTTCCCAAAAAACACACTTTCTGGAAGGGGAAGACATTTAATCCACTTTTTTTTTTTGGCTTTTAATTTTTAAATTCCTAGGCTGGGATGAATTCTAATCACCAGTAATCTTACTCCAGCTGCCACTGTTCAATACAAATTAAGATTTCCTGAAACTAGTAAGTGAAAAGAAGTTGCTAGAGCTTGGTGATTGACAGGCCAAAAGGAGGCGGAGGGGAAGGGTCCACAGCTCTCTCAAACTGCAGGAGAGATTCCTTCGTGTGCTCCTCCCTAACGGAATCCTCCTATTCTAAAACAGTGTTTTATTGGACATAATCATGGAGATGAAAATGATTCCCAGTGTCCAGAATGATGTAGACCCAGATACGTAGAAACACATCAACTCACACACTGGCTCGCGCTCTCACGTTTTAAATCCACAAAAGCCAACAATGTTTTTAGAAATGTCTGGCTCTGCTTTGCCTCTGCTCCACTTGAGGAAACACTTAAGACCTGCAGACTTTGTGCTTAGTATGACGAGCCTGTTTCCGGGCCTTACTTCCCTCTGCTTTGCTCCAGGGGGATAACAGGAGGGTGCTGTGTTCAGCAATTACCAGGCCCTGCAATCCCCCAAGTTAATAACTGCGGTGAAGGCCATTTCAAGCTCCTTTCCTCCTTTAATTGATTTATTGGTGGCATATAAATGCCTGTTTCCATTTCTGTTAATGAAAGAGGCCTCTGATACGACTTTCGCAGTTTTACATTCTCGTCCTCATCTTTGGCAATATAATAAAAAAGTATTCAGAGCTCTTTCCCGAGGCAAAGTATAATTGCACTTGCTTTTACTTCCCAGTCCTTTATCAAGATGAGCCCCTGTAAGAAGGAAAATGCTGTTACTAAAATAAATGGCTATAATGGGTTTCGGATTTCTTTTTCTTTGAATGTCATCTTCTGCTCTTGGAACTTGGGTCTTGTAATTGGGGGGCGAGAGGTATGAGCTCACTATTTTAGTATAATGACCAGCTGGATGCATTATCGGGGATTTGATCTCCCCTCCGAAGTACCAAGCATAGGTACTTGGCTGTGACTGCCCATCACACTAGCCTGGAGACCTTGTGAAAATGCAAATACCTCGATCTACTGAATCTGGGGTTGGAACGGAGCACTTGTGTTTTTAAGAGCACCAGAGGTGCTCCTGATATGTAGCCATGTTTGAGCTAGAAATAGAATATGAGTTGAGTTTGACCATAAACCTACTGGCAGAACATTAGGGTGGAATTCTTATGTTGCTTTGTTATATGTTTCTCTTGTTTGTAAGACCCACTTTAAAAAATGTACCTTGAGCCCAGGGAGTAGATAATTAATTCTTTGGGGAATGTCAATATACCTAAACATTTACATACAGTGATATGGGTACCTAAAGAGGCAAAATTGAAGAAATAGAAAATGCCATTAAAAATTTGAGAAAACCATTTTTATTCCAGGAAGAACAACTCTGAGCGGTACTGTCAAGTCAGGAAGGAACTTGCTGTTCTGGGGTAAGAGTGTACCTGACGTTTAAGGACATTTGGTTTTGTTTGCTTTCATTTGGCCTAGTAAGAGGCTGGGACTCCTGCTCATTAGCACCTGCCATCACCCTCATCCCCCCTTATTAGTAGTAATGGCTTAAAGATTTCAGAGCACGGCTGGGAGCAACTTGGCGTGGGTAAAAAGGAACCTTTTGGAAGGAAGACGATGAAAATTTGAACTCTGTAATGTGGGGTTCGAAGTTATTAAAATGTTTCTGAAGGACTGGAGAGCCCTGTCTCGGAGCCCGACTGAAAGGACCTCTTCTAAGGGGAGATCACTCTAAGAAGGGGGTTGTCTATACTGATGCTACCAGCACTTCATTGGGACCCAAGATTTTTCAGACCACCCTTTATTCAATAGGATGTGCCTTTGGGACAATAGTATTGTGTGTGTGTGTGTGTGTGTGTGTGTGTGTGTGTGTGTGTATTTCTCAAGAGGAATAATGTTAAGAGTATAGCCACTTGGTCATGGTGGAACGAACTATGGCAGTCCCTAACACTAGAGAGAGAGGTATCTTTGTCCTCCTATTGGGATTGCTCAATTCTTAGCTTCTGGGGGATAGGTGTTAGGAAATGACTGCCTTCTGATCATTTGGAACTTTCTCAATTCAGTGTAAGATGTCAGAGTTCATAAACATAGGTCTGTTTCTTTTTCCTACATGTCTAATACTTGAAAACAAATAAGCGAAAGGTTCCCTCCCTCCATAAGTAGAAGAAGATTATTTTTCATTAATCTTGCAATGGGACAACCTCCATTTTGTAACAAAATTTTTGAGCCCCACTTACTATAGTGAGATTATACTGTAAATATAAGAGTAAAACATTTTGTAAATGTTTGTAAATGTAAAGAGTAAAACATTTATATTTATAAGAGTAAAACATTTTGAAAAATTTTAAGATTGTAATTCCAAATTTTGTTCAAGTGACAGAGTTAACTTTAGCTTCTCAATAATGAGGCTTCAAAATGACAGGATGTATTAGCTGATTAAGCAGTGCAACGCTGTCTAGGCCATAATTTAAGCTTTAGATCCTTTTAATGATTTGATAAAAGGTAAGGATACTCACCCCACCAAAATGTTTATGGACGTACATGGATAATCAAATAAAGGAAATATAGTTGCTTACGTGGGCTGGTTTAGGGGAAGAAGGCTGGGAGTTGGTGAGGATCAAATGTAGCTTTGTTTTGTAGGGAGCACCAACTGTTGGTGAAAGAGAGTGGCCGGTCACAGTGGGTGTACCTGCAAAGCAACTGCCCAGGGAGACAGTGCCAGAAGGCTCGTGGGGGTCTCTTGAGGCCAGGCAAACAGGAAGGATGTTGAGGAGAAGGCAATGATGGGCTCCTCACAGGGTAGAAGCCAGCATGCCTGGGTCTACACACTTAATGTTCATGTGTCAGGCTGAAACTCGAATCTGATCAATCCAAAGTGCTTTAGAACATTATGACGTGACTCCTGGTGCTTGAAAGAATTCTAACTCATCTTTCTTTTGAAAGATCTTAAAAAGAGCAGTAGAAAGAGATAGGTACCCCCCCGTCCAATTCTAACGCATTAAGGGAAAAAAAAAATGGGGGCAGTTACTGACCCATGGGCCAATTGTTATCTGGACTTCTGGGAGTATGACTTCCAGGAGAAGAACTGGGAAAAACAAAGTGAGAATAAGTGTAGGACATGGCATTGAGCATCAAGAAACGGGCCAGGGAGGCTTGTGTGCTTCAAGATGTCCATTTTTTATTTTTTAGGGTTAAGGAATGTTTTGTGTGGAGACATAGAAAAGGCAGAGTCAGGTAAGAAAATTGTTTTCTGCTGTAGGATGAGAAAATCAGACTCTTTCTGGGAGGAGAAATAGTAATAATAAGATTAAAAGAATAACTGCCACAACACTATTTAAAACAATTACCACTTTACAAAAAAGCTCGCCCTGTACCAAGCATTATGCAGGAGTTTTCTCATTATGTTTTTAGAAGAACAGCATATGTTGATATTGGTATTCCTATTTTACCAACATGGACACCGAACTTCTGAGAAATTAGGTAATTACCTAAGTGACCAGTTTAGAGTTTCGAACCAGACACATCTGACTACAGAGCCCACCGAGCTTCTTAAGATCAAAATGGTGTTGTATGAAGTAAGACTCAAAGGAACTTCTCCTTTTTCTCTGAGGATGGTGGTGGTGGGACCTTCCCACACATAGACACAATGAACGAGGCCGAAGCATCACTGAAGATGGGCATTAGTGGATGCCAAGGGGAGTTGGGTGGGACGGTGGTAAGGGGTTGGGCGCTGGCATGATTTCGCTAAGGAAAGAAACCTACAAGTCATAAAGCACATAGATCCTCTGCACTCCCTGCTTCAAGTTCTCCCACCTCTCCTCTCTTTTCATTTTATTCCCTCTTTCCTGGATCCAGATTCCTCTTCTTGCCCTTTCTTTTCCTTTCCTTAACTCTGCTCCTTTATTCACTTTCTTCATTTCTATGTGTATTACGGAATATGACTCAAACCAACAAAATAAACAGTTCTTAAGATTGAGAAAGAAAGACCAAGCAAGTATAGCAGGAAAAGAAAACAATGTTATATGGTGAGTAAGTTCTGTGGATCTAATGTATAGCATGGTGACTGTAGTTAATAATAATGAATTTTATTTTATTTTATTTATTTTTAAAGATTTTATTTATTTATTTGACAGAGAGAGAGAGAGAGACAGCGAGAGAGGGAACACAAGCAGGAGGAGTGGGAGAGGGAGAAGCAGGCTTCCCGCGGAGCAGGGACCCCGATGTGGGGCTCGATCCCAGGACCCTGGGATCATGACCTGAGCCGAAAGCAGACACTTAATGGACTGAGCCACCCAGGTGCCCCAATAATAATGAATGTTAAACTTTAAACTTTGCTAAGAATCTTAAGCTTTCTCATCAAAAAAAGAAGGTAACTACTTGAGGTGATGAGTGTGTTAAGTCACTTGCTTATGGGAATCATTTCAAAGTGTATAGGTATATCAAATCATGTTGTACGCTTTACAGATGTTACAGTTTTATTTGTCAATTATACCTCAATAAAGCTGGGAAAATTAAGTTTATGCCCTTAAAATGCAAATTTCCCTGGGAGAATCAGAAAGTTCACCTTGGTTTAATTAATTTGGTTGGTTTCTTCCTCTTCTTTTTTTTTTAGAGAAAGCGAGAGAGTGTGGGGGAGGGGCAGAGGGAGAGAGAGAGAATCTTAAGCAGGTTCCATGCCCAGCATGGACCCCGAAGCGGGGCTCAACGTGGGGCTTGATCTCATGACCTTGAGACCATGACCTAAGCCAAAAACAAGAGTCGGACACTTAACCTACTGAGCCACCCAGGAGCCCCAACTCTCTTTTGAGATAAAGAGGGCAAATGGGGGGAGGGGACTAAGACAGGCAGGAAGGAGGATGTCAATAGGACCACTACTATCTTTTTACAGATTCAGAACCAATACAAAGCATGAAAAGAACACAGGGTTCCAAATACAGTCCATGAAAGATATGAAAAGATGAAAGAGAGTGTCTCTTGTTTTTAAGCCCCCCTCCTCCTTACTAATTCTTCTGTATATCTCTCAAAATATATTTGTGCCAAAACAAATATTTTCAAAGGGCAAATCTCAAGAATCCTAGATGGTAAAAGAAGCTATTTTGTTCTCACTTAAAATGAGGAATAAGGGAATCTACATTTAACAACTTTTCAGTCTAGTGTAATTTGTCGGTAGAAAGTGGAATGGAGGCTAACCCAGAGTTAAATATTAAATTAATTAATATCATGCTATTTTTTCCTTTCTCTACTCAAATTCTCTCAGCGGAAAATATCTCAGCCTGATACAATATAAAACAATCCAGGAAACGGCAATGACATTGTAGGGATTCTGATGATTCCTATCCAGTAAAGTCACGGCCAAGTCTATGGGGTTAATATATGCACATGCCAAAATTAAATAGGCCACATGGAAAAGAAACAGGCAGAGTGTATGAGCTGCCAGAAGTTATGGCTGCAAGATCCCCAGCAGTAAACAACGGCATTCTGCACACCACGGTCCTTTCCCTGAGAGGAGGGGTGACTGGCCTGACAGGAGTAGAGAATGGAAAGAGAAGAAACAGAGGCAGCCCTTATTTCTTGCCTCTGGATCTGTTTTCATGACTTAGAAGCCTCTTCGTTATGTCCCTTCCTTTGAAGAGGATTTGTCTGAAATTAAGGAATGACTGGAAGAAATCTCTGTTTCTTGAGAGAACCATGGCTCTAAGTTGGTGGTTGCCAAGAATTTTAGTGGGGAAGAATAGCTGGTGGGAAGGCGCCTTCTTTCTCAGTCTTGAATCTCGCAGGCCCTCTGGATCATTTTGTGGAGGCAGACGTATGAATGCCTGGGTCATGTGGCAGGAAGGGACTCTGAGATTCGTTTGCAGAGAATAATAACCAAAATAGTTAACAGGCATTAAGTGCTTACCATGTGTGGGTAGGCTCTGAATTATAAGCATTTTACAGGCATTGTCCTATTTATTTCTTACCCTAACTCTGAGACAGGTCATACTACACTACCTTGTTTTATAGAGGAGAAAACCAAGGCTGAAGAGGTAGACAGAATAATGGCCTCGCAAGGAGGCGCTGGTCCCAATCTCTAGAATTTGTGACTATGTTACCTTACATAGCAAAGGGACTTTGCAGATGTGATTAAATTAAGGATTTTATGATGAGGAGATTATCCTGGATTATGTGGGTGGGTCCAGTGTAACTATGAATCCTTATAAAGGAAAGAGACACTTTGATGACGGAGGTAAGGCTGAAGACCGAGGGATGAAGGTAGCCTCCAGAAGCTGGGAAAGGCGAGGTAATGCATTCTTCTCTCCAGAAGGAAAGCAACCCTGCCAACACCTGATTTTGGCATAGTCAGACCCTTTTTGGACTTCTGGACCTCCAGAACTGTAAGATAATTGTTTTAAGCCACAAATTTGTGATAATTCATTATGGCAGCAATGGGACCCTAATCCAGTTTGAAAGGTTAAGAAACTTCCACGCGATCACATTGCTGGTAGCCACAGAACCAGGATTGGCACTGCACAAGTCTCTCCAGAGGCTTTATATGGAACCATCATGCTACAAGGCCAACCTCTGCCTCCTTAGACTCCGCTAGCTCCCAAAGACCATTCATTCATTTGCTGAGATCTACTATGTTATTGCCTAATGTTTATGATCCTATGTAATCCTCAGATCTGGAGGTGTTATCATTCCTACTTTACAGATGAGAAGAGTGAGGCTAAGAGATTTTTAAAAGCTAAAATTTACATCTAGGTCAGTCTCCCTGACTGTCATTGCAAGTTTTTAGCTTCTTCATCCTACTGCCATATATGTGTGACCAACATTTACTTGGCATCTGCTAAACACCACCATAAAACATAAATTCAAATTTGAGTGTTTGTCCCTCAGTAATTCTTGAACAAATCTAGATGGTCCTACAGGAGTCACTAAACCAACTACGCTCTAGGAATATTCCACTCCAGATGGTTAGTGGTAGGATCTCTGGACACAAAGTTATCATTGACACAAGCTCTTTCAATCTCAGTGGCTTAATGATTAGAATTAATTAGGCTACACTCTGATGCCATCTATATCAACACATTTAATTAGCTCTGATTGCTTAATTAATATGGTCAACTTTAATAGCAGTCAATCTAGTAAAGAATATTCTCAGATTATTAAAATATGAGATCACATATCTGACTATCACGATAGAAGAATCATTAGAACACAGTCTACCACATATAAAAAATCATCTGGATGGGAGAATACCCTGCTTCTAACAGATATAATATTCTGAAACATAGGAGTTGCTAGCTAACCAAAGGGTCTGGAAATGAGGTGCCTGCTGCTGGGAACTTTATGATCCCCAGAAAGCCTATACCACAACGAATTGCATTTACCCAATTAAAAGATCACATCCTTTTATTATGTTATATTATTTTTACCATAATATAAAGGACAAAATGATATATAATACAATTTTGTAGAAAACGGACCTGCCTAGAGGACCAGAAAACAAAGCTAATTATTGAGTCATAATCCCCAAGTTAACTGCTAAATGGAACAAATTAAATACACACACACGCACAATCACCGTTTCTCTGACTCCGTGGCGCTCCTTCTTCAAACTACCCCCACTTCCACAGACACACGACTAGAAACAGTCACAGTGATGCCAAGTAAGAGCTGTAGCCCTTGAACAAAACATTTTTAGCCAAATAGCATCAATGCCACTGCGGGTATGCTTTTGAGATTGGAAAAGTCCATTCTTGTGATGCATCACTATATGTCTGCTCCGTGAATCCGTGAATACTGAAAGCAAGTGTTCCAGATTCATGCTCCAGTGTCTGCATTTACGGAAACGAGTGTCCCTGGACCTCGTGAGAACATAACAAAGGGTAATAAGCGGCAGGCTCAGCATCCAAGACTGAACAAGCGGTTCCTTTTTAAACAAAGGTTTTTGCGGAGGGGTACTCAAGCCATTTCCTGCCGGTCTGGCCACACAGACTAGCGCCCACCATTTCACTGTCATTTAATGCCCCAGAGCAGTGATGCATTTCATAGTACGTTAGTGACTTCAAAGACTTAATGAGTCTAAACTACTACCTGGAAATGATTAGGTACTCAGAGAAATAACTACTGAAAAACTGTTCTTTAAAAGCTCCAGAAAACTGTCGCAAGGGATTCTGGGACATCGGTAGTTGTTATATGTGACCAACAGTATCCTTCGAGCTCACACGGTGTAGAAATGCATCTCAGAGAGGCTCCCTTCCAGCTGGGCTTGAAACATGAATCAGTCCTGTCTCTTACACAGTTACATCAAGGCAAGGCATTTCAAATAAAATACAGAGCCTGCATAACATTTCAGGGGCAAAAAAAAAAAAATGATTTGTAAGTAAAGGAGTCAGACCAAGAAGCTCCTCATTGTTATTTCCCCATTTGTAATATGTCTGTAATATGGTTTCCCAACTCTGTGGTGTCACTTGGTGAGAACAATGACACTCAGAAATCAAGTGATAGGTTTAAGGCTGCACAATGAAGTAGCAACCTCAAAACTTTTAAATTCTTGGGTCCTGGTTAGAGATGCTTTTCAGTCTATAATATTGTATCATACTGCCTTCACAAATCAATGACACTTTTCCTCTTTTCTGATGTAGTGATCTACTTCTTTGAGGCAGTGCCTCTAGTGTTAAATGGTCTCCAAAACTTTTATCACGAAATGAATATGGGGTGTTAGGGATGGGGGTCAGGGGAGTAAAGAATGAGAACCTTGGAGTTCACAAATGATTGTTATAATCACAAGGGCCTGCAGAAGTCTTCTCAAGCAGGCAGGGCCTGTGGAACCAGATGCCTGAAAATGTTTTAAACTTGAGTTATTGTTCTCTAAGGTCCATTAATAGTCTGCAAAGTGGCCAAGCTAATGAGTTCTTGAAAAGACAGCTTTTTGAAGTTTGGGGTGCCTTTTTTCATCCCAACTTTAAGGATTATGCCAATATTTTCTGGAGGTGTGTAGGGGACAGACTAGTTGTGATGGTGAAGAATAGAAAGAGACTAAACCTCTCACCTCCAAGCAAAACGAAAAAAGAAAAGAGGTCATTTTTCATTTTTAAATGTCACAGTATGACCAGTGTGCTTATTTTTAATATAGAGCCTGCTTATATCCTAATCACACAGAATCAGAGTCAGGTGTTTTTTAGTTTTAAAAGTTTAAGCTAATTATGTAGTTTTTCTCTGCAAAAGTTGTCAAGAGTTATTTGCAACATGCTCTTGGCAACTTTTTCTAGCCCAGTATTCAATGCTAATCCTCCGGTAATGTGGTGCTCATGGCTCTGGGCTCTCAGAACCAGGACTGGCACAGGACTGAGAGCCCTGCACGAGAGCCCTTGAGGGAAGGGGCTTGGGAAAGAGGCGTTACTATTACATCGGCATTTCTTACTGTCAAATACTCCCCTCTTACAGACAGAGCAGACTCCTAAGAGTAGGGGCAAGGAACAGCAGACAGAAGGAGGGAATAAAGATGTCAAGGTGCAGAGGGAGCAGAAGGCAGAGGAGCTAAAAGAGGGTGACCACTCAACCTCAAGGAAGGTGTCCAGGCTTGCCTTGCTTTACTTGGCAATGGGGATTTTGGTAAACCATGGGAGAGGCAAACAACCAACATGGACACCTTTGTTTTGAAGCAAGCAGACATACCACATTGTTTAATTTCGGAAGTCCCTGGGGTCTTCTCACTAGCAGAGGCTATACTGTGGCTGTCTTTCTTGGTTTAGATGTCATGCTTTATTGTGGCAGCCTGTGATTACATGAGCTCATTTAGGAACCATGCCTTTTGTATCTAATGGCCTCCATAGTAAATAAAGATGCATTCTGGCGAATAGGGAGTAAATGCAGGATGGACTTCCCACCACCTTTAAAGTCCAAGTCTTTAAAATGTCTTTGTAGGTCCTAAGCAATATGGCTCCTAGGTTCATCGTTGGCCCACGCACTCTGTTCACTCACTGCACCGCAGTCACTCATGGCTCGGGGCCTTCCCTTCCTTTGCCTGGAATATTCTCTTTTCTGTTCCCTGTGCAAATCCCAACCCCTCTCAGCCCCAAACCCGGCCAGCTCTCATTAGCCTCACTACCCTAGGGCGGCCTTTCCTAATTTCGCTAATACACTCTAGCTGTCTGCTTTCATAATGCCCTCACAATTTACTTTTATAACAGTTATCACAATTGTAGTCATAGAATACTTTATGAAATTGGTTTTTTGGGGTCTGTATCACTCATAAGACTGTCAGTTTCATGAAGGGCATGCATCATCTCAGGGGTGTTCATTAGTACCACTAGTGCCTAGAAGGAATGAATAAGGCCAAAGGAGGATCATTACACCGGCTGCAGGCCATTCTTGTGGCTTTCACTGTACAGAGAGGAAAAGAGGAGCCACTGGAAGATTTCCGTGCCCAGGAGTTAAAAAATGCAAGCAGTAATGACAGAATATTAATCTGACAGTGAATGCACAGGATGAATTGGAGAAGCCTGGGAAGATCGGACTTGGAAGGTTTGGCGGTGGAACTCGGCTTTTCCTCTCTCAGAGCAGTCGTTGGTCATACTATACACTGTTCAGAGGGAGGACCATACCATAGATGGGGCTCAGTTGTTGCTAAGAGAAACTACTTACAAATAAAATGAGAGAAATCACTCACTTTCCCTCTTACGGTTTCAAATATATTTTTAGGAGATGGGGAGATGAGGTAAAGAACAGACTATCTGAGGAGGAATAATGAAGACTTCACCTCAATAAGTAAAGTTTTGTGATTATTTCACAAAATAATTTTGCACACTTATATATGATTTTAACTTTTAAACTGTAGGCTGTGTGTGGATGAGAACTTAGATAATAGCAACTTTCATAGGTATAATTTGACTCTGCCTCCCTCCTCATTATAAGATAGTTCTTTCTTTGATGATTAAAATAGTCTTTATATACATCAGAAACAAACAGTCCTGTTTCAGGTAAGCCCCAAATGGTCAATTTTGGATAACTCTGAATGTTTCCAAAGATACCAAATATCCTCCAAATACTGATACTTTCACTATACAGGAGTTTAAAAATGAATACAAGTTAACTTTTACTACTTCCCCATTTTGAATGGAGTGAACTGCTTCCTGTGCCAAAGAAGATGACAAGTGTTGCCCCGTGGCCTCTCATGTCCTTCTGGACAAAACTGAGGACATGCAGTACAGTAGGAAGAACACATCGAATGAGGAACAGGTAGAGAATTATTCCCCAGATTCTGTCATTTCTAGAACAAGATAGGTTTATTTTTTTTAAAGATTTTATTTATCTATTTGAGAGAGAGAGAGAGCTTGAGAGGCAGTACAAGCTTTGGGGAGAGGCAGAAGGGAGAAGCAGACTCCCCACTGAGCAGGGAGCCCGATGTGGGGCTTGATCCCAGGACCTGGGATCATGACCTGAGCTGAAGGCAGAAGCTTAACCTGCTGAGCCACCCAGGAGCCCCCAGATAGATAGGTTATTTTTAATGCAGGGTTTTGAAGCAGAATTTCCAACTCCATGGCATAGATGTCTTTTGTGTATATCTGCTATAAAGTTAAATTCTATATATTAAATACTGTTTTTCCATTGATTTCAATTTTTAAATGAGCAATAAATTCCAGAAGTAGTAAGGGCATAGGACGTAGTCTTTGGGGGTGGGGTGGGATGAGGACTCTGTATGACATAATATAATAATAATAATAAAATCTACAGCAAAAAATTTAACTCCTTTTATCATGTCTTGGTGCTCTTCTTGGTGTATGCTGCTTGTCCCTCATTCTTAAAGTGCCTAGCATATTATAAGGTTGCCAGATTTCGTGTAAGTATGACTCAAATATAGGACATACTTCTACTACAAAATTATTCACTCTTCCTGAAATTGAAGTTTAATTTCACATCCTGTAATTCATCTGACAATGCTATTGAAATAACCTCCTAGACTCAGAAAATAGTTGTTGGGTGATTTAATTTTCTTTACTTTGGATTATAGAAAAGTCTCTTCCAGTTTGCAGATTTTAATTTTTGCCATGGAATCTTTTCTTCAAATTAATTCCTTCGCTGGAGCCAAGCATCTAAAAAAATAATAACAGTTGCTCTGGCAGGGAAAAGAGGGGAAGGAGGGCTGAATACAGCCCACTGAGGCTCCCATCCTTCGCTACTGTTGAAAAATCCATTTGTTTAGCCCAGACTTCTCACTGTCAGATGAGAAGAGGAGGCCCACGGAAGAGGGTGACTATAAATCCAGTGGCTTTGCTTTGCAATATGCAGTTCCTGCACATAAAGGCAACTCAGCAGTCCAGGAATGAGTTACACTCCTAAAGTTAATTTGTAAGTTTCATTATAGCACATTTTCCTGCTCAGAAAATGCTATAACGTTAAAGTTAGATTATTAGGTGATCCAACAAGGTAACTAAAAAGTGAAATATCTACCATGGGAAAATACTAGGGAAAAATGTAGCTATTTCACATAAATTATGGGTAAGATAGGTTTTCCTGGACTAGGCTAAAAGCCTAATGGTCATGGTTTGTATTAGTGAAACAGTGTAGAGGTAGGCAAACAAATATTCTATTGTCTTTTTTTAAGTTTTAGGGAGACTGATAAACCCATTGGAATTGGTAGGAGGCTAATCTGGTGGGCGGAGCAGAAAATGCAGAGAAACAAGGGGTGAACAGAGAAGGTGGGGCTCTGCTAATCTTTCCCAAACTCTTCAAGAGCTTATAACATTTGGAGAACATCTTACGTGACTTCACCATCCCTCACCTGCCCTATCACTTCTTCCTATAAAGTCACTAACTCTAAAGAAAGAGAAAAATCCTCCAATCCTATTATCTCTCCATTTATTCATTCATCTATTTATTAATGCAATGAAGGGTTAAATATGTGGGCCAGGCACTGTATGAGTCATTGGTGACATAGTGGTAAACAAGACAGAAATAGTTTCGACCCTCAGGAAACTTACAACTCATGGGGGGGGGGGAGACAGACATGAAAATATGACTGCAAAAATAATTAACTATAATTGTGCTAGTGATACCCAGATAAGTACAATTACTGCAAACACTGGCTACCTAATACAGAATCATCATTATCAGCAGCAGTATTTATTATGCACTTACTATGTGCAAAGGATTTTATATCCCTTGTATCTAAATTCACACAAATCTTGCAAAGTATGGAGGTAGGTATTATTATTATTATCACTTTTTAAAAAAAAAAGATAATGGAAAACTTCCTTTTTTCTGTGTATAACCTCGACTACCTTCCAAAGAAGCCATTGGAAAATCCTTTGTTCTGCTAGCATCTTGATGCATTTTGAGTATGAAAGTTAGGAACAAGAACAGAAGAGAGCTAAATTTCTCTGCATAGCAAGAGGAAAAATATTTGTAGTTCCTAAGAAACTATCTGGAGTCATGTGTGAGGGGCAAAAAAGAAAAGGAAAAGAATGACATTGGTAGAGAGATGAAAAAGGCTGTGTGCTCCCAGCCCCCCACATCCCCCAGCTCTACCAGTCCTTGCCAACCCCACACCTGCAGTGAAGTTACTAGACATGTCAGTATTGAGTGGATTCTTCGTGGATGCTGGAAAGGGGGTCAAGTTTCACTTACAATCTGATAAAGGGGGAAAAGAGAACACAGTTTGCATACTATTGGAACCAGACGAATGATAGGTTAAGGGACAGTAACTCCCAAGAATTCCCAAAGGTTGTGGGAAGGGTTTACACTTTCAAATTGGTTCACACCAACTTTATCTGACTCCCCAAGGGGGGAGGAAGTTCCAGCTGATAACTGGATTATCCAAATGAGTACATATGGACTCAGAGAGGTCCCAAAGCTAGTTATTGTATAAAAATTATACTTGAACCTAAATCTGACTTCAAGGTCTGTACTCTTCCTACTTTGTCATGCTTCCTCAGTTTTGTCAAGAAGGGTACAAGGGGCCATAAGGCAATATTTCTCACCCTATATGACTCTGTAGGGAATTAGCTCCAGACTGACCAAAGTAATGGCTGATGATTCTCATGTCAGAATCCCCCAAAATTGTGTGCTTCTTTAATGCTTAACATCCAAAGTACTTTTACATACATTACTTAATGTATGGAATTTTACTTCTTCTGAATAAAGAACTAAATAAATTGTGCTAAATAAATCCCAAGGGGTTGTTAGTGCTTTGTTACTACAAATCACTCATCCAGCTGTTCCTTCATGGGTATGATCTGCTATATGCAGCTTTGCCAAGCAGAGACACTCAGCTGGGGAGCAAATGTAGAAGTTGCGTTTGCTGTGCTTGTGGACAGACATCAAGAGCAACGTGTATATCCTGTAGGCTTTGGAAAGAAAACTGGGGACATAATGTCCTGGTTAAAGCAAATGCCTACATTTATTTTTGGAATTATTTCTTGGAACTGTGAGGAGATGAGTTTTTTCATGCAGAACCAAGGACAGGAAGCAAGAAGGTTAAGAAAATGCAAAAAAGCCCGAGTTCTTAAAGCTCTACTAAACTTAGCTAGTGTGTCCTGGAGGTTTAATCACTAGGTAGAGTAAATCCTCAGCAGGTATAAATAAACTTAGGTTCCTTTTAGATCATCTGCTTTGTTTGGGGAACCACCAGACCTATAAGGGCCATTTATCCCAAGTTGCCATTTATGTCTTTCCACCTTGAATTTTCCATCTCTTGTCTCTGAGTCCTCATTTAGATGATATTTACTTTTAGATCTTTGAGAGTGCCTGGTATGCTGTTGAAACTACTCTTTGAATGCCAACATGGAATAAGCCCAGCTTTCTTGGAAAAAGTTTAAAAACTGGAGTGTGAAATTCTTTTAATGTATACGAATCCCACAGCTGATTTTAGTGTCTGGAAAATATCCACCATTTTACCTACGGCATGCGCTCGGATGTATTGTTCTCTGTGTTAGCTCTCAGAGCAGTGTTTGCAGAGCAGAGAGATGCAGTTGCCCAGATGTTTCCTTCGGAAGGCTAGAGCTTTTGCTTGACCCCTTGCCATTTCACACACATGGCAACACAGAATGTCTCTCTGTTGCTCGACTGCACATGAAGCCGCCGTAGAGCTGAAGAAAGACAAACATTTGGGAGGGGAAGTTTGGCTATGGCTTTAGACATACCTTAGTTCCAGTCTCCTCACTGCCATGTTCTACCTGCAGGTTTTGGGGCGAATAACTTAAGTTTCTCTTACCGTCAATTTCCTTCTTTGACATTCACCTTCTGTAAATTCTGTGAGAACTGAATGAGGTAATTTTGTCAAATGCCTGGCACTGTACCTTCTAGTTTCTGTCACTGGACATCTGTCACAATGTCCTTCCAACATTCCCTTTCCTCCTTTTCTCCTGTAAATCTCTCTCGTCATCTACTCCATGTGTTTGCTGTGGGGCTGACTTTGTTTCCCTTCAGACAGAGAAGTAGAATACCCCATGCCCCCACCCCACCCGGCCACGGTGACTGTTCAGGGCTGTGCACACAACCCAAGCAGCCTTTTGCCACTTACTTGCTGGGATCTTGTTTGAGGTACTAAGAACAATTCCCTGCTGAGGATGCTGGTGGCCATCCTACTTGCCACTTGGAAAGTTCCTGTCCATGGGCTAGTGAGAGAACCCGAGATCTGGTTATGCTGTTTGGGTAGGACTCAATAGGAATACAGTTAAGCAGAAACTAGCAGAGCCTGGAAATAGGAAAAGATAGCACTTTGGGGATGTCCTCTGGGTCTCCAGAGTCTAAACAAGTCTAAAAAGCCAAGGGTACCTGGACTCCTTTTATTTATATCAATCAGTTCATCTTTTTAAACTGGTTGGGGAGGTATATCTTGCTGCAGTAGAAGGAGCCTATTATAATTCCCTTCTGTTCTCATGCATTATTTTTCTCAGATTAAAGAGAGGGCCTTGGGGGCGCCTGGATGGCCCAGTCAGGTAAGCATCTGTGTTCAGCTCAGATCATGATCTCAGGGTCTGCTTCTCCCTCTGCCCCTCCCCCTGCTCATGCTCTCTCTCTCTCAAATAAATAAATAAAACTTTAAAAGAAAAAAAAAAAGAGAGGGCCTTATTTTCCCCTCTCTTTCTCAAAATAGTTTTTGCCCTGATTCTTTACTATTTAGAAAAATTCCAAAAATTATACAAAAGAAAACAAAAACCATACTATTAGTGTTTTGGTTGATTCCCTTCTTGCCTCTTTTCTGTACAAAGCTGCATTCATATCGAGTATTCAATTTCAAATTCTACCTCTATAACCTAATTTATATCACAGCATTGCAAAAGTAGCATATATCTACTGGAGAAAGCTTAGATAACACAGAAAAGTAAGGACAGAAATTAATGTATTACCCACAGATTAATCATTACTGACATTTTATTTTCTTCTTTCTTTCTTTACTTTTTAATTTCAATATCAGGAGTCAATGGTAGATGGTATTTTATTTAAAGGTATATTCTCTCTCACTATTTATAAGACATTTAAAATGGTTTCATCATATAAACGTGCCGTAATTTAATTTATTAAATAATCTATTGAATTTATTAAATTATTTATCCATTATTGGGCATTTAGTTGTTTTAAAAATTATCTTAAATAATACTGGTTAATATCCTTGCTTACAAATTTTTGTGCAAAAGTATTGCCAATTTACAGTTTGAAAAGCAGAAGCACTAAGTCAATGCTCCTAAGTATTTTAAGTCAATTAAAAGTATTATCAAACTGCTCTCCAAAAATTTGTAGTAAGTTCCACTCCTACCAATAATTTATGAAATAGACTGATAAACACCCCCCTGGTAGCTGCATAGGATTTCTTATCTATAGAATGACTTCAGCTGCTCATTTTTCCTGTTACAAGGTATTTTCAATTTTTCACTGCTATAAATAAAGCTAAAAAAGAAAGATGTCTGTACATAAATCTTTGTATTCATTTCACACTTCTCTAGGTGATTCCAAAAAGGAAGTTTTAACCAAAGGGTGTAACTATTTTCAAAGTCACTGATACTTAATGGATATTGTCAAACTGCTTTCCAGAATTATTGTGTTAATTTATACTTCCACCAATAAAGTGTGAGGACGGCTTCCAACCTCACTAACATGACACGTTGCCACTATCAAAGCAAAACAATCCAACAGCAAAATATCTAAAAATATTTGCTCCTTTGAAAGGTGTTATGGCAATGTTTTAATTTCTTTGATTAAAAGTGAAGTTTAATATTTTTTCATATAGTTTTACTTTCACTTGCTTGTGAACTACCTATTTATGTCCCTTTCTCATTTTACCTCTTAGTATTTTTCTACAGGGTCTGCACAAGTTCTTTATATGAAGTCTACACACCTATTATCTCCCATATGTGGACCAGACATTCATTTTATGAATTGTTTCTATTATGTTTCACATACACTTTTCTGCGTTAGGATGCTGGACTTACTTCCCCTGCCAAGTATGCCCATCTGCATGTAACATATGCCCTGTCTGCACAAGGGAAGGCAGCAGAGAACGTGGGTTAAGATCCAGAGTGCTTTCACCTGGGATAACAGTATCTACCTTTCAGGACTATTGTGAAGAATAACTGATACAGCAAACATCATACAGTTTCTGATGCCTTGCCCATAGCAAGTTCTTACCGCTGTTAGCTACTACTTATATATTTTCCTTGACGATCATTTAACCTAGAATTTTACTAATGGTATTTTTTGATGTGAAGAAATTAAAAGTGTTAACATTGTCAAATATAACTTCTTTTTTCCATTATGAACCTCCATTTTTATACTTATAAGGCCCTTTCCTTTCACAGGTCATTTAAAAATCCTTCAGGTATTTATTCCAAAGGAAAAAAAAAATATATATATTTAAGGATTTTAACATGAATGGTCATAGTGGCCTTATTTGTAATAGTCAAAAGCAAAAACCCCAATGCCCATCACTGGATTAATGGAGAAACAATAAACAAACACAGCAATAAAAATGAACATATTGATTTATGCAACGACATGGTTGAATCTGAAAATAATTATGCTGAATGAAAGAAATTAGACAAAATGAGTATGCTCTGTATGATTCCATATAGAAAACTCTAAAAATGCAAAATAATTTATGGTGACCAAAAGTGGGTCTGTGGTTGCTTGGGAATGGGGAAGGGGTGAGAAGGTGGCATTACCAAGGGAAATGAGGAAACTTTGGGGGATGCTGGAAATGTTCACTATCTTGATGCTAGAGATGGTTTAAAGGGTAGACACATTATGTCAAAACATACTAATTCATACCCTGTCAATAATGGTTTATTGTCAATTATATCTTGATAAAGCTGTTTTAAAAATTCCTCTATATTTTTTCTAATTCCCATAGTTTGATTTGTTATAAGTATTTAAATCTAATCTAGTTGGAATTTATTTTGTAGTATGAATGAAGACCTTCTCTTTCCCCATGAGACTTACTGCATAATAATAATCTCCCCTATTGATATGTACTGCCTTGTCTAGCATATATTAATACATATGCTAGTATTTGTTTATACCCCAGGGTTTTCTCTATATCAACACCCTCTTTAATTATAGTTCAACTTAATTATAATTATAGCTTATAATATATTTAATAGCTGCCCTTCATCTTAATTCTTTTCTTGCCTAACCCTAATCCTCAACAAGAGTCTTAGATCTTAGCATTACTGTCAGAAGAGAACATTTAAACCAAAGGATTACTTTAATACAATTTTAAACACCAAAGGTAATAAATGTTGCAATTCAGAATTTTTTTTTTTTTTATGTTTTAAGAAAAAGTGTAAGTAGTAGGAAGCCCGAATGGAAGCAATACTCACTAAAGTAAGGAATGTCAGTGTCGCCAAATTGGAAATACCTGTTGCCGACGACCATCACCTCTGGCTTTGTTTCTCCTGCTGAGACTTTAACATCGGTTCTCACAGGGAATCAGCCAGGGGGAAGAGTATTTTTGATATCTCTGGGAGACAAGAAAGACAGCTAAACCCACGAGCAGTGTTGGATAAAGGAGAGTTGCAAAGACGATTGTGTAATATGAAGGCCAAACACATACCTAGGAATAGAATGGGGCACTATATTGTTAGGATAAAATTGTATATTGTTTGGTTATTGCGTGAATATGGAAGAGACTAGTTTGGAGGCTCATAATGATTGCCTTTTATCGATTTTACGTAGGCATGAAGCATCTGCCTTGTTGCCTTCTGGTTTTGGCCATTTGAATTATTTTAAATCCACTCGTTAAGATGTTGGAGGTTACAGCCTTTTCTTAAACTAAAAAGAATTCCTTCTCATTTTTATTCACATTAGTTTCCCACATTGGGAATTACAATTTCTGACTATTCTCTTTATTCCAAAATGATTTTTTCATCAGATGCATACGAATCAGAGTGATTACTTTTGAGGAGTACAAAGAGACAATAACCAGGCAGTTAACACTTATTAAATACCTACTGTGTACATAAACTACTTTGAAGTATTAAGAAAAAAAGAGGATCAATCTGAATAATCTGAATAAACCCAAGAGCTCTTAATTTGTAATAGAAGTCTTTTAAAGACAAATTGCTATCACTGAGGAGATTTTTACGTTTGAAGGTGAGAGGGACTTTGAGTGAACAGCATGTATTAGTAAATCAGTAAATGAAAATCTCTGCTTTGCTGGCTAACTCAGTGCCTCCAAGAAATTCATTCATTCGCCTTTAAAAAGGGTATAATGATGTCATCTCGCTTGCAAGATTATTAGGAGATTCAAATATAATGCAACCGAAATACTGTGCAAACAGTAAATCACATCCGCGTTAGTTATTATGGTTACTAAAAGCTTATTACTTCTCCAGATAATAAATGACACATAACATTTGCAGAGATTACTTTGGAAACCCCGTGAATCATAACATTATCCACATAGTCCCTAAATGTTCAAAGAAACTATGGTCATTTAAGCTTATGGAGACGTAGCCATCTGAGATGAAGGTCGCATAGCAGAGGATAGTATCTAAAGACAGATTTTCCTCTCATCCCCCAGCCGTCCCTTCCCTCAGTAGCAGAGTGGAGGGAGGTCTGCTGGTCTCCTGCCTCGTCCTCCTACTGGGGTGGTCCCTAGCACACTTGCCCAGTGACATCCTTGGCTAAAATACTGGTCATTGATAGACAAAGGGCACTATGGGAGTGACAGATGCAGAAGACAAGGCAACTGCTGGTCACCCATCCTGAGCCTTTCCCTTGCTCGCTCTCTTCTGCAATCCCCTGACTCCTTCCAGAGTCCTCACATTTCTGCCATCCTGAGCCCTGGTGTCCTCAAACCTCCACTGCTCGTTTCTCATGCACAGTCCACAGCAGTACCATTCCCTCCAGGAATTCCAGGAACAGAGCTGTGCTTTCACTGCCTCTATCTACAATGGTGAGTACCTTTAATTCTGCATCTGTTGACATTCTTACTTCAGTTAGATTGCAAGTCACCTCATTTTCCATTAAATTATTTCTGTACAGAGGATGACAGTCCATCTATCCCCAACTAACCCGTGTTACAGGAAAACCGATCAGAACCCAAGTTTGTGTCTGACTTTGTTCTAGGGTCTGGTTGGGTTGGGTTCTGCCTGGAACCACCTGCATGACCTTGAGGACTCTATTACCAGTCCATTCCCTTATGACTATGCCTTTCCTACTTTGGCCTGATTCCTTTTCCTGGCTGCTAGCGGCTCACTGACTCCCTTAGGTTATGCAAATGTCAGACCGCAATGAACAAATTGATATATTATGCAAATACCAAGCATGGAAGGGAGTTTCACTTGCTCGCGTTAGGACCATTAGCTGCAGTCATTCTCTGTCAAAAGGGCAGAGCTGTGTAGATGTGTATATGGAACACTTCTATGAGGTACATATTTTGAGGTGAAAACTTCAAGTGCCAGTCAGACTGATTGATAATGTTTGGTTAGAAAGAGGGTTCCTCCAATTTATAATGGGCATGCTCGTAAACAAAGCTTTACTCAAACTTACATGTGAATAAAGCCAAAGCTGCCCTAACAATCTCACTATTTCTGAGCAGTGTTGTATAGAGTGACATAAATAACACATCTTCTAAATCTTATTACATAATAATAATTGCTAGCAGCTTTAAGAATTTACTATACGTCAACTACTCTGTAAGCACTTTATAAGTATTATCCCTTTACATATAATAGACTTTACATAGATTAAGAGTAGGCAAGATGGCATAGTGGTTGAACCCACTAACTACAGCTTAATAAGAAGTGTAAGCCCTTGGGGAGATTAGTTAACCTCACTGGCCTTGATCTCTTCATGCATAATTTAAAGGTGATATATAATAAAAGGCTCATGGGGTTGTTGTAATGATTAACAGAGATAATAACTGTATGTATTCTAGGTGCTAGGTATTATTCTCTAAATGAGGAATCATTAGCTTAAAATTAAGTGAGTAAACTAGGGGCACCTGGGTGACTCAGTTGGTTAAGCGTCTACCTTCAGCTCAGGTGATGATCCTGGGGTCCTGGGACCCTGCTCAGTGGGCACCCTGCTTCTCTCTCCCTCTGCCCCTCCCCCTGCCTGTGCTCATGTGTTCTCTCTCTCTCTCTCAAATGAATAAATAAAATCTTAAAAAAAAGTGAGCAAACATGTTGGGAATAGTATCTGGCACTTAGAAAGTGTGCTACTTTATTACATTCAGAGAATGCACAACATGGTCAGTACACTGCTATTCTCTGCTGTTTCCTCCGCATCCCCTTTGTTTGGTCCTCCTGGTAGCCAGACTACTGCAGACCCTCTTGGGCAATACCCCTCTCCTTTTTTCAGCTCTCTATTGTCAAGCCAACATTTCACTTCCTCCACTTTACTCTGCATTTCTCAACACTCTTTTCCAACCACGGGGATCATAAGACTTTGGAAGAAATTGAAAGTAACTTCTTGGAAGACATTGGAGGCCCTGATGCTGGAAGTAACAGCTTCTATTATCTTCCAATCCATACGCGAACCAGGATATACTGCCAAGAGAAAAAAAAAAAAGCCACCTCGATGGGCAAAGGCAGGAGAATAATAATGTACCCAAATCAGAAATTCATTTAGAAGACCTGTTTCCACAACGATAAAGGGAACTGTTTTGACCTTTCTAAGTGAGCTCTAATTATATATTTTAAAAATCCTTATGTGTTGGAAAGAAAAAAAATCACTATATGTCCTTATCAAAGAACAATAAACTTTTAATGAAAGGGATACTTTCATAAAGGGATAATTTCAGAAATATAAAGTATTTCTTTATAACCTCCATTATATCACATCTCCAAACAATATTGTGATGTGCCACGTGCTTCAAGAACACAGATGAGAGTAAGTGGCACTTATTTCCAACAGGATGATTTATGCAAGTTGGTCCTGTTGGGAAAACTTGCATATTACAAGATAAGCTCTGTTTCCTTGGCAGCAATAATCTTGCTATAGTGCTGCATGCAGTTATTGACAATTTTCAAGGGGGCTTAAAAAATAAGTCAGATGTTCTCTACCTGACTTACTGTAAAGACAGACAATTGGCAAAACACCTCTCAAATCGACTCCTTTTCAAATTCTACTTTCATGCCGTGAGCTCATACCTGCCCTCCCTCATCCCTGTTCTGAACCGTGCCATTAACTTCTTCACTTATTTCTGTCCATCTAATATGGCTTCCCCCTAGTCTGTTTTCTACCTTGCTGCTGGTATGACTTTTCTCAGACGGCTTCCCAGGGTATTCGGGATAAAGCAGTTTAAATTCCATAGGAGAGAGATGAGAATACTCAGCAAAAGTGGAAACTCAGTGTGGTTTAACAAGGCTGCCCCTGGTCTGACATCCTAGTTTGGCAATTATTGGCAGTGCAGTTTTCTCATCAATAAATTAGGGCAGTATTTGCTTCTTAGGGTTGTGGCAAGAATTAAATAATGCATGAGAAATGCTTGGTCTAATGCCAAGTGACCAGTATGTGGTTACTGTGATTGCAGTGATGATGGTGGTGACAATGATGTGATGATGATGGTGATGAAGGCGGTGGTGATAGTGATCTGGTCCCTGAACACCTTCTGAGTTCTATTCTTGTTACATCTTCATGACTAGCTTACATCTTCAGAGATTTCCAATTCTCACCTTTCCCTGATTTTTCCCAACTGTTCCCTCTCTAGAGATCTTCTTCTCCCCAGTCTCCTATTTAATGCTCACTATTTTTAAAGTTTGTCCCAATGCTTCCGTCTACACAAACCATTTTCTCACCCCTTCTCTGTAACATCTGGTCTGTGTCATATGATTCCTAATCATATCCTAAGGAAACTTTGAATCTAGGGACTCTAGACTGTTGTTATGTTTTCAATGTCAAGTCCAGTGTCTGACTGTGAAATAATAGAAAAGAGATATTGGTCTCTGCCCTTGGGCCCTGGCACAGAGCTCCTAAAACCCTTGTAATTTCCTAAGTGATAAGAACATTAGAAGCATCTTTTGTTCTAATATTTGGTCTTTGTCCCTGGCTCCTGATAGAGAGCTCCTAAATACTTTGGAATTTTCTGGGTGATAGGAGTGAATGTCTTTGTTCTAAGGGTGACTCTTGGTGGGCTCCTGGATAGCTTTGGGATGGCATTGGTCACCAGAAAGACCAAGCCATGACTAGAAGCTTGGAACTTTCAACTCCATCCCCATTCTCTGTGGAGAATGACTGATTGTGCCAAACTGATGAAGCCTCCATAAAAATCCCCAAAGTGTGGAGTTTGTAGAGCTTCTTGGGTTGGTGAACACATCCATGTGACAGGCCAGTGGTGTCCCCAACTCCACAGGGACAGAAGTGCCTGCCTTAGAACTCTTCTAGAACTCGCCCTGTTTAACTGTTCATCTGGTTGTTCACTTGTGTTGTTTCTTATAGTCTCTGTTATACAATAAAACAGCAAACATTAAATAAGTGTTTCCTTGAGTTCTGTGAGCTCTTCTGGCAAATGATTGAACCTGAGGAGGGGGTCATGGAAACTTCCAATTTGTTGCCAATCGGTCAGAAGCACAGGTGATCCCTGGACTTATAACTGGCCTTGGAGAGGGGTGGGGCAGGCAGTCTTGTGAGGCTGAGCCTTTAACCTGTGGGATCTGACAGTAACTCCAGGCAGTTAGAATTGTTTGGTGTGGAAAATCCACATATCTGGTGTCAGAAGTGTTGTAAGGGTGGTAGAATAAAGGAAAACAAAGTACATTTTTTTTTTTTTTTTTACACATGAGGCAGAAATCCAACTTAAGTGTTTTCTTTTTGGTAAATGAAAAAATCAGTGAACATTAGAATTCTTAAGTGAGGAAGGCTAAAGAATATTTGAGACCAAGACTTCTCTGAACAATTTTGGACTTACAGTCACAGAATCAAAAGATCTTCCTGTTAAGTATTTCCTTGAATGAAAGGGAAATTTCACCAAGAATATTCACCTTCTTGTCCTATATCACCCTTATTCATCAGAGATGATTAAATGAATCCCCACATTAAATAAAAGACCCAATTTGTTGTCCTTAATTCTAGAGCCACACTGTCCAATAAGACAGTGTTAGTCAGAGATGGCTATTTGCATTTAAATTACTTAGCATTAAATAAAATTAGATATACAGTTCCTCAATGACATTAGTCATATTTTGAGGGCTCAACTATAGGTGATTAATAGTTACCATTGGACAGTGCAGACATAGAACATATTTAGAACCATGGAAGATTCTTTTTTCCCCCCCATATTTATTTATTTATTTATTTGAGAGAGAGAGAGAGAGAGAGAGAGAGTGCAAGAACGCATGTGTGCAGGGGAAGAGGCAGAGGGAGAGCGGACTCCTTGCTGAGTGCAGAGCCCAACCCCAGGCTTGACATGGGGCTCAATCCCATGATGCTGAGATCATGATCTGAGCCGAAATTAAGAGTCAGATGCTTAACCGACTGAGCCACCCAGGTACCCCCTCCCATGGAAGGTTCTATTGAACAACACTGCACTAGATCTCTGCCCACTTCACTACACCTAAAGGCTAGTTTACATTCAAGACCAATTATTCTTTGCTCACCCTTATGTAAGCAGAATTTCTTTTGAGTAAATTTCAAACAAAAATAATTGGGAAGTATATCCTATCCAAAATATTTTACTGTTTTTCTATCAAAGTCAAGGCATTCCAGGTTTTACCATTTGGTATTTTCTTTCAGTGAAATTATAGCACTATACCCTGCCTCTTCCACTTGATATGGGACTATTTATTTGCAAGATCAGTTGTGAAGACAAATGCAAATAAATGGATAAAGGGATCCACAGATTTTTTTATTTTCTACTCTCTAACATTAGGATTTTAATAATGCCTCATATTTCTATATTTATATTAATTCAACTAGTCCATAGCAGCACTCAGGCATTCTGAGTCTTACGCCAGCCAATGCATTTTTCTCTATACTATGCTGCCTATTTGTTTTATCCAAAGAGTAGAGAAGTGGAACAGTTTGATAAGCATATAGCCATTTCTATGACTTCTTACAGCTTTATAGTTATCAGAGCAGAAATATAAGCTGGTGTATTTGTTACATTTCTCAGATTTTTTTTCCTCAGAATGGTTGCTCTTGTTTATACATAAACACCACAATGAAAAACCCTGTGTGTGTGTGTGTGTGTGTGTGTGTATGTATATATATATGTACATATATATATGACTATTTATTTTGTTAGGATATTAGGATATTTTCCTTGTAGTAGAATTGTTGGGTCCAAGAGTATGTAATTTTTAAAGCCTTTAATACACATTGCCATGTTGACCCTACCCTCCTCCAAAAGTATCAATTTGTACTCTCAATAGCATTGTATGTGAGTTCCCATTTTCCACACCCTCCCTAACATTGGGTATTATCTCCCTTTCCTCCTCCTAATTCTCTCTTTTAAAAATATTTGCTAAGGATTAAAATGATATTTGTTTAATTTGTAGGTATTTTCAAAATAATTAGTGAATACAACACCAAAGCCACAATGCACGAAAGAAATAATTGATAAGCTAGGCTTCATTAAAATTAAAAACTTCTGCTCTGTGAAAGACAATATCAAGAGAATGAGAAGACAAGCCACAGACTGGGAGAATAAATTTGCAAAAGACACATCAGATAAAGGACTGTTATCAATAATATACAAAGAACTCTTAAACTCAATAATAAAAAAACAAACAACCCAATTAAAATATGGGCCAATGACCTAAACAGACACCTTACCCAAGAAGATATACAGATGGCAAATAGGCATATGAAAAGATGTGCACATCATATGTTACTAGGAAAAGGCAAATTAAAACAATAATAATGAGATACCACTATACAACTATTAGAATGCTCAAAGTCCAGAACACCAACACCAAATACTGGTGACATGTGGACTAACAGGAATACTTATTCATTGCTGGTGAGAATTCAAAATGGTACAACCACTTAAGAAGACAGTGTGGAAGTTTCTTACAAAACTAAGCATACTCTTATCATATGACCCAGCAATCATACTCCTCGTTATTTCCCAAAGGAGTTGAAAATTTATGTCTACACAAAACTTGGCACATGGAGGTTTGTAGCAGCTTAATCATAATTGCCCAAACTTGGAAGCAACCAAGATGTCCTTCAGTAGGTGAGTGAATAAATAAACTGTGATACATCCAGACAATGTAATATTATTCAGTGCTAAAAAGAAATGAGCTATCAAGACTTGACAAGACACAAAGGAACCTTAAATGCATATTACTAAGCAGAGGAAGCCAATCTGAGAAGGCTACATAATGTGTGATTCCAACTATATGACATTCTGGCAAAAGGCAAAACTATGGAGACAATAAAAAGATCAGTGTGCACGCTCTCTCTCTTTATCTCTCTCAAAAAAATAATTTAGAATTTGAAAATAGTTAAATATTAAAATATCAAATATTTGATAATATGCATACCAGGTAGTGGGGAATTACTATAATAATTTATCACTCTAAAATTTATCATGTTAATATTATTATGAGAGTGGAACCAGTTGATTGTTCCTTTTTGTATATTAAGACAAATTGTTCATTACTAGCAATGAGTTTACTTTTTTACTGTAACACACTGCACAATTATTGGTAGGTTTAATCATTATTGATGAAAGCCTCTATTGCTTATTGAACAAAGTCAACATCCTTTAAAATAAGCTCTGATAAGAATATAGCAGACACACCTATTGTTAGTGATTTCTAAATGTTATTAATGGAATTAATTACATTTGAAAGTAAATATCTGAAAATCATACCACCCATTAGAAATTTCTACTTTTTAAAAAAGATTTTATTTATTTATTTGAGAAAGAGAGCACGTGAGAGAGAGAGAGCACAAGCAGGGGGGAAGGGTAGAGGGAGAGGGAGAAGCAGACTCCCCACTGAGCAGAGAGGCCAATGTGGGACTCGATCCCAGGACCCTGAGATCATGACCTGAGATGAAGGCAGATGCTTAGCTGACTGAGCAACCCAGGTGCCCCCAAAATTTCTACTTTCTTTTTAAAAACATTGGCCTTTTACTACATACAGGGCTTCGAGCTTTCTAATAAAGTCTATTTTATTCTCTGAATTAATCATTATTACCACTGTCATCATGATCACAGTGCCTTTCCTTTTTTTCCATATGAAATATTTAAGAATATTTTTAAAAAAGTCCAATTCTTTTCATGCAAAAAATTACATGGTAGTCAATAATAAAATCCACTTTAGTGAAGTCATGGGTTTAAAAATAGCAATACCTAAAAATGGAACTTTACTTTAGAAATATTGTCTTAGGGTTGAACAGTTATCATTAATTTTATTGAAGAAGCTATAATAGTCACTATGATTCTTCTTCATCATGACTCTGTCGAACATCTATCTCCTTAACAGAGGTAAATGTAGATAATTAGCTGTTTGTCTGAGAGGTTAGGGAGTTCTAGAAATTAAAGCTAAAATGTTAAGAAACACTACTAATCGTTCAAAATGGACAATAAAGCATGATTTAAAGAAACACTGACAAAAATATGATTCAATTAAAACACCTTGGCAACATTTCTAATTTAAAACAAGCATATCAAAAATCATTTTGCATCTTAAGAATATAAGTATCAAAACAACTAGAAAAGAAACTTTCATATAGTCATTATGGAAAACAGTGTAGAGGTTTCTCAAAAAACTAAAAATAGAACTACCATATGATCCAGAAATCTCTTTTCTGAGTATATCCTCAAAGGAAATTAAATAAGTACATGGAAGAAATATCTGCACTCCCATGTTCATTGCAGCATTATTCGCAATCACTAAGGTATGGAAATGATGTGTCATCGACATATGAATGGATAAAGACATTGTGGTATATACATACGATGGAATATTTATAAAGGAGATCCTGCCATTTGCAACAACATGAATGAACCTAGAAGACATTATACTAAGTGAAATAAGCCAGACACAGAAAGAAAAATACTGCCTGTTCTCACTTGTACGTGGAATCTGAAAAAGTTAAATACATTGAAGCAGAGCGTAGAATGGTGATTACCAGAGATGGGAAGGTGGGGGAAATGAGGGGATGTTGGTCAGTGTATACAGAGTTGCAGTTATGTGGGATGAATAAGTCTAGAGAGCTAATGTATAGCATAATGACTATAGGTAATAATACTGTACACTGCACACTGGAAATTTGCTAAGAGAGTAGATTTCAAGTACTCTCATCACATACCAACAAGTAGCAACTATGTGAGGGAAAGATACATTAATTAGCTTAACTGTAGTAATCATTTCACTATGTATATGTGGGTATCGAATCATTATGTTGTACAACTTAAATATATAGTTTTATTAAAAAATAAAATTTAAAAGGAGTTTCCGTTTTATGGACCTCTCAGTTACGATGACCTGAGAAATGGACATGTACATATGGCCTAGTGTTAGGTGTGTAAAGATCACAGAAATCTGGGTACATATTGGTTTTTACATACATCTCACTCTAATGTCTCAGCTGGGTCATATCTTAGCCCACAGCAGCAAGGACTGAGACAGTAGGAACTAAAGGAACTGAAACAATAGGACTTTGTTTTCATTCCAATTATAGAACGGATCTAGGCCTGATCAAGTACTTCAAATATGGGATAATGGAATGCTAGTACTTTTCAGTGATTCTACCTCATCCACACTACTCCATCTCTCTTCTTTTATATACAGAGATTTAACCCATTCCAATACTGCTGGGAAAGAAGGAAGCGTGGTTAAGAGATCATTTACACGTTTATCTTTACCTTTCATCAGTCTTTCTGTGTCTTCTGTTTGTGTCTCTGACTTTCCCTCCTTCTTTGCCTCCCTCCCTCCTTTATTTTTCCTTTAATAAATACCTACCACTTTCTACCTCAGATATTGTCAGTATTGAGAACTTCACACTTTAAAATATTTTACCAGGTACCATCTTTCACTCCTTCTTGGGAACTTCCTATTCTTAGCTAATAACAACTTATGCTTGTTATTAGAATTGATGCTCATGGCTTGTTCTATATTCCAAACAACACAGGGTAAAAGGAAAGAATGATTTCAGATACAGCATGGCATTTTACACATGTTCAGTGTTAGTATAATGCTTTTGATGTTTGTTAATCATGGAAATAGTTCCCTTTATTTGCAATCATGGCAAAAGAAATTGTTTTGAAAAGTGAAAAACTCCTTGCTCAAATTTAGAAGATGATCCAGATGTACGAAAACTGGAGAGACCAAGGAAATAGCAATGAAAATCACAGAGCATAAATGAATTTCACAAAATTTGTTTCCCTTTTTGAAGAAAGAGTGATATATGACCAAACTTGGTTTTCATTTTCTTGGCTTTTATCCAAATCACTGTAGTGGCAAATAACTGATTTTAGCTAGGAAAATATTTTCGAAAGACTTTCTCTTTCGAAATGAAAACATTCCAGGTAGTGAGTGAATCCGCTTGTTTAACGGCAGGGGCTCTGCTCCTGTTTTTGTCAGGCTTTGTCCCTAAAGCTGCCCGGACAACTTTGTTCTAAGTCGAGAAAAGTTGGCTGGGTTAGCCCTGGGCTAAAAAAAGTTAAAGTAAATCCTAATGTCTTATGAGAAAGACCGACAACAAACATCAAGTAGAAACCATGAAGAAGGCAGCAACCTAAGTTATCAGTCAAGACATTTTCTCCTCCTTTAACTTGCTCTCGGTCTATCAAAGCCACCTCTTTTGAAGCAAGCTGGTAGGGGGCCAAGTAAACAGCACAGGAAGAGGCTTCTGCGCTCTGGGAATTGCTGCCTCCCCACGCCACCCTGCATTGTTTACATTCACTCTCCCCAGCCTCTAAGCAAGAGTTCATTTTATACTAACCCGTATTGTATTTACTTCTATTTTTAAATCCTCCCGAAGCACACAGAACCACAATGGCTGAAGGAACAGAATGCTAATGTAAATAAAATATGTTGTAAAAATTATAGATAAAACCGAACTACTCATGTGAGATGAGGCTGTGATGCAGATGAGGGAATATGATGCAAGAGGAATAAATGCGCAGGTACAATAAATACACTAAGTAACATGCGGGAGGATTTTGTCCTCCGGTTTAATTTAGTATAAGAGACAAACAGCTTGGGACCGATGCTGCTAATCAGGTGTCCTCTCAGAAAAGTGGACCATTTTCAAAGATCAAAGCAAGGAAGCACTTTGCCCAAGTTTTACGTTGACCTGAAGACACGAATTACTGCATTCTTATTACTTCTTTCCAGTTTTCTTTCTTTTACTTGCACACACACCCTCACACACACTAATAAAGAACTAGAGAAATTCACAACGTTTTAGACTTTCAAATTAATAAAGGGTAAAATCAGAGGGGAGGGAGCTGGAGGCGGGGGGGGAGGGGGTGGACAGGAGAAATTTGTCTTGCGTCCCTGGAGGGCTGGGGGTGGGGGCGCCGGTGAAATTCCACCCAGCAAGTTATGCTCCTGCAACAGAAGAGTTCAGTTTCATAGATTCGGTTGTGCCTTACCTGGTTTTGTAGTGAACTGCACCAACATGCCCCTAATTCTTCCCCTAAAGTCCTATATATGCTGAGAGCTATAGTATTTGACCTTACACATTTCCACAGAAGAAACTCCAAAGGAACCTTTAACTTCAATAAAACGCTGTGTTCATTCTTCCCCTTGTGCTCAACACACAGCAATCTAATACACCTCATCATGTGGTCCGTTGCCATGGTAGCAATGAATCCAGCTGCTGAAATACAAAAGACTGACAAAAAGTTGCCTTTTTCCCCCTCCACCCACCCTGACAAAGTCAGAGGTTTTTTTTTTTTTTTTCTGTATGACAAGTCTGATTTGAATATGTTTCTGGTGCTGACTCAACTTCGTGAACAAGGAAAAAAAAAAGAAAGAAAAACGAATAGCAGAGGTATAAGAATAAGAGGTCCCCCAAAGCCTTTAAACAAACACAATAACTATATACATTTTTAAGTCGCCACTAATCCCTCAAGATACTGATCATTAGCTGCTACTTCTTCCAACCAAGTATTTTTAGATGCCAGTTACTAGCCCAATAGAAAAATGCAGCAATGATCTCACAGCTCCTTTAAATATATATATAAAAGTTAAATAATTCAGTCAACACGGATGCTGAAAACACATCAGTGTGGGAAGGGCTAGCCTCAAAGTGTTTTCCTAGAGCAAACTTCTAATCACAGCTCAGAGGTGGGAGGTAAAATTCTTCATTTTCTTTTCATCAAACCCTGTGTTTAACCACTAAACGGATTAAGTCTCAGTCCTATTTCAAGTGATCATAGATTTGGATCTGTAGTGACACAGCCTGGTAGAATCAACCCAACCATACTTGGGGGCTCTATCTTAAGAGTAGGAGTTTTGGAGTTGGGACAATAGCAACTCTGAAGAATCCTGGGACCCTCCCCCCGCCCCCCAAATCCATGGCTATGTAATTACGATTTAAGGAACCGCCTTCAGTTTATTCCCAGTACTTTAAGGAAGCCTGACGGGAGGCCTGGGTGACAGGCTTCACTTTGTGTCACTTGCGGTCCCTCCTTCCCACCATGGGCGTCCTTCAGTTGCCGCTCTCCGTCCTCCAGCCAGCAGGTACTTTGTCCCTCGGGTTTGCACTGCCACTCCCCTGATTCCCCAGCTTTGCTTACTTTCCAAATTTAGCTCATATTTCATAATAATTCGTTGACATATCTGTTCTTTCTCTTTAGACATGGACTCTCCCAGGAAGGGGAATGGAGTCTTATTCATCTTTGCCTACCATGTAACCAGCAAAGGGCTTGGCATCATGTAGGGCTCACTGGCTATGCTTGAATGGATGAAGCAGGGAACGAATGTTTTGTGTCAGCACAGTGGAGGAAAGCTCAGCTCCTTCAGGGCTCTGTCCACAGCATTCTCTGCTGTGGTTCAACCGCTGAAGGGTTTGCACAGGCTCTTCCTTATTATTCCATGCTGCAAAGGGAGGTAGGCAAGAGTAACTCTTAAGAAGGGCAACCACGGAGTTACTCGGATGTGGGTTTGAAATCCGGCTCTTACCCAGGCTAGCTTTGTGATCTTGGATAGATCATTTAACCTCTCTAAACCCCAGTTACTCTTTTGTAAAATTTCTACTTTAAAGAGTTATGACAAAGGATTAAATGAGATAGCCCAAGGAAAATACCAAGCACTGAGCTTGAAACATAGTAAGTGCTCAACAAATTACCGCTAGTGTTGTTCAGCCAACCTGTTTACAAGGTTTGAACAAGAGGGACAACAAGAAAACTCATTGACACCCGACTTTCCCTTGCTGATAAAACTGTCATTTTCAACCACATACACATTTTCAATTATATGCTTCATAATATGAGCATAATACAGTGATCATTTCAGGCAACTAGCCAGGATTGCTCGCTCCCACTTACAAACCATCTAGAGGAGATGACCAGTCAAAAGGTTTTACGTATTCCCAGTGTGAAATGGACTGTATGAAGACTTTTAAAGTTGGTAGTTGATTAAAAAAATATTTTTAATATGAAAAACATGAAGTAAAGCAGTTCATTTAGATATTTATATCGAATTTTCAAGAAGTGGCCTATATGTCATTTATTAGCAGGTTTTTTTTTTTCAAATTAAAATGGGGTATAAGAATGGTCATATAAACAGCATCAGAATAGAAATTATGTACAGAGATCACATTTTTAACAACTTCCCTGTGTTGGCTTAACAGCAGCCTTTGAAAGGTCACCTTGATCAGTAACGAGCGAGGGCTCTAAAGGGCTCACCACCACAGAATTTTTAGCTGCTTTTCTCCACAGTCATCTAACTCAGGAAATTACCAGACACCAAAGCCAATTGAATGGGAAAATTAGCATTAAAATCCCTTTGAAGCCTTATAGTGCAAAGAAGCAGCCAGGGGTTAAAAAAAAAAGACACCAAAAAAACCCCCCAAAACCAAGAAACAACAACAACAAAAACAAAACAAAAACCTGTGGTGGAAAAAAGAAATTTAACGGCAGAAAGTTGCTATAAAATAGAATAAAATGAATGTTGTGCATTGCAAGATTTCTCTATCATTACAACAAAAAGCCCTATAACAAATCAGTAGAGATTATTAAAATAGCTTTGGCATTTGCTAGAACTCTGAAAAATCCTTCAGTGTTATGGCTCATGATGACATAGTCCTATAAAGCGTGTAAGTGAGGCAGAACAGGCCAAAAAGGCAAGAAGCATATACATTGGAAAGTGAGAGCCCCTTAATCCTGTTCAGGACTGTTGATGAAGGAAAGATAAAGAGAACCACAATTTGAATAATTCATAATTACTCTCATGTGTGGCTAGCTGAATAGAAACTTTTTCCACTGCTTGTCTTCATTTCTTTGGGAGTCTTTACTTTGTGTCTTTTTCCTCCTACAGATGGGTTATGCATCTCACTGTTCCTCATTTTGTAAACTGAAGAGCCTATCATTTATCTAGTTAATGGAGACTACTCCTAGAGCATAACTATGATGAGCAAACATCCTTTGTCAGATGTTAAGCAACTTGTTTGATTCTCCCTCCGAAGCATTAGGGAAATATGATGTCAGTATGTTTGGTTTCACAAAGTCTCAAATCCCCTTTTGCAAACGTGAAGATGAACTTCTTGCTCAGTGTGAACAAAATTTGTAACATGATCTGTGCCGGCGTGACCCACTTAATTTCATATGAAGAATCCAATCACTGAGGGAGAAAGAATCTTTGAGACATAATGCTTCAGAATGCACCCTGGGAAATTGTGCCAAGCCCGAGACCCACAGACCTGGTAGAGAGTTTACAAGGTTGTCTGCTTCACTGCTCTCTCTTCAGACACAAGGGCACCTAAAATCCCACACACTCAAGGTAACAACATGGGCTCGGTGGTCACACCCCTGAGTTAAACAGCATGGTTACCAAAAAAAAAACTGGCTGCTAATGTCAGTGAAATTAAAACAAGACAAAACAATTTGAATTTCTGCAAAATCAATGTTTTTCAGGCCACATTTTAAAATTGTTATTTTATAATACCACAGAGAGCTTTATGGTCAGGGCATGAGTTTAAATCAAATAAGAGAACTTGTTCACAGCAACAACAAAAAAGATTGTGATCTATTGAACAATTTTTGCAGGCGCATAGTTTCTTGGGCTGCTTTGAGCAACTGACCTAAAAAATATTAATCGGATTAGTATCTATTCTACACATGAACATTTCTTATGAACGAACAAGGCTATTGCAAGGCATCTCAGTTTATATAACTCAGTATCAAGATATTCTATTTTACCCTTAAGATGTTTTCAAAACATGCACTTCTCTTTTGAATTGTATTAATGGTGCTATAAATATCTGTTTCTAAATAGCACTGTGAATTGATGGCTACACATTCTCCAGATAACTTGTTGTGAACCCTGAATCATTTTGTCCTGTTCACATATGGAAATTTATTCCCAAATTTCTGCTTTTGGATTTTTCATCTCTTCAAAATTCATAATTATACAGTTATAGTCTGGATTCTTCCTTAGTGAAAAACACATTTGGTTTTGAAGCTTAATAATAAAAAGAGATACCACGTACCCATTTTCTCACTGAAAGGTAATATCACAAGTCCAACGCAGAGAAGTTGAAAAATAGAGAAAGACTTATGAAATAACATTAAAACCACATAATTTAACTATCAGAGGTAACCAATATCAACATTTTGATGTATTTCTTAATCTTATATACTAAAAATCCTGGATAATTTGACTATAGTTTTCTTCGGCTGAAAGAAAGACATGTAAAATAAACACAGTATGATATTATAGATTCTTTGAAAATATTTTTTAATAGTTGCATAAAATTCCGCTATTTGGATGTATCAGAATTCACTTAGCCATCCCTCATTGTTAAATATATATTTAGTCTTTTCCAGACTTCTTTATATAAGTGATATATCTTTGTATATAAAGTTTTGGTTGTATCTTGGGTTATTTCCTTAGAACAGATTTCTGTGCAGGAGGGGGAAATTATTGAGTTTAAGTTAGAAAATCTAAGCACAGAATTTTATTTTATTTTATTTCTTTTTTAAGCATAGCATTTTGGAATTGGAAGATCCATCCCTATAATTCAGTGTAATATTTCATTTTATTGATGAGGAAACTGAGGTGAGATAACTGGCTCAAAGTTCTGTCATGAATTCTTCTAGTGCAAGAATACAGACTGGGGTTCTTTGTGAGTCCACTTAGCTTTCTGTCATTTCATCCTGCTGACTCTCAATGGCAATTCATCTCTGAGGTGCTCCTTCCCAGTTTCGGTTTGGTATCCACTGTGAAACTCCATGAGTATGCTCCAGAGTCCAAGGCAGGAATGGGAGTAACTTGGAGATGGGTAACACAGTTTTATTTTTTGTTTTTTGGTCAGAGACAATCCACATGGAGTGTCTCTACAGTCACCTTCCACTCATAGTAAAACAAAGTGGATACTGAGAAGCAGCAAATATTCTCTCAGGTCAAAATCTGTCCTGAGGAGAACAAAATGGAAAAAGATTCCAAGAGAGTTGAGAGGTCAGGATGCTCAAAAAGTTGGTGATATAAAATTAGGCAGAGCTCTTTGATAGACCCCAAGTTCTTTTATGGCCTTGTATTCTGTGGGAAAAACAGAAGATCTGTGGGATTTGAGTGGCAGATTGTTAGGTTACTTGTAGGGGCAGGGGAATAAGTTACTTGTCTGGTCATCCTCTGTGACAATCCCATATCCTGGAAACCCAGGTGTGTTTGCACAACCGTGATGATGTCTTTGTTTGACAGAATATATTCTTTCTCGGTTAGAGGGAACAGGGGAGAACATTTCTGAAAATTAAGTCTACCCATGAAGTCAAGGAAACAGGCATATTCCTGAAAACTCACTCTTGAAATAATTCATTTTCTTGGTCTGAATACAGAGTACACAGAGATTATTATTTCTTGGTCTCTTCCATGTGACTTGTTCTAAAATAAGATGACTTATCCTAATTCAATAAATTTTAATCAAGTGTCTTCTCAAACCACATATTGTATAGATGTAGGCAAAGAATATAAATAGCCACAACCTAGATGGGGAGGTAAGAATATGGATAAAGAAAATATAGCTGTAGATATATGAAAAAATTGAGAGTAGATAATTTAGTTAGGTCAGTTTAAGCAGAACATTTGGGGGGGAATCACCCAATCAGTGTGCCCCAAAGCTCGGAAAGCAGTTGACTGTTGGGATATTAGGTGTGTTTTCTCAGATTCTTGTACTCTGTGTTTGGGTACTTGGACTACATTCGCACAGTATACATGCTAAAGTGCTGAGGAGGGATGCCTGATGTACCCTAAGAGCATGTTCAGTGACCAAGATTAGATGTAGGAGTGATAGAAGCTACTGAATTTCTCCCTTCTGCTGTAATGTACTCCTGGGAAAGGATGAGTAATTAAGTAGTTGGTGGCAAGGTGAGGGGGGACGATGGGTAGTAGCTGCTTCTCCAGTAATATGTGTGTGTATATCGTAGGTAATGAGATGAGAGATTAGGAAGCAAGTTCAATGTCATGCACACTGTAGGCACTCAATAAAAGTTAATTATTGGTGCCAATTTTGATAAAAATAAAGAAGCAAGTTAGGAGAACAATTAAAGGTAAGACTAGAGGAGCAGAAATTATTAAGGGAAAACACAGACTGAACAGCTGGAAAAGGATGGAAGGTGATTTAGGGGGAAAGATTAAAATAACAAAAACAAAAACAAAACATAGGTGGTTAAAGAGAACACAGAAAAATCATCCAGGAGGTATGAGAGAGAGAATACTGAAGAAATACACAATTGGGAAAGTTGTTTAAGTTAAGACAAGTGACAAACCAATGTCTGAAATGTCATTCTATATACCTCAATGAATTCCATCATTGGAATGAATGAAGAAGGTCCATTTGATAGTTATAAATTGACCCATAATATAAAGATATCGGGCACTTTGGACCCTGCTGGGTGTCTTTGATGGGAAACACTGCATCAGTAGGGATCATTCCTCTGACATGTCAAACGTTCCCGTATATGATGCTAGGGAGTTCACGGTTATCCTTGCTCCATACTTCACACTGGTTAATTCTCCATCAGGCCACTGCATTCTGTTTAGAGTCTCACAGTGACATGTGAAATGGGGAAACTGGAGAAAGCATTGTATAATGGTGAACAATGAACAGGAAGGGAAGTAGCATAGAAGCCTGAGAGGGAGGCACTTAAGAGTTTGAAAGGATATCTGCACATAAATAATGGTGAGCAGGTGTTCTTCATTTTTTACTGAAGGCACCACACTTTGTGTTTGCCAGGTGAGACATCAGAAAGGACTCCTGACATAATCTCAAACTTATGGCATCTAAGTAATATGAGGCAGAGAGGCATTAGCTTCTACTTTGTTCATCACAGATGAATAGCCTTTTTGGAGGATGTTAGCCCCTCGCGTTCATTATACATGTAAAGACACTTTACATCCCAGTGAAGACATAGTTATGTGTTTATATGTTCCCACACACACACACATTGAGAAGACAGAAACCTTAAGTCATACATCAGATTCCTGTGGCTTGGATTGCCCCCCCCATAACTATCATACTTGTAGCAATAATATACAAAGTGTTAAAGACAAAAACTATTTGTTTTATCTCTTCAGGCTTTATGATACCGTTGATAAACATTGTAACCAATTAAAAGATGAAATTAATCAAAAATATTTTCTAACCACTTATAATCTCACCAGCCACAATTGATATTTTTGTTATTTACCTAGTCATATCTGTCTCTAAGTAACTGTGTAGCTTGATTTTAAAATGATTGTTGAATGGGTGGAAATAGGCAATGGGATTAAAGAGGACACTTATGGAGAGCACTGAGCCATGTATAGAATTATTGAGTCACTGTGCTGTACACCTGAAACATATATAACACTGTATGTTAACTATACTGGAATTAAAATTAAAAATTTAATAAATTAAAAAAACCCACAGAAACACACCTCAAGAATGATTAAATATAAATAAAAATGCAAAAAAGAGAAATAAAATAAAATGGATTGTTACTTTTAAAACTGCAGCATTTTCCATATTCTAAAGGAGGCTATAGCCTTCATGACTATATTTGAGAAAGAATGCTCTTTTTTGGGAATAAACCTTAATGGGCCTACTGTTTATATAATAAACTAGTCTGCAAGAAAGTGTTGAAGGAAGAGAAATTAAGCCACCCTATGTAACAGAGAAAAAAGCTCCCTTCTTTATGGGTGGTATAGCAGGAAAACTGTGAGTTATTAACTGGAAAGAGGAAGGGTCTGGTGACTAGAGCCAGGGAGAATGGGTGCTAAAGTTCTGGACACAGGGAGCAAGGTCCAGGTCATAGGGAATTCCTATCTGCAGGGGAAACAGGTTCTAAAACAGGGTGGCCCAGGAGGAGATGGCCCCAATATGGGATCCCTTCTGAAGGGTATGACTATGGTCTAAGGAATAATGATGCTGATGATTAATTTTTATATTGACTTATGATATCTCTGTTATCATCAAGATTTTAGGAAAGCTTTGAGAATTGCTCTTAGCTTCACAGTGAATAATTAAGTCTGTGTCCATGCTTGGAATGGGGGTATGAAGAAAGAATATGCTCTCTGAGAAAGTGATATTTGAGATGACACCTGTGAAGAATGGGAAGGAGTCTTTTTTTAAAATAATTTTTTATTGTTATGTTAATCACCATACATCATTAGTTTTTGATGTAGTGTTCCATGATTCATTGTTTGTGCATAACACCCAGTGCTCCACGCAGAATGTGCCCTCTTTAATACCCATCACCAGCCTAACCCATCCCCCCACCCCCCTCCCCTCTAGAACCCTCAGTTTGTTTTTCAGAGTCTGTCTCTAATGGTTCGTCTGGGAAGGAGTCTTTTAAGCAAAGGGAAGAGCATGTGTGAGGTCCCTGAGAGGGCAGAGAGCCTGATGTTTTTAAGGAACACCAGAAGAACAGTGTGGTTGGAGCACTATGCATAAAGGGCAGAGGGTCATGACATAGGAAAGTTGGCAGACCAAGGCTTTGGAGGGACTCTAAAATTTATTCTAAGTACAGTGGGAAGGTTTTAAAGGATTTAAAACATAAAAATAACAGAATCCAACTTTTATTTTAAAAGAGCATCCTGGCTATGGTGTGTACAATGGACAGGAGGGGGGCAAGAGTGTTTAAAGTGCCACCAGTCTGAGGGCCAACTTTTGACTCTGAACTAAAATGTTGACAGTGGAAAGAGTGAGAAGTGCATACATTTAAAATATATTTTGGAGACTGAATTGACAGGACTCAGTTACACATTCACACATTGAATGAAGGAAGATGAGTGAGAATAGAATGTAAAGAAGAACTCTCAGCATTGTAATAATAATATGGAGGTGCCATTTACTACAGAGCAGAAGCTGGATGCAGGAGCATGCTGAGGGAATGCAACATGGGGTAAGGCAAAGTGTTGAATCTGAAATGGCTCTGAGTCAGTTAAGCAGTAATGTCACATAGGCTGTGTCTATATCTGCCTGAAGCCCTAAAGATAGGGCTCGAATGGAGATGTATGGGTGAGAGCTGTAGGTAAAAGAGACTTTTTTTAAAGCCATGGGAAAAGGAGAACATACGTGGAGAAGCATACCCAAAACTTCTCTCCAAGACAGAGGATCAGGGAGGTAAGAGGAAATCCTTGTGACTTTGTTTTTATGGAAGCTAAATGGGAGTTCTTCAGGAGGAGGGGATCGTCTTTGAGTTGAAAGCTACTGAGAGGTGGAGTAAGATGAGAATGGGAAAAGTATTCATTAGTTTTAGAATATGGCAATAATGACCACCTTAATAAAAACCTTTTTCATGAAACGGCGAGGGACAGAAAAATGAGGGGTAAGGAAGTGGAGTTAGGCTGGGTAAACGATTTCTTTTTTGGAGAAAATTGGATCTGTAGGGGAGCAGAAGTAGGGCAGCAAGTGAAAGGAAACATGAAATCAAGGGACTACTTCAAATATAGGAGACGCTAGAAAATATTTACATGCTGCAAAGAGTGGTCCATCAAAGGCAGAGAGACTGATGATGTGGCAGAGAAAATGGCTGGTTGCATGTGTGCAGTCCTAAGAGGGTAAAGGGGGACAAGATACAGAGTACGTGTGGAGAAATTGCCTCTCCTGTGACATGAGGGAAGAAGGATGCAGATGAGGGTATATGTGTACATTTCCATGTGTACATGGAAAGAGCGAGTTCCTATCTAGTGACGTCTATCATCTCAATGAAATAAGAAGCAAGGTTGCTAGCTCAGAATGAGGAAAGGGGAAAAGATTTTTGATCCAAGGGGAGAAATAATGAGCTAATCATTATGGAGAGTAGGAGAGTGAACTGACTACAGAGATAGTGGGAGAGCCATAGAGTGCTGCAAGCGCATCTGATGTAGTGATCATGAGTCTAGCATGCTCAGTTGTGTGGCCTTCTTTAACAAAGCTCAGCCAAAAAAGTATGGGTAAGTCAGGTAAGGGGGTTCAGCTACCTGGCTTGGCTATCGCCTGGTGAATATAATGGGAGGAAAGGCATGCAAGGCAGTTGAAGGTACATAAAAGGAAATGGACCATGGAATCTAACCAGGCAAAGAATGAAGTAAAGACAGGAGGTGGTTACTGGACAGTGAAAAAGAACCAGGACAAAAAGATTCTGTAACGAACACAAAGAATTGCAAGTGTGGCGATCAGAACAAAAGAGCTGGGAGGGTGGGATATGGTGTTTGGAGAGGGGGATATCTTGCTCGTTTTTCTGATGGTGGATGTGCTTCAAAGAAGTAGATGGCTGAGGTCAAATGGAGGGATTTATTTTTGGATATGAGGAAGGTATTGATTGGATCATCCATGGGTATACTGAAATTATCAAGAATATAGCATGTAAGCAGCACTAATCAAAGTTCTGTAGGAAACAGAGCTAAGCATTCTTCCTGTGGTCTATGGCTGGGTAGATTTTGTATGGTGGGAGGTGCTGGTGGCATTCTTCATCATTGCATTGGTAGAGCCTGTGCCCCAGGCACGTGGAAACTTTTGCCATGTCCTTATCCGCCAACTTTTTCTTTTCTCCCTGTGAGCCTCTTTTTTGAGTGAAGAGACCTTTCCCAGAAAACTCCCTATATTTCTTTCCTAAGGACATTATAACAAATGATCACAAACTTGGGTGGCTTAAAAATAATAGAAATCTACTGTCTCATGGTTATGGAAGAGAGTGCGTGTTATTTCAGAGAATGGTTTTGCTTTCCACTCATAATTCCCTTGACCTGGTCCTTCACATGGCCTAACATCTGCTGCCTTTCAGCACTTCCAGAGATGGCAGCCCTACTCCCTCTCTCTCTCTCTCAAATAAATAAATACATCTTTAAAAAAAATATATCTCCCCCCCCCAACCGAGCAAACAGAACCATATGCATTTGGAAAAAGCTGTTTGAGAGCATAAGTCCTAGCAGACATTTCATTCTCTATTCTGTAGAAAGTATATCAAAGACGTTAGGATCTGGTCTTGTTGCTTTTTCAGTCATTCGCTTGTCCCCTATCACACCATCGAGAAGAACATTATATTAAATGCTAATTCTCATTTTTATGATTTAATGAGCTACTTCTGAGAAAGGTACTGTTTCACCAGCCCGTTAGAAACGTCTGGAATGGCTAGTGCTGAATTGAGGCTTAGGTCATCCAGCTGAAATTAATGTCAATGTTTCAGTTATTCATTTATGTTCTTCAGCCTCTTGGACACACCTCCACTGGTTACTAGGCAACCACAGCTTACTGCAGTTAGTATATATTAAGCAGGAATTCTATGTGTGAGTTTGGAAAGGATCTGAATATTTTAATGAGAAGGCGACCATGAGCTGAACTAGACTATTATCTTAGTTATGAGGTAGGACAAAATGTGGGGACTTCACTATTTTTCAGAACGTGGATGAGTAACACTTTACTAACAAGCCTTCATGCTTACAGGTGTAACCGTCTATACTAGTGCCTCAAAGCTGGAGGATATGGAAAACCTCAAAGGAGTCCTTTTTATCAGATGGAAGAATTCTTGTTAAGAACTGTGTTTAGAACAGGGATTCACAAACTCTGCTTCTCAGGCCCTTTTGCTCTTCGGACGGTGGGGAGGGAGAATCCAGGGGAGAATCCAGGAAGGTGTTTATATTAGGGTAATTTTTACCACTGTACTTAATGTCTGCAAATGTTTTCTTGCCAAAGAGAATTCAAAGCGCTGTGGGAATGTGCCAGGGATTCGGTGGTGGCATGCTTTGTGTTCTTCCTGGTGGCAGTGTTGGCCATGTAGGAGGGACGTGAGCTGAGCAGGGCTCTATCTGTGCCGGTATAAAACAGAACTCTTCCTGAATTGAGGTCATGAGAGGCTCATTTGCAGTGACTGAATGGGAAGAATGTAGCCTTCTCTGGAACATGATGAGGCTTTTTTATCTCCAAATGTGCCTTCTGTGGATGCTACTACTCTGGGAAGAAATTCAACTTCAGAAGAGAAACCTTATGTAATACTAGAGTTGTTCGTACGCATCAGGAAGGGATGGTGTCATAATAACACGCACTTAGAAAAAGACAGCCACCTTCCTTATCTATGCAGCTAGAACTGGAAGAAAAATTATGGCAAGTATTTATTTGAGTCTGAACATGTATTACACACACACATAAACACAGAAAAACTTTCAGCCCACTGTTATGGAACTGTAAGGAATGACAGCAAAGAGAGCTAAGGTATTCATCTATTTTGATCATTTGAAACTATCAGATTCACGGTGGAAGATTTTGCTGAAATAAACAGTACAGATTTAAAAGTCATGTTTTGAAAGTTACAAAAATTAATTGATGGTTGAAATACAAGCTAAAACAATAAACTGTCACTCATATGAATGCACTAACATCGAAACACCTTATGATTAACTTTTGTAAACACATCATAATCCTTAGTGTTCGATATGAAAGCATTGTTCCACCCATTCTTGTGATGATCACAATTTTAAAAAATCATACTTACATGAAGGTAAATAGTATCCTGCAAACTCTTCTGGGAAATTAGGGGGGAAATCGGCACACAAAATATAACTCAACAGGCAGGGATATAACCTGGGGCTGTGAATAGAAGTCTTATTTTTTTCTAAGATACTCTATATTTATTTTACTCAAAGATAGGCACTGTAGTGTGCATATGCTACTCGTATTTTTTTAAAATTCTTTTTCACTCTGTAATATGAACAAGTTATCCATACAACAGCAGTAGACCAAAGACACCAGGCCTGTATCTTTTTGTTTTTTTTTTAATAGATGGGGTATTTATAGAGTTTACGATTTTACAATTTTTAAAGAAACGAATATGTTACAATCACTTTAGCTGCCATTTTTAGAGTCATATTCTGCCTGTCAGCACCTGGACTATTCTGGTCTTCCCATTCAAGGGCAGTTTAGGGCTTTTGTGCTGGGGTCTCCTACATGTGTGCTCCAGACAGTATGCAGGATGTGAGCCGGGAAGGCATTTCTGCTTTTGCTCAGCCATATGTCCAACACCTAGCAAAGCTCCTGATAGTTCTCAATGAGTACTTGATGAATAGTAAATCTACTTCTTTGTATTGTAAATGAAACCCAAATCCACCTTGTTTTCTTAGTCTTTCCGTACATGTAGAAACTCTTCTTGGAGGAAAATAAGATCAAGAATATAGTAATCCTGGCGATGAACCATGAGAGACGATGGACTCTGAAAAGCAAACTGAGGGTTCTAGAGGGGAGGAGGGTAGGGGGATGGGTTAGCCTGGTGATGGGTATTAAAGAGGGCACATTCTGCATGGAGCACTGGGTGTTATGCACAAACAATGAATCATGGAACACTACATCAAAAACTAATGATGTAATATATGATGATTAACATAACAATAAAAAAATTAAAAAAAAAGAATATAGTAATACTGGCTAGTTTGTTGTATGATGGACAGGAGTTAGGTGGTAGGAGACTCATCAAGGTCCTAGTTGTGACTTTGCTGCTAATTTAGGGGGTTGTACTTAACCTCTCAGCCTCAACTTTCTCAAATGTAAAATTAAGAGTTGCCATGGTCTCAATGTTTGTGTTGTCCTGAAATTCATATGTTGCAATCCTAATGCCCAAAGTGATGGTATTAGAATGTGGGGACTTTGGGGTTGATTAGGTCATGAGGGTGGAGCCCGAGGACACAGACAGCAAGTGCCTGCTTTGAACCAGGAAATGGGCCCTCACCAGAATGTGACCATGCTGGTGCCTTGATCTTGTACTTCCCAGTCTGCAGAACAATGAGGAATAAATCTCCATCCTTTATAAGCTACCCAGTCTCTGGTATTTTGTTATAGAGGCTTGAATGGAGTAAGACAGGGGTCCAAGTTAAATAATCTGAAATATCCTTTCTGATGCTTAAATCTTGTGATTCTAAGACATAATCTACGGCAAATCAAAGTAGGATGTTACCTGAAATAATTATGCCTTATTTATCTCAGGCTCCTGGGTGCCTAGAATGGAGCCAGGGAACATAGAGATGTGTAATATATATTTAAAGAACAAATGAGTGAATGATCATCCTAGGTATAAATGTGGCCTAAACATCATCAGGATTTTTCACCAGTGGAAGAAACCCTTTTCTATGGATACTGACTTTTGTAATTACAATGAAGCCAGAGATTGGTTTTTGCAAATTCTGAGTTTTATTCATACCATTTATTATTCTTATACATGATATTTGAATACTGTGATGTTTAGAAAAATTCAGAACACACTTATGCACTCTTTTAAGAAGGGCCAACTGTGTCATGTCTATGGAATTTTTTATTTTGCATCCCAAACAAACTTTTTATAATTCATTATAAATATTCATTTCATAAATATTCTTAAGGAGAAAAAAGGAGACAGAAATTCTTGCCTTCAAAAGCCCCCAGCATTAGTGGTATTTTACACAACGTACAGCCCTAAAGTTCTATCAGTTGACAGCGTTAGACATCATTTCCGAGCTTATGCTCACATCAGTACGTGAGGTTTTTGCGTAAGTAGTCTCAGAACCACAAGGTGTTGTACCTTTTAAACTCTTGTTGAACAGAAATAGTGCTAATTTTAGCATCAGCCTAAACACAAACTTATTTGCCAATGAGAAAAATATCTGTAGACTTATAAAGAGCTTACTCCTCGGGAAATATTTTAAATGGAAAATTCTAGCATTGTCTTACATACATATTCTTCTTCTAGGGTTAAATTGGAAAGCTCTTTCAGTGAGGCAGTTTGCTGCAGTGAAAAGATATGACTTCACACTCTCATTCTGCCACTTAGAGGAAATGTGACATTGGCAAGTTACCTACGCTCTTGGAACCCTAGTTTTCTATCTGAATAAGGAGGGAAACAATAGACAATTTGAGAGGATATTATGAAAATTAAATTAGATAATGTTCATGGAGCATCTGCTTTGGTGCTTGGCACAGTGGCACCAGATCCCCTCTGTAAGGTGCCCTGTCCCCTAAGGGAGCTCTAATGCTGGATGAAGTACTATGATCTTCACCACACTCGAAGCACTCAAGCATATTTCAAACTACGACCCTCCAGACTTCATTCAAAACCAAAATGGGAGACTGCTGTGAGCTTGGCATAGGAGATTCAAAGGTAAAGAAAAGACTTGGCATTTGTCCTTGATGAAAATTTTAGAGGGAAGATAGACAGATAACAGGAGAAATGGCATGAGGCTGTGAGCGATTGAATGAGATCCCTTTTCTTGCTCTTGTCTACAATTGGAGCTGATCTGGTAATGGCCCAAAGGGCTATATGAAGTCAGAGAAAGGCCGATGATAACTGGGGACCCAGGAGGAAGTCATCACTGACTGGGATACTGCAAGGCCCTGGAGAGTGCCTGTGTGCACTTGGGTGAGGGCTTTGCAGAGGAATAATGAAGGGCAGGAGCATCTAGGCAGAGGAACCAGCATGAGCAAAAGTAAAAGCACAAAGACCAACTGATGAGGGGCGCAGGTAGGCCCTGCAACTCAAGAGGTCTGTTGTGCCTGTATTATGACACACTAAAGGAATACACGAGATGGATTTTGTGCCACAGCTGATGGGGCAGCCAGCACTGGCTTGGAGATCTAAGTGGCCTAGGGTAATTAGATCATATTGGCTCCTGTTCAGTGGGCACCTGCTACATACCAGGAACTGTGCTTTGTTGTTTTATGGATCTTCTTTTCTAGCCTTCACAACAAATCAAACATAACTTTTCAGGGAAGGATCTAAGGCTCAGAGAGATCAAGTAAGTCGCTGCTCAAGATTACACATTCCTAAATGGAGCAAAGGAAAGAAAAGGAAGAATAGGATTTTTAAAATATGAATTTCAGACTAAACCATTAAAGAATGGGAATAATGAAATTTGAGTGTAAATTAGGAAGTTGATTTAGACGGTCATGTTTTAAAAGAAAAGGAGAATAGGAACACTGAAAGAGGGAACTTGTGGTTCAAAGTGAGGCCATTCAAGATTAGGGTGAGATCTCTTAATACAGGCACGTTTTGAAATGATGTAAGGTTTTTAATAATAAAAAGTGTTGCTTCTGTGTTTGAAAGTTACTTCACGGTTATATTTCACGAGAGAGAGTGAGCGTAATAATTAAGTGGGCAGGGTCTGAAGCCAGACTGTCTAGATTTGAATTTTTGCCCCCAACTTAACCTCAGCAGATGATTTAACTACCCTGGGCCCTAATTTCCTTATCTTTAAATAAGGAGATATAATGTTACCTATGTCATAGGATTGTTTAAGCATGATATGAAGTATATGTCTATACAGAATAGTGTTTGGCATAAAGTAAGAACTCAGTAAGCATTAGCTATCATTGCTTTGGGCCTTAGTCTTTATTCACCAACCATTTATTTAGAAATTATCTACAGTGAACCAAGGATTGGGCCAGTTTCCAGGAACCCCAAGATAGATTACAGATGATTTCTGCCTTTAAACACATTTGATTTTTTCCAATATCATACTTTGTGGCTCAGCAGAAATACTACTGATGACCTCTTATTTAAAGCACTTTCCTGCACTATTTGGGCCCAGTGATTTAAAATCTCCATTCACAGTGTTGCTCATTAGTGTAAGGAATAATACCTGTGCTCCTCCTGCCCTTCCGCCAATATGGCATTAAGATCTGTTCAGCCTGAGCTATCTTTTATGACATGTTTCTCTTGACCCACCAGGCAACATCATGAAGTTAGTGAGATTAGTTCGGTAGCCCTCTCCCACTTATGTGCACCAAATCCTCAGAAGCTGAGTGTTTGCACCACTCCCTCAGGAGTCTCTGGCTTGCTAATTCATTAAACTTATGTGTGATGTAGTATGTATTATTAATGGATGAATTTCTTTCCCTGAGAGTATTTTTTTTAAATATGTGTCATTTCCATAAGCTGGAAAGAAATGTTAATGATTGGAATTTTCAGTGCCATACCAAACCTTAGGAAGGTTTGTTTTGAGAACATCAGTTATTCACTGCATCTTAAACCACACCATAAAGCTATCCATCCCTGTGTCTCTCCATTTTGGGTTATCAAAGGATCCAAGTAGTTCTGCTTGCGATGGCATTTTCACATTGTCTGAACAGATACTCAATTAGGCATTGCAGGTTTAACATTAACATTGCTTGAACAGATGAAAATTGTTGGTAGGAGGGACAGACGCTATGTCCTTTTGAATGTACCCACAATACATTAAAATGGACAGATGAACAGTCACGATAACCTCCAAGAAAAGATTGAAAAGGCAAATGTCCATATAAATAAATGAGAAGGAAATGCAAAAAGCAAGGTTTAAGCATTTAAAATAACCAAGTGAAGTGATTTTGTGAAAAGCCACTTTAATATCAAGGAAGCCCTTTACGGTGGGATTGTTGAGACAGTGGTGAATTGTTTACCTGCCCAAAAAAGACAGACACAAAGTGGCATCTGATCACTTAGCCTTCTAATAGAGCCAGGATTTATTATGGGAAATGTGAGCTGATCAGATCATAAGGCATCTTCAAGTAGCAAACAACCGTTACTGAGAGAGAGAGGTCAGATCCATAATCAAATAGAGCTGAAGCTCTGACTTAAATGTGAATGCAGGAATGGGACTGAGGGCCTAAGAAGCAGTTCTCATCTGTACTTAGTGAAACGAATTTAAAAACTAAAAATCATATTGGGTACATATCTGAGAATTTTAAAAAGATTTTATTTATTTATTTCAGAGAGAGAGAGAGAGAGAGAGTGCACACAAGCGGGGCGAGGCACAGAGGGAAAGAGAGAAGCAGACTTCCTGCTGAGCAGGAAGCCCAACTCCATCTCAGCGTCCTGGGATCATGACTTGAGCCAAAGGCAGCTGCTGAACTGACTGAGCCACCCAGGTATCCCCATATCTGAGAATTCAAAAATCTTCTATTACTTTGATATGCAAAATAAGAATATGACAATGATTTTGTTAGCAGCAACAAATTAATGCTACAACATTGTACAGCTTAGAATATGACTTTCAATATGTTAAGTTAAATTTTTTTCAGTGTAGAAAAATCCAACCTTACATTTAACTTGAAAAGTACTTCCTGAGAATCTTTTTCCTTGGGAGAAGCAAGTAGTCCCCGTTCATTTTTTTCTTCTAATACTTTTGGGAGAAATTAATGAAGGACTGGCTGGTCAATTAGAATCTAACCAAGAAAAGAGAAAACACTCTAAATATTTAAAACAGATGGAATTTAATCTAGAGAAAGGGTTACACGGACGGTGGAAGAACTGTGAGCTAACCATGGGATCAACTGGGAGATCAGCGGAGGCAGGAAGCCAAAGGCATTACCACCCACAGGGCTCAAGGGAGAAAGGGAAGAGGTGATATTACTGTAGCTCAGAGTTCAAGGTCACTGGGGGAAGCTGAGACAATAGGGTGAGTCTTGGTGGGAGGAAATACTGCCCATAGGGGTCAGTCCCCATGGAACCAATAGAGTAGGAGCAGAGTAAGGAACGGACAAGAAGGTAAAAATTGGCATAGACCAGCAGAACTGGAAAACAGCATTCAGTAAATACATTTCTCATTTTCATTTTCTCCTCCAGAGTGTTACACTAGGCAAATTGATTGATTGATAATTTTAAAGGGCTCTAAGCTTAGCACCTGGCAACTGTGTTCCACAGACATCTTGTAAATAAATGAAATCACCATTTTAGTTCCATATATAACCTCAATAAACCAAATTTACACACCCCAAAGATTATGAGGGAATGAGCACCTTCACTTTGAAGTCAATAAAAAGTATAAAGGAAGCAGCGGCGTCTTCCAGATGAGATTAAAGAAAGTGGTCAATGCTCTGTCAGTTGCATTGTTCTATTCAGAATTGTGAACAGAAGTTTATTCTGACGTTCTGGAAATGACCATTCTTCAGAGTAGATCATACAATCACACTTTGCAAACTAGACTCTGGAGGAGGTGGAAAGCCACACAACTTCCTGAAGACGATCACCACTCAATTCCTCCATTCCTTTCCATTCTGCTGAGAAATGACAATGGCAGACTGCCGACTAATAGTAAAGCGCCAATTTGCAGGCTTATGTATTTTGTAGCATGGCAGGGTATTTATGGATGATAATGTAAAAAATATTTATCCATCCATTTTATGGTCAAACAAAACCAGGCTTAATGTATGTGAGCCCATGTGTGTGCTTAATCATATACAGCAGTTTAAAAACCACACCTAACCTAAACTATGTCCTACTTGAATTTAAGCAGCTTAAAATCACCCCATGGGCAGCCTCTGAAATATTACCGTTGTATCGCACACACAGACTTGTTAATGATTAGACTGTCACTACCACCATCAAATTTTCCTCTAGTAGTTTTGCCTCATTCTGGCTTATTACTCTGATACTAAATACTTCCATATATTTAAAAAATTAGATGACCTTTAGAACTGAATGAAGTATTCCAGCATTTGCTTAATGGGAGCCAGGAAGAATGTCAGGGTGTCTGTATCTCATACCTCATACCTCAGGTGATTTCTGACAACAACAACAAAACCACGAAAGGCACAGAAACTGTCTTTCATTGCGTGGCCCCTTGCCACAAGTACAGAACACTGATAACATTTAACCCCATTTTCTTTTCGTGTAAAGGAGAGAAGCACTTTTAAGGGGAATTAGTGAAATGTCCATCTTAAATTCTTTGTTTCAGATACACTTACCTAAAATTCAGTGAAGAAACAGCATGAACTTTCCAAAACCATCTATTTCCTCTTCTTTGAAATGGCGGTTGACTATGGCATCTAAAGATTTCCCAAGCACTTCATCCAGGGATTGGTAAATCTTATTTATCTGCAATGAGAAAATATACTTTTATTTAGCTAAGCAACTTACACTTACATGTTTATTACAGATCTAGGACATACGGTATTTTACAAATCCCCTCATACACTAATAAGGGTCTGTAATACTCGACTCAGAAACTTGGTTTTCATTTACCATAAGAAATACTTAGAAAAATGGACATTTGTGCCAGAAGTCACCTTACAGATGAGGATGGTGAGGCCCAGGGGGACTGTCCAAGATTAAGCAGCTGGTTAATAACAGACAGTGGCCTTGGACCTTGGGGTCCTGACATACCTCTTTAGTTTTATTTGATTAAAAACCCCCAAAGGGGGAAAATATGGAATTTTCTGTTTCCCAAGTAGATAATTTTCTGGAATATTGTGTCACCATAATTTCTACCAAAGTCAAGGAAATTACAGCTGAGGTCAGAGTCCTCAGACCAGCATTTCCTTTAATGATTTAAACCCGAGCAATCCTAAGTAGGTATCCTACAAGAGTCCACTACCACAAAGGCAACCTGACATTATTTAATGATGCGTATGATTTATTACATTATGTAGTAATAATGTAAATAATAAATAGTTCATAAAATTGCCTGTTAATGTTTCTTAACAAAGCTGAATGATTTTCTAATCTTTTGCCTTCTGGGCAAACTCACAGAGAAGAAGTGGAAGAGAGAGGTTCGAGATGGCACTTCCCAGCAGATTCCCCAGTGGTGACCCAGGTACCCGCTCACCATCTGCCACCAGCTCTTCTTTCCCACCAGTCTCTCTCACCCTTCCCTTGCCCCTTCTTCTCCTTACCAACCATTTAGGCTGTATGTTATTACCCCAGGTGCTGGCGAGCTTGAAGCTGCAGGGAGTTGAGGCTCGGGAAATCCCGTGTTAAGATGAAGGAAGAGAGTGGGAAGGGATCATAGCAGATGAAGGAGAGAAGGCGTCTGATGGCAGTGGGGGTAGAAAAGGAAGGGATGACAGGAGCCTAGCTCTGCACCCAGGATGGGAGAAAGGTGCCCCCTGTCTCCAGCCCTGTGCCTCCACTTCCCTCCCTACTGACTTCTTCAACCCCGGTTCTTGATGAGGATGAGGATTACAGTAACTATTTGAGCTCTCATGGCTTCTGGCATCCTGTGATTTTAGGTTCCTAGAGAAAATTCTATACAGTAACTCCCCCTTGCTCTAATCTAAGTTTTCAGATATATTCATTATTGGAGGAGATTATTTCACAGGAGATAAAGACATTTTCACGACATAAGGAACCCTTGTTCTGTGTCACATCAGAACCCAGCCTTCTTTCCCCATACTTAGATTCTAGGTACAGACATGGATTTGGCATTCTTTGAATTAAATGTATTATTACAACAGTAGTACTTTCAAACATTTTTTTGTTTTCTTAAAGTACATGTTACTCTTTTTTTTAAATTGGGGGTTCAGGTAAATTAGAGCCATGCATCTGGGAATAAGTTATATATCAAAAATATTCTCTCTCCCTCATGGAGGCAGCTCTCTGAGCCCCAACATCAGGAAATAAAATGGAAATCTTACACAATCTTATATACTTTTCTTTAAGACTATATAATGTATATCACACACATAAGGAAACTGCCATCTAGCTTTACCTACAATAGAGAGTCACTCAAGATATCCTTTGGTATTGGCCTGGAGACTTCTTAGGATCTTGCTGCTGGTTTTTGCTCTTCTACCTGGCAACTTGGGGAAAGATGTTTTGCATTTTTGTTTTTTGTCTAGGTCCCTGGGTTATCTCAGACCGTAAGAGGCTAGGAGGGAGACAATGCTCAGATGGAGATGCTGTGTTAAAATACCCCATGGGTGGCTCAGGTTGCACGCCTTACCTGAGATCTATGACTTCAGTAAAAGTTGCAACTTGAATGATACCTTGCTTGTAAGCTAGCTTTCTTGCTTGCTATTCCTTCTCCACCTAGGAGTGGTCCTGTTTCAGCTTGTATGTCACAGGCAGTGATCAAAAGCGGATGTTGAATCTGGAGGCAGCTCTCTCCCTATTCCTCTTGGCTTCTAACCCTCATGACTACTCCAGAGTATGCAGAAACTGAATATCTATATTTCTTTCTACTCTGAGCCACAGGGTGACGGTCTCCCCAAGTGCCACTGAATTAAAGGCATCCATCCTACTCTCTCCTCTTGCTGCAGCCCATTGGATACTTGCAAAGCAAAAGTTTCCCATGAACAATGGGTGGGAATAAAAAACAATACCTTTCTCTCTTAGAAGTCTTATTTAAATTCTATATCAACTACCAGATTCTTGTTTGAATAACTTGTGACTAGAAATTAAAATTTAGTGTCATGAGGTAAAATAAAGTACACTTTTTTTCTAGCTCCCTGAAAAGCATTCAGTCACTGTCTGGTTGAAGGTAGGAGTCAATATCTTACCACAAGAGAAAGGAGTATTTTGCTAATTTGGGGTGCCATATTTTAGATGTACAGGTTGAGCAGAAGTGGCAGGAGGCAGATTTTTGCTTAATAAAATAAACCCCTCAACACAGAGCACACAAAATGGGCCACCTAAAAAGATAGTAATTTTCAAACTAATGGTATCAACTTAACTGAAGGCTCAACAATCACTTGATTGTTGTGGTGGGATTTGGTCAAGCACATGCATTCATTACACAAGGATGGCGGAGTGGTCACTCCAACTAAGAGTATGTGGGAGCCAGCCGGATATTAGACTGGGGTGGAGTTAATAATCACATTTTTATCCATATTTATGCCCTTACTGATCTTCCCATCTAAAATAGCACTCCCTCCTCATGCTCTACTGCTCACTCTGATATATTCTCCTGCACAGCACTTCCATTATTTATTATTTATTCATTGTTCATCACTTCACATTAGAATATAAGCTCCACAAAGGCAGGAATTTTGTTCACTACTATATTCCTGATGCTTAGAACACTGCCTGATGCAGAGTAGGCCTGCAGTACTATTTATGGCATGAATAATACATATAAATTTACATTTCTCTTTTCTTATAAATATTTGATCCAATTTCCTCTTTCTTACCCCTATCAGTTTGCACCATGCTGAAAATAGTTTCGTCATAGTCGGAAGAATTCAAAGGCCCTTATTCACATTGAAAAATAAAGAAACCAAGTAGGCATTTTATCTATTTTCATTGTTATGAAGGAAAAAGATAGTCTATGTGTTAAAAGGAGGATTGAAGATGGTGCTCTCCAGTACTTATGCTGTAGTCTTCTTTTTTAGTTATGCTTGGGAGACTATGTGCCATGATTCTAATTTACTAGATTTCAGAAGTGGGTAGTGAGCCCACTTTCAGATCCCTTTCAGATCATAGGAGGCTGGTTCCATGTTATGAGAAACAGCTATAGATGATGGTGATGACCATAGACTTACAAGAGATATTCCAGAGAAATGCCAAAGATGGAGAGCCACACTGCATTCAGAGACATGTGAAACTTCGTCTTTTCTGGTGTTTGACATTGTCAGTTGGCATAAATTGTAGGGGCTATTAAAGGATTTTGGCTAAGAATGATGAAAGTCGCTTGAGAAACAATATCTACTTGTCCAAATAATTTCTCAACAACTGACATAGGTTCTGTGACTCTTTGTTGTCATATTCACAAATGGCATGCTAGGGTCTCATGCCAGTGCTGAGGCTGAGCTCAGGGTCCTGGCCAACCCTCTTCTGTGGACACAGCATCAGTCAGATCCTCAACAACAAAGAAGCTAGAAGGGGAAGAAAAACAATCCCGAAAAGTCCCTGCAGCATCTTCTGGTGCTGTAGATAGGGGACGGAACTATGATCAGAAGTTGGGGTTTTATTTTTGTCTCTATACTAACTGGGTTTCAGTTTTCTCATAGTAAACTGAGAGTGTTGGTCTAGACGGATGGTTCTCAACCCCCGGGGTGACTCTGAGCCACCCCAGAGACATCTGGTAATGTCTGGAGGTATTTTTAGTTGTGGAGGGAAGGTAGGTGCAATCGGCATCTAGCAGGTAGGGGCCAGGGATGCTGCTGAATGTCCTACAATGTACAGCACAGCCCCCAACAGAAAATAATTATCCAGCCCCAAATGACAGTCGTGCCATTTAGAACCATCCGAACCCGGATGTAGATGGTTCAAGTCCCTCTCCATTCCCAACACCATTCTATAATTTTACCACTGGTCTCATCTAGACCTCTGAAGTTGCACAAGGTAAGCCTAATTCCCCTTCCGAAGCTTCCTCCAACTCTACATACCACATCGAGCTCCTTCCTATACCCCCCAGCTCTGTTCTTAGACGCCTTCCACCCCCAGGGACCTTGATGGTTCCACACCAGGCTTTGAGGTCCTTCCTTATAGCCCGTGTCACCATGTAAAATTGCCAGGGATTTTCTGATCTCCCTGTAAGAACATGTGCAACCAGAGGGTAAGGACTGTCTTGTTTATTTCTTCATCATCTTGAGCACATCATCTTTCATGGTGGATGATCCTCCTCATTAGATGTTTGTTTGAGTAAATGACTGCTGATGGAACAATTAGTGAGCACGAAGCTCAGCATTTTCTCACTCGGTACCTACATGGGCCTGTGATATAAACCTATTCAGATCATCTTACCCCAGATTATTATTTATTGGCTTAAGAATGTCAAAGTGCCTCAGGAAGCTACAGTAAGATGGATGTGGGGTAGACACAGACACAAACTGGACTAAATTGGACTAAATTGAGAATCACCCCAGACACAACAATGGTAGGGCAGAGTTAGGGAGAAGACTTCTGGGAAAGGGGCCTTTCTGGATGGCTTTAAAGGTGGGGACAGAATAGTACTCAGGGGCACTTGGGCACCCTCTCTATTCTAAGGATTTGTTCTTGTTGACACAGAGTTCAGCTTGAGAACCAGGCAGGTCTTGGCTGTTTGTACATATTTCCTATTAAGGGCATAAAAGACTGTTGCTTTGAGCTCTTAGGATGAAGAGGCTGTGGCTCTGGGACAATAGAGCTGTTCAGATCCAGTGTGGCCCTACCACAGAAGGACAAGATCACGCAGCCTGGTGGACTCCCCCATTGGGGATTCTAGGTCCCCAGGGAAGCCCTAGTGAGCCTGGCTGCATATGTCTTTATGAAGTTCTTACGTCTGTCCAAATAAGGACATTAATCTAACTTCAGAGGGAGTCGTGCACCTGTCATTTCTGTCCCTCAAATTATAGTCTAATGGTTGCAGAAACATGGGTTATACCTCACAATTTAAAAAACACAGGTACCTATACAGGGAAAGTAGGGTCCCTGCCAGGCTGTCCCTCTCTGTCACCTCCTTTCATACTCCCTGTAACACATCAGAAGACCACGAGAGAATATCTGAGCAAGTGTAAGACAGTAGCGGGCTGTTCAGTTTCCCTCCTGATATTTCACCAACAGACAAGGATAAAACATCATACTTCATCACTTAGGCTAGAGTAAGATAAAGCAGAAAGAACAATAACATTTGGACAACATAGCTGTCAGAAGGAATGGACATATACATTTGGCAGTAAATGTAGAATTTTTTTACACCATAAAGCCAGAGACCTGCTGACATTCAGGAACTCTTAAGGAAAGACTATGGTGACTTGCCTGTCAACATCAGTTCAGCTGGGTATTCAGTGAACCGTTTTAAAGGTGCCAAGAAGGAAGAAGGTGGTTTATAAAGAATTTCTCAGTTCTGTTTGGTGTGCGGCATTTTTTTCAGAAGGACCGCCTTTGTGTTTCTTTCCATTGTATCTTACTGTAAGGATAAGGCAGTGGCATATCCAGATGATATTTGCATTTTAAAAAATACATCCCCCACCCTGTGTGTTTAATGACTTGCACTGCACCTGGCCAGTGATCCTCAAAGGGGTTTAATCGCTAAGAACTCACTTGAGGGCCACGACTTTTTTCTCTTTGAAAATAAGAAGTGTAAAAAATAATTAGCTATATGTTAGTATTTATGAATAAACAAGTTTAATAAAAATGGATCAAGAGATGGCTGGAAACTTACAAAGTTATTTTGGTAATCAAAGTGATAACTTTCTTTTTAAGAAATGTGGAAAATATAATACATTATAAAGAAAGTTAGTGTCACCCACATTACACTACCCAGAGGCAATCCCTGTGAGGATTTTATACATTTACTTCCAATTATATATATGCATATATGTATTTGCACACACATATATACACACATAATTTTTAATGAAATTGAGGGATTATAAACCATATATAATTTTGTTGGAAGTTTTTTTGTTTGTTTTATTTTTTTTTCTATTTTTACTGATCCATACATATTCAGCATAAATTCCCCCCCCACTTTTTAAAAAAGATTTATTTATTTAGGGGTACCTGGATGGCTCAGTTCGTTAAGCATCTGCCTTTCGCTCAGGTCATGATCTCAGAGTCTGGGGATCCAGCCCCCCACCCCCACCCTGTCAGGCTCCCTGCTCAGCGGGAGTTGGCTTCTCCCTCACCCTTTGCCCCTCCCCCTGCTCATGCTCTCTCTCTCTCAAAAGATTTATTTCTTTATTTGAGAGAGAGAGCACTCATACACACAGCGGGGGAGGGGCAGTGGGAAAGGGAGAGAGAAAATCTCAAGCGTACTCCTCGCTCACTGCGGAGCCCAACTCATGGCTGGATCTCATGACCACGAGATTATGACTTGAGCCAAAATCAAGAGTTGGATGCTTAATCCTGAGCCACCCAGGCACCCCAATACTTCCCCTTTTTGGCTACGAGATTATTGCCTCAAACTTAGTAATTAAAGGATATGACATATATGAAAATATGGGACTTCTGTAGTCACTAAATGATTCTTTAGTCTCTTTCAGTACTTTGACACACTCACATTCTCACAGACCACATTTCTGCTACATTTCAGGGTAAGCCAGTAGATCATAATTAGTAGTGCTTATTTTGTTATAGAAACCTCTGTTGCACAAAACCAATGTGTCCCAAAATATCAGATAAAGAGGAGTCATTGTCCCAGAATACACATTTAAACAGAGTGATTATCTCATATTGTATCTTTCTTAAAAATACAATTGCAAACCAATAAGTGTCTCCTTTACTTACACAATCACTAAACATAAGTATCTCCAGTTTGCTTAGATGAAAATCTCATTTCATGAATTAAGTAGAACACGCAACTAAAACAAAGCATAGGCAACAAGCACTCCATAGTGATGACCTCATTAAATCTTTAAACTCTCCATGTTGAAATTAATTCCAAGTAGGGCATAAAGATTAACATATTTTTGCTGCCCAGGAAAAAATATTTACCCAAGATCATCAGTCTTTTGTCTCTTGTGTACAGTATATCTGCCAATTTGGTAAAAAAGAGAATTAAATTGAACTTGGAGGGTTAAATCAAACTGTGCCAAAGATGAATTCAATTAATTTTTAAGAAGACAACTTTTTAATTAGCCACATGCAGGTATATCGTAGATTCTACTGAAATCTCCCTGGGAATACGTGACCATCACTATCTCTCTCAGATTCTGTGTTCATTCATTTGTTGAAGTCCTGCACAGTTCTAAGAGATTAATGATACAGTGTGATTTGATGTGTGTCTGTTTGATTTTACCATGATGTAAAGATCAAAACAAATAGAAAAGAAGAAAGGCAAAAAAAAAAAAAGAAGAAAGGAAGGAAGGAGGGAAAGAAGGAAGTCATGAAACTGGATATAGGGGGAAAAAAACCAAAATTCAAAAAAGATTTTTTAGGAACTTAGCCAATTATCTTAGTGACATTAAAAGGTGGGGGGCTGGATAGGGGAGTAAATGTTTGCCTGCAGAGTACCAAACCTCCCACAAATACCCTGAATTAATTTTTTGTACTAAGCACATGGAATTCCACATTTTAAAAAAACATTACTCTTCTCTAATATGCATAAAGCCTAGCCATAAAGCTCACGCTCATAAAACAACATGTATGCAAATGCAGCAGTTATTTGGATGTAATTTCAGTGACAAATTCTCTGGCATGAAAACCAGATTCTTATTTATTTATTTGCTTGCAATATTTCTTGTACATCTTGTTTCCCCAGAAACAAATGTTTATGTGAATAATCTGGATGGGTCTTTTCTTAGACAAAGAAATACTTTTTTTCTGGAAATCATAAAGGGAAAGAAGGATCTGATTCTGGGAATGAATGTTCAGGGTTTGCCCTTCAGTGATATATTTCTACCTTGACTGATGGCCTTGAATACGCTTAGAGGGAATGAGTATTTTTTTAAAAAATGAAGATAAAAGATATAGCATTTAATTTGATATAAGTAAGGTGCCATGCCACTTTGAATTTTAAAAAAAGATACTATACACCACATCATAGGGTTCTCAGACATCTTGTTCTGAAAATGCCAAAGAGCTTTTGTTTATGTGTGTTAGATCTATCAACATTTACCTATTAGAAATTGATTTAAAAGAAGATGGCAGGAAGGGAAAAAATGAAGGAGGGGAGATCTGACAGGGAGATGAACCATGAGAGACTATGGACTCTGAGAAACAAACTGAGGGTTCTAGAGGGGAGGGGGGTTGGGGGATGGGTTAGCCTGGCGTTGGGTATTAAAGAGGGCGTGTATTGAAGGGAGCACTGGGTGTTATATGCAAACAATGAATCATGGAACACTAGATCAAAAACTAATGATGTAATGTATGGTGATTAACATAACATAATAAAATTAAAAAAATCTTAAAAAAAGAAATTGACTTAAAACATTTATTTATTGACTTAAAATATTTATTTACAGATTTATTTATATAATAATGATAAACCCATTTGATATAACATAAATAATTTCTATTTTTAATAAAATAGCAATATTTTCCAAAAGTAAAAATATAGGGAGATGTATGGCATGGTTTTACATTTTGGGAAATCTCTTTAAAAATGTTTGGCTCAACAGAAAGAAGGTAGCTGGATTTTCATATCTGCTTTTGCATTTAACCTATGGCAATAAGCTGTTTTGGTTGAAGAACATGAAGAAACTCCACATTTACATAGATGTGCAGTTTGCAAAGGTAGCATGGGATAGCCTTTCAGATGACTGTGGATATTTTTCTTTGATATGACACTGAAACTCAGCAAATGGTTGTTTCTTAAAGGTGAGTTGCAGTGTGGAACCTGAGCCACATCAATGAACTTTGCATAGTCCATGATGTTAAAATTCTTTATCTGTCTCATACTTTGTATAGATTTTTTTACTCTTGTATGATTTCATAACATTGGCTATTTGGGAAGTATTGGCTCACTGAGTTATGCAGATCTTCCAAATGTTGATGCCTTCCATTGTCAATGACAAAAAGTCATATTTGTTACTATCACCATCAATCTCATCAGAAAAGGCCCTTAGGTACTGGGAAGCTGTCAAGATCACAGTGGCAGGTGCAAGTTTTCCAAGATTCTGACTTTTACTTCAAAGTCTGAATTTTATCATTGTCAGAAAATGCTGTTAGTTTTCTGACCTGACAGGCTCACTTCATTCATTTTCAAGGAAATCGTTGCCAAATACCAAGTCTGAAGAACCATAGTTTGTCTGCCACTTGTTCTTTCAAGTAAACGTATTGTTCTATAAAAGAAGTGGCTAGTTCAGTTTGCAAACCAAACAATTTTACTTGTAGGCAACCACTGTCCCTTAATATATTTTAAGAGCTTTATGCTCACTTCCCATTTCCCCACACAGAATATTAAAAGGATGCATACTTGAGTGTCAAGATTTATTAGATTTTTGTTGTTGCTGTTGCTGACCCTTGCTTGCTTTGTTTTTATGGTAAATGCATGGCAGTGAAGAATATAATTACTACCAAGACACATTGGTGCCACTCCCTTGATTGTAATAAGGTGACAGTCAGTTTTACCCACCATTACATCTGCATCATCACTGCAAATGTCCACATGGTAAAAATAGCAAATAAATAACATATTAGAGTTATTATTAAAGTAGTTTGACCTCAAGGATCCCCTAAGAGTGTCTTGGGGAGAGAACCATTGCCCTAGGAGGAAGGGAATATTGTAAGGAGGTTGAGTGAAGGGTCTGAGATTGAACAGAATCTCTGTGATACTGGGCAAATTACATAGCCACTCCAAGCCCCATATGCCACACTTCTAAAATAGGAATAACAGATCTTACCTCACAGGGTTGTTCCAAAGATTAAAGGAGATCACTTAGTACAGCCCCTGACACATAGTAAATGCAACAGATGTTAACTATGATTGCTAATATTTATATTACCACTTGTTTTTTAAAAAAGTATTTTATTTATTTATTTGAGGGAGAGCACAAGCGGAGGAAAGAGCAGAGGGAGAGGGAGAAGCAGTCTCCTGCTGAGCAGAGAGCCCGATGTGGGGCTCGATTCCAGGACCCTGAGGTCACAACCTGAGCCAAAGACAGACGCTTAACCGACTGAGCCACCCAAGCGCCCCTATTACCACTTGTTTTTAAGATCAAGAAGCAATGAAGTGAGTAAATCAGAATATCTGTTGTACTTGTTGCAATTTGTTTATACTACACCAATCCAACTTTATTTACACATTTCCTCTGTGGGTACAGACTGAATGCAGATGTGTTTTTTTGCCCCTACTATGTTGCATGCAAAGATTTGCCCTTCATATGCTGATTTTACAAATCCTTGTCTAGACAGTTATGAGAGAGATTTCTTGGTAGTTAGAGTTAGTGGTGACAAATGAGAGATGGTATCTTGAGCTCCCAATCCCTCATCATGTGTGGGAAGCTGATATTACCAATGGTTTATACTATGATCAGAAAGCTAGATCACAAGGAGTCAAAAGGACCCCTTCTGCTTAAGACCTAGAACAAACACTTGAGAAATGTCTTTCCTAGAATTCTTGCCCGAATCTCAGTCCTCTAGATTTTACCACCTTGTGGAGAAAACTGAATTCAAGGAAATGGACGCTAAGGAGAAAAGGGAAAAAGGGGGTACTTGTTTCAACAAAGGGCGAGGTGTGTGTGTGTGTGCGCGCGTGTGTGCGCGCAAACACGTGCATATGGATCTTGTACTCTAACTAACAATAATTTGGCAGAGACTGAGTGCTGGAAAACTCTAAGCTCATAGGCCCATATAACTGATGGAAATGGGGAAATAGGTGGGTATAAGTCAAGGAGACCTAGGCATAATATGCCAACATATTTTACGTCTATGAGCATCTTTTACTATCTCAAAAAACTATGCTCTCACTTTCCTTGAAATTATAAGAGATTCGCTTGGTATATGTTTTATTTTTACCGCTTTTGATAGTGACCCAAGTAAAAAAGAAACCCAAGCAACAAAACTTTTTACAACAAGAAAACAACGATGCACGCTTATTTATACGTGGCACATGATATTTGGTTTCAGTGTTGGGAAAAACAAAAGGGTAGTAGTGATGGAGTTGAAAGGAAGAGCGTGTGCCCTGTGTAAGGAGAGCACCTCCCTCTGGCTATTCCACATAGAAGCATGGACCCAGGATGGACACATCTTCCTATTTTCAAATTCAAGATGGAAATCCAGATTTTTACACGAAATCTTCAAATTTATAAATGTTGCCTCCAACTGGATAGGACAAACAAACCATGTTTGCAGGGTTTGCAGGCTGCCAAATTTTAGGTTTCTCCAAAGATATAATTTCATTTCCTTTCCATATCATGGGCCAGTAAACTTGGCATTTGACTCACTGGGGGTTCCAGGGTGGGAACAGAGGCTAGAGAGGAGCCTTGATCTCCCCCTAGTGGTGAGAAAGTGCCAAAACAACTAGCTGAACACAGTTCAGCTCGAGTTTATGTGAAACTCACTACAATCAGCAAAGCCGACTCTGGCTATTCCGTGTGAGATGTGAATCATATGGTAATTTTAATGTTAGTGCAGATTAGACTGTATAGACATGTATAGATGAGTCTAGTGTGAAGGATCATCTTATCCACTAGCCAGAGCTGTATCGAGTAGTTACTGGTTAATTTGATCCCTGTTTTAAGTATTTAATAGTAGCTTAGTCTTTATTAATTGATGGAGAACATCTTATATCCCTTTGCCTAGAAGTTTAATTTGAGGAAAGCATTTTTAGGGTGGGGAATGGGATAAATTTTGCAATTTTGAAAAAAATTAAATAGAATGTTAAATAGGTCAGTAATACAGAGCTAATAAATGATCTTGAGAAAGTTGAAAAACATATCCCATGACAGCCTTGTTTCATTTGGACACCCATGTTGTCTTAGAACACCGTCCCCAAGAATTATATGCCTGAAGCTCAAATGTCAACTTTCAAGGTTGGTTCCCTCTGAAGACTCAATGCCTTGCTGCTTTGCCCTCCTTCACACAGTCAGATAATTTAATGAACTGAAATACAATTGCTTTTAGAAGCTCAATACTTCATTATACTTTTGTTTTAAAAACAGTTTTCGAGTTGAGAGTATGTCAGCAAAACCAACCCAAAGAATGTGGATGTTGTTACAAGGTCAGCTTTTCAGAAGCTGTGGGCAGGCGTTATTGGCGTTCTCTCCAACAGTCACCATGGGCTGCAGTGCTTTTCAGAGGCAATGAGTCAGCAGCTCTGACAACACGAAATATGGTAACTCATTAACGTGCAAGATAATAGGCACACAGGCTTCCTCAGAAAGCACTGGAGAGAGTAGATGTTTCATTTTTCATACTTTTGTAGAAGGAAATTGGGATAGGTCATTCAAACTCAGATGTTAGTGTGTGTATGTGTTCGTGTGTGTGTGTGTGTTAGAATCTAGACTAAAATATTTACACATATGGATTTCTTTTGTAAAGAAAAACACATTCGGATAGAGAGCTACAACATCAGAAGCAAGGCATTTCGAATGGGATAGTGTCGGCTAAGAGGGAGTCATGTTTTAGATCAGGGCCGTCCAATCTAACAGCTATTGGCCACATGTGGCTATTTCAGTTGAAATGTGCCTAATCCAAATTGAGGGGATGCTGTGAAATGTAAAACATACAATGGATTTCGAATACACAGTACAAAAAGTGAATGAATCGTATCCTTACTAACAACTTTTTTTTACTGATCACATGTTGAAATGATATTTTTGATATATTGGGTTAAGTAGAATAGATTTAAATTAATTTCACCTGTTTTTATTTGTTAATGTGGCTACTAGAAATTTTTGAATTATGTATGTGGCTGGCATTATATTTCAATTGGCCAGTGCTGCTTCAGAAGAAATTTGATAACATCTCCTTCCAGTATCTCTCTCTCTCTCTCTCACACACACACACCCCGAAAGGGGGGGCACAGTAGTGAGCCATTTGAAAAACACAGTCTTCATAATTGGATTGATGGCACCAATATTGGAGATCCTAGTGCTCTCTGTGGAGAATGGGTACAAGATAGGCCATAACGCCAGAAGACATCTCATCCTGAACTGCCAATCTGCCTGCGCCTTGGGTCCGGGGGCGAAAGGGCACTTGTCTTAGTTCATTTAATTCTGGCCTCCTTGCTAACAATGAAAGGGCACTGCTGAAGCTCTGAGGAATGTCTTTCCTTTACCACTGTTTAGAGAAGAACAAAATGAGCTTGTAGAAATGAATTGGTGTTGCTTTCTGAACTTTTAATCTGCTTTAGACTTGGATGCTCTCAAGAACGATTTGATGGTGATGGTCAAAACTGCACTGTACCACACTGAGCTAAAACTTTTATTTAATAAGAATTTTGATGAAAACAAAATCTAGACCCTAATTTGGCAATTTAAACCAGCCAGTGAAAAATTATACTGTCGAGATTTGTCTGGATGCGTTTCTTGTGTTTTGAATATCGTTTGTCATGGCTCCTGGATTATCCCCCGAATTCTGACAGTATTGAGAGGTTCCTAGCAGCCTTTCTCCTGTACCTGCTGCTCTATCCTTTCTAGCTTCAGAACTTGAATCCATTCCATCACCTGGCTTCATTCATCTTCTTAGCCTCAATTCCTTTGAGGACTTTGGAGTCCTGGAGTCCAACAGATGCTAATTTGGGTTCCAAATTCACCCATGTCTTACCCTTACATTTTTCTTTTATCCATTTTAACTATTAACTTTAATTTGTATGAACACAGGTGGAAAACAAACAGCTGAGCAGAGATTTCATTAATGGTGGCTAGGCCACTCTGAATGATTGCCCATGAATGGCGTATTCTGGCAATAAAAAGGTGTTCCTGGCTCCTGAACTAGTTGGAAGAAAAGGTGAGGTTCCTTAAATATTTCTTCATTAGAGCTCTGCAAAGTCGTCCCTCCTTCCCAAATAATTAATCCGATCTTGTCCTTCAAATTCGGAAACTCAGGTCTCTGGGGGGACTTCAATTGGAAAGTGTTTCAGCATGCTCTCCTCAAATCTCTTTCTAATATTCTTCTTTTTCTAAATGGACATATGTGAAATTGAGTGTATTCTTTTCAACTACAGAACTATTTTAAAGAAAAATAAACAGGTTTGTATTGTAATCATTTTTCATATATATGACTTCTCATTGAAAAAAGAGTGAGTGTTGCATTGAGTGTTACAATGTGAACATTTTCATAAGGGATGAAAACTAGAAAAACACTTTTACCATTCTTTAAGGTGATTGGTTTTTTAATCTTTTCAGTTTGGACAATGACAGGAAATTGATTTATACCACATTTTGCTTCTTGACAAGTTTATTTTTTTTAATCTAAATTCTTGACAAGCGTTTCTGAGCAATAAAAAATGTGCCTATAGTAGGGAAACATACAAAAACAAGGAAGGTGTAGGTAAGCTAGGAGAGGCTTATAGCATTTGCAGAATAGCACTCTTATATTATCTGATTCCAATGGCTGGGATTAAAAAGATGTTGAGTAAGAATATGCAAATATGAAAGATGATATAAAATAGACTGACTTAATGCCACTCAATTTTCAGATAACTGCACTACAGTATTGAACAAACATTTCAACATCTGGAAGTCAGAGTTTTTATCTTCTTTTTATTTTAGATTTTATTACTAAGAAATATAGAAATAAGGAATCCTATATATTCTAAGATTTTATGGATTGTTAATGAAACTCCTTCAGAGAAACCAAAAGAAAAGCCACACACACCACTGAAGTCCCTGATGTCTATAAAATGTGATTTGGGGAACCTAACAGGCTTGGGGGGACTTCAACATGAAAGTAAGAAGCACCTTCAGACTGCTCCCTGATCTGAATGTTTAGGAAAAAAGGGGTTAGTGGCAATTGGCAGCTCATCTCAAGTCCTTTTAGCATCCCATCCCTTTAACAGAAAAAAAAAGATACAATTGTCAGGTGTTTAGAGTAAGAAGAGCCCGCAAACATGATTTCCAGCAGGACAGTGTGCAAAAGATAAAAACCCAAACTCTACAGTCTTTACGGGCTTCACTAAGGTAAATTGCATTAATGAATGAATGGCTTACTTCACCTTTTCTAGGACAGACATTCTGTTCTTACTGCGTGTTTTGCAACACTAAAATTGAAAATAGAATCATGCCTGAGGTATGTCTAATGAAAGAAATAAGAGGAACTTGTAACTACAACTTCATAAAAGGAACTTATAAACTGTTAAAATTCAATAATGAAATAAGCTGTCCTACAGTGGGATTTCCCAAACCACAGAATTCACTGCCAAGAACATAAACCCATTCCTAAAACTTGATTCTTTTATCTGCAGTAAGAGAAATAATTGGCAATTAAATCTCACTCTGCGTGTGTGTATAAGTATACGTGTGTGTATGTGTGTATGTGTAACACCTCTCTCGTTTGCTCATTTAAAGGTAGAATGTGAAAGCTGATAGGTTTGAGAGTTAGTTAAAATGATGACTTTATTTCTCTGTGTGTATGAATATTGACTCTTCCCTCAAAGAGCCTGTCCACCCCATGGCAAAACTGTGAGACTCCTAGAAAGACCGGTCCATTCACACTTCAACAAAATGAGTTTTATTGTACTCAGATGCATCAAATTCTTTGATTAGAAAAATATCCGGCAATCTAACGTCTAAGAAAATTGATCTACTATTAATTTTTAATAGTAAGCCTAAGTACTTATAGAACATAATTTCACTTTGGATATTTTTAGAAATTAATACCTATAAAATGTCTGTGATAAAAAGTGAAAACACCTAAGGGAATTGACAGCTTAAAAAGGCCAAGTGTACAGCAGTCTGCTAATATACCTAAGAGACCTTCCTTCTCATTTAGTAATAGTTAACAAAGATGAACATAATACTCAAAAACACTTACCTGCATAGCTATGCCTTTAACCATGTTTGCCTTTACCAGATAAAGTCAAGCCAGTGGGATTCTGAGCATCTTCAGGCAGGGAAATGGTGGTGTGGGGGAGGGGAGAGGAGATGCTGACTAGTGGGAATGATCTGCATTATGATGGGGTGATATTTGTCTTCCTCTTACTCCAAAGTACCACCAATTGTGTAAGAGAGAAGAAGGCAATGATTTCCAATAACTGACCCAGAAAAGACTGAGCGGGTTTGTGCGGTGTGGGAAGGTCACTCCTAAGCCCAGAACCTTACTTGCCTGCCTACTGAGATTGGGGTTTTCTCTTTTGCTGGTTGAATAATAGAATATCTTAGGTTGCCAGCATGCTACATAAAAGTACAGATATTAGCAAAAGAATTTCTTAATATTGTTATTGCTATATACTGGTTATTTTTTTGGAGTTTTATAGTTAACTTTTAAAATTTATACGAGGAAAATTATCCTAATTGGAAGATAAGTTCTAAAATCTCCTGGATTTTTGGTTCAGAGTATGAGGTTTGTTTTCGGAATGTGTCTGAGAGATTAACTTTCACAGCTAAGCTTTGTTCTAGCCAGGATTGAAGTTAATGCATGTGCTCTGAGTCTGTAGTAACGAGATGCTCCACTAAGCAGAAGTCTGTAGTAATGAGATGACTCCACTAAGCAGGAGTCAGCTTAGTGACCAAGAGCATGGAATTACAGCTGCTACTTATTTTCTCTAAAGGTATCTCCTCATCTTGAATGTAAGGATAATAATAGTGCTGACCTAGAATAATCTGGACGATTGATTTAGGTAATGAGTGTATTGCACCTGGCACATAGCTATCACTCAATAGCTGGTAACTGCTCTAGGATTATGAAACAGGGAAAGGGATGGAAAGTAACTAAATAGAAGTGGGGCACGGGACAATTCCCAAAGTGTCATTTCTTAAGTGAGAATCTCCTCGCTGTCAATCAGCAACAGCTCTATTATATCAGCTATTTGAGACTATCACCAAACCAGCCGAAAAGACTGCTGCCCAAACCGAGAAAAGAAAATTGAGTATGGTGACCAGATGAATGACTGAGGCCACCCAAGCCTATCACTAAATCCACCATTCTTTGGTAAGCCATCACCCTCCCCACCTCTCCTTGGGAGAATACTTTTTTTTTTTTAAAGATTTTATTTATTTATTTGACAGAGACAGCGAGTGAGGGAACACAAGCAGGGGGAACGGGTGAGGGAGAAGCAGGCTGCCCGCTGAGCAAGGGAGCCCGACGCGGGGCTCCATCCCGGGACCCTGGGATCACGACCTGAGAGCCGAAGGCAGACGCTTAACCGACTGAGCCACCCGGGCGCCCCGGGAGAATACTCTTAATGTTGGCTTTAGCAGGTTATCTGAAATGGCTGACAGCTCACAAGGAAAGCCCTCAAAGCATTTCATGCAGTTTCAAATAAGGCTCAAACAGCATTAGCAAGCATGGGGGCGGGGTTCCAGCAAGTTGGAGCGGGCAGTATATCTGAAGACATGTTTCGTGGGTCTCCAGTTCAAAACTGGCCACTATTTCAGCACAGATTTTTCAGTGGTGTTTAAAAATTCCCTAGGGCAAAGTGGTTTTTATCCTTGTTTTTTAATTTAAATAGACCATGAATACACCGGAGAGACTTAAGCCTCAACTCCAGTATCTCTGTGGAGACAACCAGGATTCAACTCTAGTATCCACTGTGGGTGGCAGAACCTGCCAGAAGCACTATCGGTGTGCCTAGGAAATGCAGAAGTGACTAAAAATGTTCGCTGTAAATTCACGCGGAGAGCCCTGAAACGGAAAAGCTAAAGGCGAGGCAGAATTTTATTTTTAGCCATCAACAGGTGGAAGTCTATTCACTATTCTCCTTTTCTGATTTATCATGATAATAAGGATATACAAAAAGCATGAGCAACTGCATAGTACGGAGCTGACAGTGGAGAAGGTGATACAGGTTCAAGTACTTTAGACCTGTAATCCTTAATAACATTTTATTCACTCATGGGGTTTTTATGTAAATCTTGGAATCCTGTAAAAAGCAGTGATTTTCTTTGGAGAAATTATACTAGATTCAGGTTTAATCACTTTGAAACAAATAATTTAATTGTTGAGCTTGGCAATGTGGGTCATTAGGAAGCATGAAAATAAGGTTATTTTATCTATTTCCAGAAAATTCATTCATTTATAGATTTATTATGAACACTGCAGCTCCTGGACTCGTGCCAGGTTGGGAGCTGTGGAAAAGACAATGATACATTGGACCTGGACTCTGTCCCCTATCACACAGAGATCTTGTAGAGGTTTCAGACTCATGACATAACTAGTTGCAATGCAGTATCAAAACTGGCAAGAGCCAGAGGAGAGATTTACTTAAAATATTAGGATTTCAAGGGATGAAGAAAAATGGACAAGATTATTCCAACTGGACACCTGGGTCCTTCTCAGAAGAAATGTCATTTAAAAGTAGCACAGCTCCCTCTACATGGTGGTGCTTAAAAAAATATTTGTAGTCTGAAGGAATGAAAGATGTTGGAGGGATGAAGGCTCACAACACCAGGCACACAACGGTTACTCAACAAATGCTTCCCCAGTGGAACTGCAGACTTTAAGGAAGGGCATTCCACTGGAGGAACTGAGCAAACTCATAGGCAAGTGGGGTCATGTGGGGGAATGAGAGGAAGGGGCTTGAAAAGGTGGATGGGATTAGGCAGGTTGGGTGGTATTAGATGGATGAAGAGGAGCCAGTGCTGATTTTGCAGCTACTGGGGCATCGAGTCCACACTCCTTGACACGAATCCCAAGGCTTTCTGGGATCTGGTGCCTGCCCACACCTCCAGCCTTCTCTGTCTGTTACTCCTCTCTCCATTACACTGGATTTCTTTCACTTCCTCAGTAAACAGCACTTTCTCTCCCCTCCAACTATCACACATACTAGTCCTTCTGGCAATTGTCCCATGTTGGTCCTTCTTTTGCCGCCTCTGGCTGGTTGACTCCTACTTACATCCAGGTCTCAGCTTTCACATCACTTCTTCCAGGAAGCCTACCCACCCCTTGAACTAGGTTAGCTCCCCCTTCTATGTTCTCCCACAGAGCCTGCACTTCTCGCTGCACCTTATCGCAATTCCCTGGAATTCCCTTTAACTAGTAATCTCCCTCTTTGTGGTGGGCTCTCTGAATGCAGAGACCTTGCCTTTCTCGTGGCCATATCCCTAGTACCTAGCTCATTTCCTAAAATACTTAGGAAATGCATTTGTTGAATGAATGAAACAGACAATACCAGAGGTGGTATTAAGAAATTGATCATATGTAATGTATGGTGATTAACATAACAATAAAAAAAAGAGGAAAAAAAAAGAAATTGATCATACCCCCTATTAATGAGTAAGAGGAACTCAGGATTAAAAAGAAAAAAGGAAAGTGTCTGGCAAGGGTGTATGGTCATTAAAATGTTATAAAAATGAAATACTAACAGTTGTTAACATTTATTGAGTGTCTACCATGCCGAGTACTGTGCTAATTGCTTTCCAAGCATTATGTCATTTAGTCCTCACATAATATTATGAGGAAGGTATTGTTTATAAGAACATGAAATCAGAAATACAATTACATATAAATAAAATCTGACCTCCTTACAAAAACACCGTGTCTCTACCTTAAATACCACTTGTGGTTTTGGCTACCACAGCCCACAAGATATATATGAAGTATCTGAAGGGAATGGGGAAGTAGTTGTATAAAGACAGACTAAAAAAAACATGGGGTATTAAAAAGAAGATGAGAAGTCTCTAAAGCTTTGAATAGTCTAGAAAAGATGACAACAGACTTATCCACAGGAAAGTCACTAAAACTTCAAAGAGGGAAGTTTAAGATCCATAAAAGGATGTGCTACTAATATTACTAAGACTAGGTTGAAAATAGAAAATAATATTTAAACTTTCAAAGGACGCATGAGTCATAGAGCTGTAATGAATTACTAATGAACATTAGGATTTAGAGGCAAATTCTTAATCTGACAGTAAGGAGAATAACTATATTCTTCCATAACACATTTCCTGGTGCCACTGTAATAGGAAAACACACATTTTTAGCAGGACCAAGAGTCTAATTCAATGTACTAATGTTATTTTCTTTACCGACTTTGGAACAGATATTCGTAAATACTCAATTATAGCAGCTTTTTCATATATGCCTCGTATAGTGTCTGTCTCTAAGGCCAATAAACCTTCGTTGAGTACTAAGAGTGACCAGGGGTGGCACAAGCTAAGAAGCTGAATTTTCATTCTATTTTGAGGTAGAGACATTGGCTTCAAATCCAAAAGATGATTAATAGTATCTAAAAAGGAAGGGGTCTGATTACCACTATTACTATAAAAAGACTGTGCTCCAAGAGGAGAATAGGAGTAGAGCAGGTATGTACAAGTGGGGAAAACAACAACAACACACACACACACACACACACACACACACACACACACACACCCCTCCCTTTTTCACTGTCTTTAGTTCTAGAACTTTGCCCTTGAAGTAGAATGGAGAGTTCACCTGACTCATAGTTCTTCTGCTTTATAGTCCATTTTTAGTGTTTTGGCAGTAAATCCAGATGCTTGGAAGGTTAACTTTTTCTCTTTAACACTTTGCTTTTAGAACAAGTGGGTTTTTATTTTCTGTGCCAGATGCCAGAATGCAGTGTAACCAGTGATCTGCTCAGCTGATCTGTGCAATGGGAAATCTTAAAAAAAAAAAAAAAAGACTCCTTTGACTCTCAATTTCTTCTGTGTAATTGACTTTATCTAAAACTTTAAGTCCTGAGCTCTTTTTTTTTTTCCTTGTATGGGGAGAAGTATCAGTTTTGAGATAAGTGAGATAGGCAAATACCTGCCCAGAATAACAAGTAACACCACGGAATTTGAAAGCACAATTTATGCCATTTTTATATTCCTATCTTACTTCCACATACAAACTAAAGTCAGAACAACAAAGTGAATTTACAAGATCCCCTCAATTACCTATGGCTGCTTTGGATCACATATAAGCATCATCGTGCAGTAAGGTTGCAACACAACTGGAAAGAACTGGGTGAAACAAAGAAATGACTAAAGATTTTTGGAAAAAGTTTTTAAACAGAAAGGGGCCCATGTCCAAGAGAAAGTGAGTGATATCACACTAGGCATGAAATGGAAAACAAGGTTGTAAACATCAACGTGCTTGGCAGAAACAACCCCAAATTTCTTTGTAAAAATCATACCCGCCCCTCCAGTTTTTCTCTCCAGAGATCACTAGGCCACTAAAGAATTTTATCCACTCAAAATAGCACATTTTGGATGAAAATTATTCAGATAAACTGTTTAAAATGGAAACAACACTGAACACATGCTAGTATCATTGCCAGAAGAGCCCCAGAAATGAAGCTCTATCTTTAAAATGAGGGAGGGAAGCTCCTGGATGTATTTCACTGATTGTGGTTATAATGTCCCTGCAGGATATCTGCCAGGGCCTCACAGAATTCTTACTTGTGTGTAGCAGCCATTACCGACCCATCAGTTCCCAAGATTGTAATATCCCTTTACCCATATCACCTTAAAAGGTGATTGATAAACACTAGGATAGCCCTCCAAACACCTCTGGGAAATCACTACGATGTCCGTTTTCAAGATGAGAAATGTAGACAGAGATAAATTTGCAAGCCAAGCACGAATGGGGAGAGGGAGATGAGAAGAATGGAATTCAAGAGCATCAAATTTCCAGGCCTCTGTACACAGTGTTCTTATCTCTAAAGAAATTCTAATAAAGGTCTGAACCATTACAACTAACTTTGAAATAGTAGAACACTGGATTCAAGGATAAAGTTTTAATACTATTACAATATTTGGATTACTTCCTAAAACATGAAGTTGAAAAAACAGAAGTAACAGTATCACATTAAGAAGAAATAAAAAATCGTCCAAAATTTACCTTTTCTTAAAAAAAAAGTTTTATGGGTAAAATATTTAGACACTAAAGATAAAGATACATTCACCCCTAAACACACTAACATATAAATACAACCCTCTACTGTAATTATGCAATTTATTTAATTAATTTCTTGAAGACAAAGAGAAACAGAAATATAACATCTTCTGGAGTGAATTTTGAAGAACCCCAAGAATCTAGCCTAAATTTAAATGCTTGTTATTTGACTGATCTTTGAGCACATCTTCACAGTTGGGACAAAGCTGTAGAAATCTGGAGGAAGCAACACTAAATGTCTCGCGTCTAGTGGCTGCATAGTCATTGTCATGACCTTCCAAAGAGAAGAATAACACAGTACAGACCCAGAGGATTCTATTGCTGAATATGTCCATCTGCTCCAATTTCCCTTTATCTACAACATGCATTTTAAGTCCCTCCATCTCCTGTGCCTCCACCTTGTTCTAAACGGCTGTTCTGGTTAAGTCATCTTATTTGGATGATTCACTATAACCTCCTAACTAGTTTTCTGCTTCTACTCTTACCCTTCAACTCATTCTTCACAGAAAGCTGGAATGATTTTTTTAAAATGAAAATATGATCACATCATCCCTTATCCTTCTTTATACTTTTCACTGTGCCTGCAGGAAAAACCAAGGGGCTGAATATATTATAGAATCCTTTCCTGGGACAGTCCTTGCCTACTTTTCTAGCCTGACTTCCACCATGACCAGCCAGGTCCTCTGGGTTCCTGTATGGCCTTCTTGCAGTTCTTAAATGTATCTATCTCTTCCCAGCTCAGATTTTTTGAACTTATTGTTTTCTCTGCCTACAAAGTTCTATCACCCAACTCTGCTAACTTACTCATACTTCAGGTTTCAGCATCAATGTTACTTCCTCAGAAAGACACCTTTACTGATCACCCAAATTAATTTCAATTTCCTATTGCTTTTTTTCACAGCACCTACTCTTTTTCCACCATACATTTTCATTCATTCATTCATTCGTTCGTTCATTCATTCATGCCTTTAGGCACACACTCATTCAACGATTATCACTAAGCACCAACTAGGCACCAAGCACTGTTTTAGGTGCTAGACAGCCAGGGTCCATACTCTCAGGGAACCTACATTAATGTGTAACTCTATGTTTATTGGTGTGTTTGTTTGATGCTTGTCTTTTCTTTTAGATTGTGAGCTCTGTGAGACCAAATAATACAAAAAGTAAAAAGGGTAGAACCTGTTAAATTTTCTATAATTCCTTAGTGACAAAGCTAGCCCCAGAAGCCAGTCCCTAGTAGTTAGTGCTTTTCCTTGTTTTTAGGAACATATGAAATAGTTGGTGTGGTGAAAACCACTAGTGTTCTCTTTTTACCCTGGGAACACTATATATACTACATTTCCCAGATTTCCTTGCAGTTAAGTCATGGGATTAAGTTCTAGCCAGTGATATGTGAGCCACTTTCAGGCTTGCCTCTATAAAGCTTTCTTCAGTGCTCGTCTCTACACTCTCTCCTGTTGGCTGGAAACAGAGGACTCGGTAGTCTAAGAGGATGAAATGGACCTGGTTCTCTGAATTACACCATGGAGGAAAGTCACCTATTGACCAAGAAAGACTACCTGAGATTGGTACATGAAGGAGAAATTTGGGGATTTATCTGTAATAATAAATATTATTACCTATTATTTCTTATACATTTGGCTTTTCTACGAACATTAGCATTTAGAGACATTAGCCAAAATGGCTACTGTGCATTATCACATTTTGAATCCTGGCATATTTCCTAAAGAAGGCCACTGGACAGTTCACCTTGTATTCATATTCAAGTCAAATGAAGATCAAAGGTCCATTTTAATTCCTCTCACAATTCTGTGAACCTCTTGAGCATAAAAAGTATCAATGTCAAGTCAATGTCAAACATAAAGAACAATAATTTGAATATGTGGTCTATGCTTTAAAAAAATTAGCATGAAATTTGGCACTTCTGATGTCATATTTCTTGTAAAATGAAAGTAATCCAAAATTGCTATTTTATCCCAAGATAAAAGACATTGACTTGTGGTGAATCAAGTGGTTAAAAATTAAAACTGGTGATTATTACTCTAGCAAATTAATTTGCTTACTAGCTCAAAGTGACTTTTGGGTATTATGTAAATATAATCAACCCTGGACATAAAATACACTTTTTTTTCACAATAAAGCACAAAATATGGTATATATGTTTTCTTGTTATTTATATTAACTGTATCCTTTTAATTTTATATCGAGTCAAAATGATTAAATCTAAAACACAAGTTTATTAGTAATCCTAAGCATAAATAAATTTTGAGTTTAATATAGACAAATAAGATAGGAATTCAAGGAATGTGCCTGGTCTGTCACTGTGATTTTTCATCATCTCATGAAGAATGTTTTATTGTTATTTGGGTCATTTTAAAGTGACTAATACAATGACCTTTTAAGATACTGTATTAAAGGGTGAGGGCTTTTGAAAAATCAGGAGGCACAATCAGACATTCTTCAAAATACTCAGTAACAACAATAAAAGCCAACTAAGCAAATACATATCCAGTCAATGCATTTAAAATTATCATAGCCTATCCAGCTATAAACATAAATAGGAAGGGCTGGGATTTCTGGGATGTATGTCTCCACCTCTGTTTCTTGATTTCTGGATTAGATTAAGGGAATAGATGGAAATGAGATGCAATGTTACACAAAATAGTTACAAGACTATGAAATGAGTTAACGAATAGAAAATGATGTTAGCCAGCTTCTAAAGTCAATACAACCAAGGAAGCATTCAAATTATTTGTTTCTTCCCCTCCTCCAGCCTTCCAGAAAAGATGCTGCAGGAAGCTGAAGGGACTATGCATTTGCTCCAATAACATTTATTGTATGTGCTTCCTCAAAGTCCTGGTCTAGGAACTCCTCTCCATTGCTGGTGCTGATGCAACTCCTCCATGCACCTCAGTCTAGCATAGACACACACCCTCCATACATCTGATCTCTTATTGAGGTCTGTTCTTTACCTTCTATATATAGAGATACATATTTGCAGACTATTCTATGAATAGGGATATCTAGAACGGAGAGGGCTGTCTGTGTTACTAAAGTTAATATCCTTTTAACAAAGCCTAAAGTAATCTTCCTCTTCTCCCAGTCAATGTAATTCTCAATTACCTGCCCACACCACAGGGTAGAATTAATAACCCTCTCAACCCTTGCCAGCTTCATGAACAGGCTCAAAAATTATATGCAAATTTTATTAACAGCAAAGAGCAATATCTTAGCAGGTATATTTAGGGTTTACTAAAAGTGGTGAAGATCGAGGGTAATAAACACATTTAAAATCACATCATTCATTTAATTAAGTCCTTCACATAATCTAAAAATCTCTAAAGGTCTTCCAGAATCAGGGTCTACAGGCTGCAGCCTGGCTTTATGCTAATCTCTGTTTCTAAGAAGATGACAACTCCTACATTACGTCAAAAAGCTATGCAATAAATAAGTTGAGGAACTTAGGAGAAGACTGAATTTTCTTCCAGGATGAAAGTGATTGTAATGAATGCATCCAGTTTACAACCTCACACATGGGTGCTCAAAAGTCTTAAAGGGCAGCAACTAAAAGAATGCATTTACTATTTTGAAAATAAATTCAAATACTTCATATATGTTAAAATATATTCTCGAGTACAAGAACATTAGAAGGACTGTGATGAATCTTATGTGTTTTTGTATTTAAAATATATTCTCGAGTACAAGAACATTAGAAGGACTGTGTTTAGAATCTTATGTGTTTTTGTATTTACCGTAATAAGGATTCATTGTGCAAAGTCTGAACATTCTGGCAAGCTGTAGCAACCCTAGGAAATGTTAATGCCAGATACATTTTATATCCATATTAGGCTGAAGCAAAAAGATGGGTTGACGTGAACTGCAAATTGGGGTCTTCTTTTGCTCAAAATTTTTGTAGGACATCAGTAATGTTCTCTCCAGATTATAAGTGAGGCACCAAATTTTGTATTTCTAGGATATTCATGATGATTACAAGCACACAAATCAACACCTGTAACTTGAAAATAGAGTTAGAGATGTTTGACTACACACATCCTGGGAAAGATTTTAGTTCCCCTATAGAATTTAAGATATATTTCAAAGTTTGTCATTCCACAAAGTCTTTTGAAATGATGACTGTGTCTAAGTTGGAATCTTTAAAAAGTTCCTTTATTAGCTGCCATGTAATTGTATTCTGTACATATGTCAATTAATATAAAGATCATAAATAGTCATAAATAATTAACATCCACAAAAATATCCTCTTGATAATAATATAGTTAGCCGCTATATGCCCCAGGAATCATTCAGCTTTGTGGCTATGTGGACCCTCTGTCTCCTTTATTTTTCCATCATTTCACTTTCTGTATGTATTTCCACTGCTTTGTAAAGAACTCCACTAGAGGGTGAATAGGACAATAAATGGATATAAGTGGACTAAGATCTATCAAGGGAGGGCTGAAACTACCTACTCAAATGGGGTTTGGTTTATTTGTGGACTTCAAATATCTGTGTTATTCCTATTTTTTGCTATCCCCCATAATCACATTGGCCATTATAAGAGTGATAGATAATTTAGAGAAAACAATCTAATATGCAGTTGAAGAAAGATGTACTATTTGGTGAGTTGTGGAGTTTGTTCTAGCAATTTAGATTTGGGTTACAGGAGTTCACAATTTTTAGAGTGTATAAAGATGATGCTTAATGATGTTTGGGGATTTGACATCCCCAATTAGGGAATACACAATCTGATTGCTGTGGAGTATATAATGATAATAATTTTATTAAGATTTCATAATGGCAATTAACCCTAAAGTGTAGAACAGAAAACATAATTCTAGTTTTTAAAAAATACAACTTCTATCATTTAATCTAAAGTATGTTTAAGGACAAATTTGGCATAATGGTCAGGCAATTCTGGCCAACAGTCTATTTAATGAAACTGTGGCTCCTGGTGATATTGTTGCCAACATTTCTGGTTCAGCCAGGGAATATATCCTCGGAACTTCTGCAGAGAATAATAAAGAATAAATAGATCTCATTAAAGACACGAAATGTGTAGAAATGAAGGTAAATCACAACTGAGCTAATTAGCACATTATTTATAGGTCTTTTGTCATACTGTATTTAAACTCAGGAGCTGGGGAGAGGCTCCTGTCATTTAAGAATGATTCTTGTCACAAAATAAGAATGTGCTAATGCAAATCCCATACTTTTTTTTGGTAACTCTTAATCCCCACACTTTTTAATGAGTGTTAATTTTGAAAATTAAAACTAACATTATGCATTCTTCTAACATTGATATTTCAAAATGTATGGGGTGCATGTTTTACCACCCTGATGAGAAACCATGGGTTCACATAAAAACCTAATGATGTAATGTATGGTGATTAACATAATAAAATAAAAAAATAAAAATAAAAATAAAAAAGAAACCATGGGTTCTGATTGTGGTTAAAAGCACCAGTGGTAAACATAAAAGAGGCCCAGAAAGGCTAAACATCATGATGTATCTTACCACTCTGCTTTTAAGTTACATATTCATTCTACTCACTAAACTCTGGCAATGCCTCCAAGTTAAAAGAATGTTACCAGAAATAGGCACCAAATTCCTTTTTTTTTTTTTTTCCCCTAGTCACAGGCTCCAGCCCAGCCTAATATCCAGAGAAGTTTGTAACAGCCTGTTGCTCAGTTATGGCATGCTAGTTACTGGCACGGATTCCAGGTTAGTGTTCAACAAGCTTGGGACAGGTCAGCACTTCCGGGGGCATTTCTGGGAGGGTCTGAAGCAGAGAGACTTAGCCCTGGAGCCAAGGCAACATGATTCCCCAGGAAAGCCAGCCTAAAGCAAGGTGGAATGTGCAAGCTGTTTTCCTGTCAGGAGACGGTGCTCCCTCTACCGAGGTGGCAAGATTGTGTACTTGAACGGCATTCAAGAGTTTTAAATAGCGAAGAAAGCTGCTCTTTCTCAAATCAGTAGGCTCTCTCAGAGCCCCAGGGGGTATCAACATGGAGGGTGGGAGTTGCCTGGAGACACTCAGCTCCTATCTGGGTAACCACTGCCGGGGACCCCAGTGCTATGCCAAGTGCCTTTTTGTCCTGAGGCCATTTTTGTTTTTGCTGTAGGGTGCCCCAGAGGATTCCCAGAATGCCTCAGTAGCTCCTCACAGACTTTGTGGCTGTGGAGAGACTGTGGTAAGACCTTCATTGGAATTCCTCAGCTCTGTTCATACCCGAAACACAGTATTTGGTTATCTGGGGCCACACTTTTAGAGGCCCTGATATCTGATGGGAGGGAGAGGGTTGAGTCAGGGACTACAGGAGTCTCTCCAGAAAAGAGTGTCATGCTATTAGAGGCTGGACTGGCTAAAGGAATTATTAGTAATGTTCCATCTGGAGAAGAGATGACTCAAGAGATATGTGACGAAGCAGCATGGCAGAGCGTGGAAGCTCGGGACATAATAAACTGAAGAACTCATTCAGAGTTCCAGTAGAACAGCCTGGGCTGTCCCGGTCAGTGGTGAGCTCCCAGCGCCGGAGAGGGTAATTTTCCAGGATTAAATTGTATTAATCAGATGCCTCGCTCACCACAGGGTACACAAATTATTCAATGTGTTAATTATCGCATAATTAATAATTATACTTGTTTTTAGGCATGGAATTGATAAATGACTAAGAAGTTTCTATAGGTCTCTGAGACTCTCTGATTTGATAATTCAAGTCTTACTGTCACTGGCTTAGGTTCACATATTATCTACCCTGGGTTCTAGAAATCTTTGAGGAGGTTTTATTTTAATATTTATTTATACTAGCAGCAACATTTATTATATATTACCTCAATGATATTTGATTATTGCCTTTTATCCTCTAGGCTGGCAGGATAATGGCGCCTAATACATTTTCCAATCCCTTCCTAAAAGAAAAACATAAAACCGAAAACCAAACAAAACACACCAATTAAAAGTACCAAACCAGTCCTTTGCATGTGGTGAAAAGCAGCCAGAAGTCCACAGGGGAAAAAATAAACTCTTGTTTTCAGAATAAATTTTGAAATTTTAATACAAAAATGGATAGCAGCCAGTTGTGGGATAGACTAGGTGAGGGCTGGAAGGAATTGTAAACTCTGGCCTGATTTATGCAGATGAAGCAAACAATCAGGCTGGGCTTAGGGAGATATTCTCAGCAGCTGGACAAAGCATCGTGCCCAGGGAATCTGGCAATAAGCAAGAGGTCTAGAAAGACTGGTAGGAGTATGAAAGGATTGGTACTTGTACTTAGCATGTGACCTGAATTATAGCAGCATTTGATAAATGTTTATAGGATGAGTGAGCAAACAAATAAATGAACAAATGTCTGGAAATTGGCCGAGGGGGTCCCCATCACGGGTACTGGGGCTGTGTGAGATTGCAGTCCTCATAGGAACAGACAGAGAGGGTGGGACCAGCTACTGGATCTGGGGCACCAACACAGAATAAAACCAGGACAGTTGCCTACATACTAAATCTGTATATGCTTGTATTTCTGCCTGACAGTGTAGGCAAAAGGAGTCACCACCAAGCTAAGGGACACACGAGGAGGGAGCTGTCTCTGCTGGGAGGTAAGGAAATGGTCTGCAAGGTACACATAGAAAGGAACTCCTCACAAAATATGAAATATTAACTATGAACTGCTCATGATATTATGAAAATATAAAAAGGATTATTATCTCTGATTGTCCCCCAGCTGCAGTTAATAGCAGTTTCTGACAGAGTCGGAAACTGAGACCAGCAGAAATGTGCACCAAAATCTTATTTTGGAATTTTTAAAATACCATCATTTATACCTTCAAAGGTACTTTGTTTTCAAGTCTCCATAGGGCTTGCGTACTTCTGAAGGTGGGGGAATGGACCTGATGGTGTCAGAAGTTGGGCTGTTGGTGTTGGCTGGCCTGTCAGCACACCTTGCTGCTCTTCATCCCTGAGTGGAGAGCAATGTTGAGGCCATGGGGTAGCGGAGTGGGAATAAGGAGACCTCAAGTGCTTCCACCTATTCTGACTTCAATTTAACTTGTATTTCTTAACTTCTGAAAGCTGGAGTAGGTCAAGGAGACCCATGGTTATAGTTTGAGCATGAATCATTGCAACCCAAGTAGGCCCATGAAGGCGTCTGCTGGGAGGATTTTTTGCATTCCAGTTGGAGGGCGAACTCTGTCAGCAATGATTTGGGGCATGAGGAGGGTTTGGGGTGGGGTCCCTGTCCACCTTACTTAAATAGGTCCCTCTTCTATCATTCTCTATCATTTTACTTTGATAGTACATGAAATTATACTATTTTATCTTTTTCTTTTTTTTAGTTTTTATTTTAATCACGTGGTGCTCATCATGACAAATGCCCTCCTTAATCCTCATCACCTATTTACCCAACACCCCCACCCACCTCTGCTCTGGTAACCATCAGTTTGTTTTCTTTTTTTTTTTTTTTAATTTGGTACTATTTTTTTTATTTTGTTATGTTAATCACCATACATTACCTCATTAGTTTTTGATGTAGTGTTCCATGATTCATTGTTTGTGCATAACACCCAGTGCTCCACGCAGAACGTGCCCTCTTTAATACTCATCACCAGGCTAACCCATCCCCCCACTCCCCTCCCCTCTAGAACCCTCAGTTTGTTTTTCAGAGTCCATCGTCTCTCACGGTTCGTCTCCCCCTCTGACTTACTCCACTTCATTCTTCCCCTCCTGCTATCTGCTTCTTCTTTTTTTTTTCCTTAACATATATTGCATTATTTGTTTCAGAAGTACAGATCTGTGATTCAACAGTCTCGCACAATTCACAGCGCTCACCATAGCACATACCCTCCCCAATGTCTATCACCCAGCCACCCATCCCTCCCACCCCCCACCACTCCAGCAACCCTCAGTTTGTTTCCTGAGATTAAGAATTCCTCATATCAGTGAGATCATATGATACATGTCTTTCTGTGATTGACTTATTTTGCTCAGCATAATATCCTCCATTTCCATCCACATTGTTGCAAATGGCAAGATTTCCTTCCTTTTGATGGCTGCGTATTATTCCATTGTATATTTATACCACATCTTCTTTATCCATTCATCTGTCGATGGACATCTTGGCTCTTTCCACAGTTTGGCTATTGTGAAAATTGTTGCTATAAACATCGGGGTGCACGTACACTTTCGGATCCCTACGTTTGTATCTTTGGGGTAAATACCCAGTAGTGCAATTGCTGGATCATATGGTAGCTCTATTTTCAACTTTTTGAGGAACCTCCATACTGTTTTCCAGAGTGGCTGTACCAGCTTGCATTCCCACCAACAGTGTAGGAGGGTTCCCCTTTCTCCGCATCCCCGCCAACATCTGTCGTTTCCTGACTTGTTAATTTTAGCCATTCTGACTGGTGTGAGGTGGTATCTCATTGAGGTTTTGATTTGGATTTCCCTGATGCCGAGCCCAATCATATGTAAACTTCATGAAAGGAAGGACGAGGCCAGTGAGCATCAACCAGCAGGGATTTTGCTGCCTTTGTCCAGGGGACATTTGGCAATGTCTGGAGACACTTTTGGTTGTCACGACCGGGCAAGGGTGATACTACTGGCATCTTGGTAGATGATAGGACTGCTGCTAAACATCCTACCATGCATAGGACAAGCCGCACAACAAGGGAGTATCTGTCAAAATGTCAATATGCCCAGGCTAAGAATCTCTGGTCCAGGTTGTATTTCCAGTTCCTAGAACAATGCCTGGAAACTGGTGGGTGATAGACAAATTCTTACTAAAAATATGAATAAATGTCAGGAAAGATAATTCAATCCAATTATTCCACATAGGGAAACAAACTTTTTGTTTTCATTGTGGATCTGAGTACCATATTTTCATATACTTACAAATTAAGTAAACATCAAAGCTTAGGAATTAAGGTGATGGTGGGGTGCCCCCACCAGGAACATAGAAATGTAGGAACTAAGATGTCCTCTGAGAATTAAACTATAAATCAACACATAATGTTGAGCCAGGGTATGTGATGTCCTTGATAAAGAATGGTGCCCAGGCAAATCTCACTTGAGTATTAGTGTAGAACTTCATCTAAAAACATGACTTAGGGAGTCAGACTGTCTGGATTCCAATCTCAGCTTCACCCTGTCCAAGCAAGTAAATGTGCTAAGTATTGTGTCTCAGTTTCCTCACCTGTAACATGGGAATAATGACAGCACCTGTCATAGAGTTGCTACAGGAATAAATGAGATAATGTATTAAAATGGTTTCATAAATGTCATGCTTAGTCCATAGTTAGCCCTCAGGAAATATTAGCTGTGGTTGACATGACTGAACCATAACTTCACCTAGCATCTTATCAGATGTAAAGGCATCCAGTGTTAGTGAGACCTGCAGGGGGAGTCAGCAACGGAAGTGCTGCAAAGCAAGAGTCAGAGAGGGAATGAATAATATTTCCTGTTGTCCTATCATGTGCTAGGCAATTTTATTGCGTTCCATATCCATTACCTCATTTAATTGCCAGGGCTCATCCTTAGCTAAAGGTGGCTAAGTAACTAATCAAAGGACAGATAGTCATAAGAAGTGTTGTTGAGATGCTTGGGACCTATGTGATGATGGGCAATCCCTGTTCTTCCCACTATGTCATGAGGAGCTGCCCCATCAAAAATGACAATGACCAATCCACGTGGAGAAGATACTGACAGGAAGTTTATCTTTGCTGTGGAAATGTATGCTTACCTCGATGCTCTCAAATATTTGAGTGACCCAGCTAATTTCCCTTAAACTGATTTCATCTTATTAGGTCACACTGATGCCATTTTCCTTCCTGTATCTGCTGACAGGCAAAGAACGGGCATTTAGCCCATGTGAGTGAGTATCCCTGTAGCACTTACCTCTCTCAGTATAAAATCTAATAAACTACTCTGTGGTTTTATAAGTTCCTCTCTGTGCTTCTGGATCATGGGAGTCTGCCTCTGACAGAGAACTCTGTCTGCACCTGTAAACAATAGGTAGCGGACTCCCCCGCCTTGCCTCATGGTAACGTTCAGAGGAAACAAGACCGGCCGCTGGACTGGGCTCTGTGCAGTGGAGATTCAGATCTACTCCCAACCTTGGCCTCATGGTATCTGAGAGCCAAATGGAATGCCATTTTCATGAACTAATTTACCATATTTACACATGTAAGAAGTTCACCTTTTTGTATATGTTCTCCTTTTGGGGTACTTTCTTTTCCTTCTAATTCTGGGGAGAAGATACATTATTTTTTCCTATAATTTTCCCCTGAACAGGCAGCATTTTTTTAGGCAACAGTGGTGGCCTTACACTTCTGAAGGATCTGATAAGAGCTGCTGAAGGGGGGCAGTGAACTCTACTTAATTAAATCCTGGTTGCTAGAAGAGACTAGAAGAATCTGCCACTGATAGCGATGGTGACAAGCTGAGAGAGGAGTATGCTTGGGGCTGAACACATACGTACTTTCCTTATTTGGCACAATATTAGGATGGATTCCAACCATTCTCTTCCTCTAGGAACAATTTAGGGGGAAAATATCAGCAATTAAGGATGCAGGTCATTGCATGAATAAATATGGAATATATTTATTTAAAGCTCCAGCCTTTTTAGAGGCCACTAAATAGCCAGCAAGGGCCAACCATTTTCATCCCTCTTTTCTGGGCTGAAGTCAGAAGAGATGACCTGGAAGTTGGGATCAGTGACAACCTCTCCTACCACGTCTCCATTGAACATCAATTTCTCCTACAGAATTTCAAAGCCATCATCAAACATATTACACAACTCATTTTATCAACACCAGTCTTCTGTAGTTTAGCTGACAATTGCATATTCTTATAAGAGAGTCATGACTTTGGATTCTGTAACTTTACTTAAAAGCTGTGGGTGAAGAAGGAGATGCTTTAAAATAAGACAAAACAAGATAAGCTTAAAAAGAGGTATTTTGCAGAGTAGCATTCCTCAAAGTGTGGTCCATGGGCCCGGGGGCCCCCAAGACTCTTTCAGGGCACCCATAAGATCAATACTATGTTCATAACAATACAAATCTGTTACACACTTTCCTCATCATCTTGCACTGTTGGTGCAAGAGCTGCAGTGAGTAAAACTTGCAGCACCTCAGCAAGAATCAAGGGATTTACATCAGGCTCTACTAGCAGTTTTTTTTTTTTTTAAAGTTTTTTTATTTATTTTTTTTAAATATAGATTTGTTTTTTTTTTAATTTTTAATTTATTTATTAGAGAGAGAGAGAATGAGAGATAGAAAGCATGAGAGGGAAGAGGGTCAGAGGGAGTAGCAGACTCCCTGCTGAACAGGGAGCCCGATGTGGGACTCGATCCCAGGACTCCAGGATCATGACCTGAGCCGAAGGCAGTTGCTTAACCAACTGAGCCACCCAGGTGCCCTCTACTAGCAGTTTTTAAATGCAGTAAAAAAAAAAGCATTTACTTTGAGTGTCGATGCAACGGTCAAATTATTAATTATTGATTTTATTAAATTTCAACCCTCAAAGACATGTTTTTAAAATTTTGTGTGATGAACTAGGAAGTACACATAAAGTACTTCTGCTGCACACCAGTGTGTGTGTGTGTGTGTGTAAAGCACTTGTGCAACTGTCTGTGAGCTGGACTAGCAGCTTTTTCATGGAACACAATTTTAAGTGAAAGAAAGACTGATGGGCAAACTATGGTTATTCAGGCTTGGGTATTGCACAAATGCCTTCTCAAAAGGAACAAAGTGAGCTGTCACTTCAAGGAAAACAAATGACAGTATTTGTTGCCAATGATAAAATTGGAACTTCCAAGCAAAAATTAGAATTTTGGAAAGCTTTCATATGCCACCATGAGTATGATAGCATCCAATACCTAAAACACTTTGATGAGAATGATGGTGATATTAAGGAAAGTGATTTTCTTTTTGTTATGGTAAAGTGAATATGTCAATATTTGGGAGATCTGCACAAGTCAGTAAACAAATATTTCCCAAATGACCAATACATGATGCTGTAATATCACACAAAGGTAAAACGTCTATACAGGTACTGGATTTTAATGTAATGGATTATGCAAAGTTCACTGATGTGGTTTAAGATTCCACAATGCAGCTCATTTTTAAGAAACAACCCTACTTGTTGAGTCTAGATGTCATATCAAAGAATATCCACATTTATCTGAAAAAGCTATGAAAATACTCTTGCCTTTTCCAACTACATACCTGAGTGAGTCTTGATTTTCTTCATATACTTCAACCAAAAAAATATATTATAATAGATTAAATGCAGAAGTGGATATGAGAATTCAACTGTCCTTTATTAAGACAGACATTAAAGAGATTTGCAAAAATGTAAAACAATGCCACTCTTCTTAATTTTTGTGGATAAATTATTTTTAAAATAAAGGATATTTACATTAATATGTAAAGAGTTTGTTATTTTGGATTGAATTCATAGATAAAACATTTAAAATTTCTTAGTTTCAATTTCTAATTTACACAATATTAGATGTTACCTACACCAACAAAAGCTCTTTGGAATTCTCAATCATTTTTAAGAGCATAAAGAGGCTCTGAGACTCCAAAGTTCAAGAACAGCTAATGTACTGAAATGAACTGGGCAAAGGAAGTAAATATTTTAGAAAAAGATGGTGAAAGACATAACCACAAAGAATGAAAGGTAAAATCTCTGGAGGCGATGTTGTCCAAATCTCAACCTCAAATCTGAAAAGTGGTTTGAAATACACCAAATAGATAGGCACTATCATTTCTTTTCCTTTCTGTTTGGACATTAGTTTTCCCCAGTAAGACTATTAACTACCATCTGTTGGATATCTACTATGTGCTGCACAATCTATTGCAGAATTTGCATAAGTTATGTCAACCAGTTGAATTGATATGACTCTGTCTTTAAGCCCACAAAACCAATTTGGATGATGCTCAAATATTTGGTTGGATTTTTAAGAAAGGCGGTTCTGTTTCCAATTTATTCTCTTTTTTTCCCTAAGCTGGAAACTCAGGAAAGTAGTACTGCTCTGCAGACTTTCAGGTGTGAGTGTCTTTAGGGCCTCTCCAGTTCTTTTATTAATATAATGAAGGGTAGTCAGGTAAGGAAGTAGAAATGTGGCGGGCGTGTGTGTTTTTCCACAAAACATGTTCTATTTAGCATTTATGGAGCCCTACGAGTTAATGACCTGTTTATAATGCATGTATTCAAAAATTTTTCCACATACCAGCTCTCCCCTCTCCCGTCCCACCTGCCTTCTTTTCTGTTTCTCAGCTTACAACTTTTCCACTTCATCAAATATTATGCCTTGCAATGTGCCTGATTCAGTCCCTTTGTTTCTACAAAAGAGCTTTATATTTCTTCATTTTATAATTAAATTTAACACATACCCAAGCAATAGTATTCAAGATTTTTTTTAAGTTTCTTATTGTTTTATATTTTCCTTGATTTCTGGTATTGCAACATTATATCTTCCACATTGGTTACTGTAAGCACATTGAAATTCAACTATTTTAGAGTTTAAATAGGATTTGGTAGCTGGTCAGAGCTAGTCCTTTCTAGCATTAGATTCTGAACTCTAAATAATTAACTTATAGTGGAAGTTAACTTAGAACTCAACATGTTTGTAGAGAATTGTCTTAATCCAGATATTAGCATAGTTACTGTTGCTTTATCATAAATGAGATACATGACAATACTCTGGATATTCCTCATTCATCAAACATGGTACAGAGCTTACACGTTCAAGCTCTGGCGTCAATGACCTGGGTTTGAAGATTGGTTTTACTAATGACTAACACAGAAACTGCCTAATCTTTGTCTCAGTTTTGTGAACTGTAAGTGGGGATAATAATAACATCAGAATAAAAACAAATGAGTATCCAGTATATAACATCACAAAGGATATACTGACTCTTAATTTAGATTATTGTTATTAATGGCCAGTGAGACTGTCTTTAAAGGAAAAAGAAAATCTCATTTGATTAAAATGAAGGTAAGCTTTATTTGCTGTTCCTCTTTAGCTCCTTTTGGTGTAAGGTTAGGTTGTGTACTTGAGACTTTTCTTGCTTCTTCTTCCTTTTTTTTTTTTTTTTTTACTTTTCTTGCTTCTTGAAAGTAAAGCATTCATATGCGCTAAATGAAGAGTTGAGAAACAGCGGAAAATCTTCAGTGAATTAAAATTAAGATTTCTTTGTAAACATGTAGCAAAGGCTGAGATTCCCTGATAACATACTTTGCTTCTAAAGCTCCTAGGATGAACAATTAGAGTAAGCTACAGTTGGCATATTCCACAGGAACAAAACTTACTAGTAAAGTGCTGAATGATTTTTGAAACAGCTGAGAAATCCCACTGATAGAAAGATTCTCCCTGACAGGGGACAAGAGTTCAAGCTGAGTTCTGGCATTTTCTGCAGAGGACTTTTCCAAAATAACACTAGGGAACTGTTAAATAAGGCACCATGCCCAGAATTATGTAGAAATCTACAATAGAGCAAAGCCTTATAGTTTGTAGCTATCCTGCTAGAAAAAGCTGAGATGCAATAGGAAGCATTTGTGTTGCTTTCTAAATGATCCTCCCCTTAAATCATCATTAACAAAGGGAGAGTAAGCTTCATGGACAGGTAAAAAGAAGTTGACACAAAATGTCCCAACTGTAGAAGCCATTTATGTCTATGCCACAACATGAGCAAAAACGAAAAGCATAATGCCAAGTAATCTCTTCTGATGCCAAGAGATTTATAAATCCTTACTGTGAAGTTTACATAAATTCTATTTTCTTTAATTAAAAGCATACTAGATTGAAAATATTATGAGACACACAAGATGATGTTGATTAAATAAAGTTTGTTAGGATGGTGCAAAGCAGTAAGCAAAAGACAGCAATCCAATAGATCCATGAAATGTGCTTAAAAACAATGCAGTGCAATGGTCACAGAGGATGGATTTCAAATCGAATGAGTCAGATCTTAAAACAAATGACCTGTGCAAAACCACGAAGCTCCCAGTAGGAGTATAGTTGACTAAAGGTGAGGATAACCCAAGTGCCCACAGCATTGACGTCATAGGAAGTCATGCCTGTGAGCTCTTCCAGGCACTGTGTCACTCTTGGGTGATGACCAAGTTTGCACATGGGAGTTTTCCGTACAAAGCTCAGGTTAGGAACATATATTACCCAGGTGGTAAAAGCTGCATGTTTGTGTCCAATCTTGAAATTATGATATCCCCATCAAAATCTCTGCTGCTGCTGTGCATCCAGAGGAATCAAAGGAATGGGGCCTATGGATAAACTTCCTAACAACTCTGTTGCATCTAACACCGTTCGTCATTCTCTGCTTCTTAAAATTGCTTCCTTTTTTTTGTTTTTTGTTTTTTGTTTTCTGCAACATCTCTTCTTGCCAGTTAAATAGATGAGCTCCCTAGGAAGGCAAACCTTTTTCAAAAACCAGCTCCGATACTAACTTGTAGTAACTAACATAATCTTTTGAATCTCAATTTCCTCAGTTGAAACAATGGGGATAATCATACCTCCTCATAGAGTTATTGTGAAGGTTAAATAAAACTGTAATAATAAAAATGCCTGTTAACCCCTACATAGGGCTTTCTAGGAGTCGGCACTGCTTATGTGGTGGTGTATTATCCTTTTGAGCCTTCACACCAGTGCTATAAGGTTGGCGCTATTATTATCCTCAAGCTACAGAGGCACAGAGACCTTAAGAAACATGTCAATGGCCACAGCTAATAAGTGACAGAGTTGTGATTTGAACCCAAGCACTGTCTGTGCTCTAAGCCACCATGGTATAAATGTACATAAAATACTTGGTAAAATTCCCTGGGAATAATTAGCACTCAGTACAGGTTAGCCATTTTTACTGTTTTCATCGTTTTTAATTTGTAACCATTCCTTCTTCTCTGGCCCTGTGATACTTGGCCTCCTAGTCACTAATACAATGTTGGGATTCTTAAGAACCCATTATTTTTACAATTCCATACATTCTTCCTGGGTAGTTTCATCTATTTTTATAACTTCAGTTACATTGGTATGCTGATGATTTCACAAGCTTTATCTTCTACTATGACCTCTCTTATGAACTCCAAACATACATCTACCTTCTTTTTGCATGGATTGACTTAGAAATCCCTAAAATTACTCATCTACTGCTCCATTCTCCAGCTCCATTAGAAGAGCCACGATCGAATGAGTCTCCCACATTACATCCTTTGGAATCAGCCTCCACCTCCTGCTTCTCTCTAAATCCAAGGCGTTACTAAATTCTACCTCTTCTTATCTCAATACCAAATTCTTATCTCACTCATGTCTCGGAAAACTGACATTGTCCACCTCCAATGCTCCTGCCTCCATCCAGGTTCCCGAGAACTTTGTTGCAAACAAAATTGACTTTTCACTGGTTTCTTTGCTACTACTCCTTCCTCTTAAATTCTTTAATGTGAATTTCCATTTCAATGAGCTCTTTGTTTTCTTACCTGTGACTAACCTGCACAGCAGCTCTGTAACATGTGATTATTACAGGGTAGTATTATTATATATTGCATATGGTTGGCAACTGAGGCATTGGAGTGCCTGAGGTAGAGTAGAGAAGACAGCATGGTGATCATTGGAGGCAGAGAGAAGTAAAGGTGGACTTCATAAAACCCAAAAGGTCTTTATCCAAGATTGTAGAGAAAGATCTAGAAACCACACTGAGGAGGGAGGAAAATGCTAACTGCAACATCGAATCCTGTGACATAGAGGATGAGGTAGACTAAGCAGCTTTTCCTGGAAGGGGCTGCTTAGGAATCCACATAATCAGAGGCCTGGCAGGCTTCTCTCAAGGCCAAGAGATGGACAAGTGCTTAGTGAAGAAAGTGGGGGTTGTGGGGAAACAGCAGTTAGTCCAAAATGTAGAGTCAGGAGGAAGTAGCTCAGGATGCTGTGCCTGGTGACAGAAGTCAAGTGAGAGAAGGACTAGACAGGTTTATATGTTGGACTGTGGTTGACCAAAGGTAATAGGTCTGAGTGACATGGAGGATTGAGAGGAAGTTGCAGGTTTTTGACAGCACTGGTCTCAGGAGCCCAGGTTAATGGGGCATCTTAGATTTTCCTGGAATTATTTCACTAAGACCTCACTTGACTATTTTTCTCAAGAAATCTGAGCCCAGAAGGACAAGTAGCACATTGAAAGAATTGCCAGGACCATCACTAGGGTTGACAGGGTCACATGCATCAAGAATCTGCACAATAGCATTAAGATAAAATAAGGGAAGAATAAAGAGATAAAAATAAAACCAGTTCTGAACTACTAAGTCCCAAACCTACTTCCTGACTCTTAGCTCATGTACTTGGGAAAACTCCATCGAGTCAGTAGACAGATGACACTTTGGTAAGTATCGCTTTAATTGAAAGAGCTTGCAAAGCAATTTATACTAAGAAAAATTGTTCAAGCACCACAGAAAATCTGAGTTATTTCTTCATATAAATGACATGGTAAGATTTTTGTGTTTTAGTCGAAACTGAAATTGAGTTATAAGGAGAACTGAATTGTTCTTTATTAATTAAGAAACTGAAAGAGCTTGTGTAAACATAGGACAGATTGTTTTATTGTTTAAAATATTTTACATGAGATGCCATTTCATAATTTAATAAAACATCTGACTAGCAATAAAAACATGAAATTATTTATGTTATGAAGAAGAAAGGTGCTAGATGAAATTATTAACATTATTTCACTGAAGAAACACTGAAGAAATTATGAATATAATATATTTTAAATAATTGATAGATTATGGATCCAACTGGTATAAAGTGTCTCAACCAGTTTGAAAATATAAGCTTACCAAGTGTGACAAGCAGGTTCATGTACGAAAAAAAGGAAAAGTACAGAGCTTGGAAGAAATCAAGGCAGCCAATAATATTTCACACAGCTGTCTTTCTCCATTAGCTGTATCTTTGGGAACTTTGAAGCTTTATCATTACAACAAATAAAACTGTTATCCAGGGCATATGCAATTTTGAAATGCCAGAAGGTTACTGGAAATTCTCTGATAAGCAGTTCTTTGAAAAGGCATCAAGCAAGATTTATCTGGATCAATGGAAAAAAAAATCTCAAAGAACATAATGTAATTTGAACATTTTATAAGCAGAGGCCAAGGGAAATGAAACTTTCTTCATAAATGGATCACTAACCTGATGGCTAGCTTTCTTTATAAAATTGCATATCATGTCTAAAGATCCTTATGGTAAAATAGGATCAAAAGACATCACTGTGTCACCCAAATATGTGAGTCCATCCTTTACCAAAACACTTGAAAACACTTCAACAGAATTCATTTGACACAGAGCTCCTTTCTATTTTTTAACTTACCATTTTACTAAAAATAAGATTATGGTTAGCAGAGAAGGAATACATAAGAATGTTATATGCCCTTCATTAGAGCTAAAGAAGTAACCCAAAGAAACACCTGAGCATTTAACAGCTATTGTCGAAAACTTGATTACTTTTAAATATTACAATTCATATTTTTAGAAATAAGATATGGCCAGACAGAAGATGTACAAAGAAATTCCTAAAAGTTGCTAATGTTAGAAGAAATACTAGTAGCATTGGAAAGCCATTAGTAATGGAGAAACAGAATGAAGAATTTAAGGAAAACCTTTCCCATTTCGCCCAGGCTGAGCACATATCTGAAAGAGAGGGGCCGGGCTGTGGGTGGAATTTTCAAGAAGCACAGCTGCATTGGTACAGTTCAAGTTCGTCATCCTTCCTTCCTGGACACGGGAAGCCCAGGTGAGGCACCATACTCCTGAGACACACGGGCCCGAGAACATGGGCCAGGGCATGACATGGGTCTGAGAGTCACCTGCAGGTACTGAAGAGACTTGCACAGATGCCATGCCCCTTTCTGATCCCTAAGACATATTGGTATTTTGTAGACCTAAATTTAGGATCTTGAATGCTATGTAGACACTAGCTAAGAGGAGGCAACAGGGCATAAGTATGCTCTAAAAACCAGGGACCTGGAAGGAGTGGATTAAGAAGGAGCTGTCAGGAGCTGGGAAGAGTGAGCTCTCCTGAGTGGAAGAGAACAGTGAAAATTTCAGCAGTGGGATAAGAGAAGGCAAACACAACTGGTACAGATACTACCTGGGAAGGTTGTTGGGTCCCCAGCTGTCATATGTGCTCACACAAATATCCTTGGTCTCAAAGGTAAATTAGGGTAAATTGTTTTGACTAATCGAGTGGGGGAAAAAAAAGTTCAAGTCAGTTAAACCATCAGCTTTCTTGATGTAGTTGGGATTTTGAATGAACCAATAGGCTTTTGACTGTTAGCCTCAACTGTGCTTTGCAGACTTGTGCCTAAACAGGATTTAAGGGGATTTTTTTTTTTTCTTCTAGTGTGATGATGGACTTATTTTGTACTACCATTCATGCTCAGTTCCTCTCGTGACAATATGCATTGTGATTCAGTGAGAAGGAGGGAGCCAAGCTGGTAAGTGACTCCAGGACAAAGAGAGAACACTTGCAAGGGAAAGTCCATTACTTGGACACCGTTAGCACCAACCTTTGACCACTGAGTTTATCAGCCACATAAAAATGTTTTCATTTTAGAGAGAGAAAAAGAAGTTTTCATTTTAAAGATGAGATCTTTATTTATTTTTTTTTAAAATTCTATTTATTCATTCATGAGAGACAGAGAGAGAGAGAGAGAGAGTCAGAGGCAGAGGGGGAAGCATGCTCCCTGTGGGACAGGGAGCCCGATGTGGGACTCAGTCCCAGGACCCCAGGATCATAACCTGAGCCAAAGGCAGATGTTCAACCGACTAAGCCACCCAGGTGCCCAGTGGTGAGCTCTTTAATCAGGAAGTAATATCTGGCTATAAACCCTCATCAGCTATGCCCACATGTAAGACCCATGGACTGTACCTATGCAGCTTACTCAAAAGGATGCCAAGTATAGCAGACACCAAAGTCTTAGGAATATCAGCTACATTATAACCTCCTTATCACTAAGATCTATTTCTGTGTCCTGGGCGGAAATTGAATTGATCTGCCCTGATTTTCTCTTCTTAAGGGCTTGATGACTACCTATAGTAAGTGCTCTGCTGGTTACTGGCAACCTGTGGAGTCCATCTCCTCTCAGGTGTAGGGGTTGAGACAACCCATTTGTAAACTCCCAAAGATATTTCTTCCTTAAAAAAATTTTTATGAAAGGAAGGTGTTGGGTTTTTGTTTTTTGTTTTTTCCAACTGCAGGACACCTTCAGAAGGTTCCTAAAATATCTGAGATATGTCCTTTTGGACATAAATCTTCCTTTTCAGGCCACATTTCCCTTCTGTTTCTCTCACATTGTTTTAACAAATGCTAATCCAATATATCTGTTTTTCACCTACTCTGTTATGGTAGAGCAGGTTGACTAAACGCTTTCTTCTAAGTCTCTCAGTTGCTAGATTCTAGAGGACGCTTCTGCAAGTGTTAGGATTATATACACACTCATTAGTTTTCTATATGCGTCTAAGGTAGTAGTAACATTGTACATCTGTCTAATGTTTTACAGGTTCCAAACTGTTTAGAGGAACTTTATATAAAGCTATTCTTCAGGAAAGCAATAACTGCCAGAATCATCTTTCTAGTCTGTCTTTCTCACTGCTTTCCATGCGTCACCAGGCTGCCGGACAAATTAGGAAAATTTCCTGTTCCTATCACATCAAGTCAGGATTCCTCATTTTGTGGAGTGCATGATGTAACCCCATCCGGCCCTTCCTTCGGCATCCACTCTGTTTTTCCAATGCTCCCCAAAACGGGTCTTCTGCTTCAGCCAGGTCAGCCTCTGAAGGTCATGAATGGAAGAGGCTGTGGTCAGTCCTGTCTGTTTGTTGTTTTCATCATTTCAGGTTTTCCCTTTTGCAGCTTCTGCAAATACTTCTAGCACTTCCCAGCCTATCTTGTGGTCCATTGTCTGCCAGGTATCATTCAGTCTCTCCAGGCAATTCCAACTTCTCCCTCTACTGAGTGCTCAGAGCCTTTACTTTTACATTAGAGACATTTTGTTCTTTTGTACATAATTGTACATTATATTTTCTCCATTTATATAGTCCTCTATTTTATGTCAGTCCTATCTCCCCAAGATACATTTGTTGAAGGAAAGGGTCATGCTGTGTGTTTGCACTGTTGCTCCCTGTTGCACCTAGTACTCTATTCGGTGTACGTCACTTAGAAGGTTTCCCCAACTGGGATTAATTTCTCCGCTCTCTGCAGTAATTTCAGCCTGGATGCTGTTTCTTCAGCTATTAAAGCACTGATCACAGCTGCTTCCTACTGTATATTGTGAGCTGCAGATGAGTTGCCAACCTAATTCATCTTTTCATCTCTCAAAATACCTGAGATAGCACTGTTTATAAAAAGAATTTAACAGGGGTTGCTAATTGTTTCTATTAAATTTCAACTTTGTTTAATATGGCACCATTTCCTATTAGCCCTCTTTTTGAGGAACAAACATTTCCATGGTTAAAAATGAGTAGACTTGAAGAAATAATTTTGACATTTGGCATGTGAGAGGAAAATAACAGTTTGATGCTCTCCTACCTCATTTATTAAAAAATAATGTTAAATTCTAAATATAAATATAAATTAATCAGTGTGTTGTCAGACCATCATTCATTCAGAGGCATTTTCTATATCAAAAATGCAAGCGTAGATATTGCACACAGTAGGTAATTTTTATAGAAACATTCATAAATCAATGTGTTAATACAGTTCTCAGCAGAAGATTTTTACATAATTGTCAATTTCTTGACTTTAATATCTTTATAAGTTAATATCTCTGTAATTGGCAAAGTAAAATGAAAATTACCTTTATAATGTTTAGGAAAACCCCATGACATAACCAGTTGATAACTGATTAGTCTTTTTTTTTCTTGCTATCTTGATTTAAGTATGACACGATGTCTTTTGTTGGAGAGAGCAGAACTTTTGAAGGTCTCAGGCGGTCATGTGAAAGCTTTTCACCGGTCCTTTGAATAATTTTAATTAAAATTCAGTTTAAATCAATCTCCTAGGCTTAGCAAAAGCATCTGTCATGTTTTCCCCACTTAAGAACTTGAGCTGAAAATATGAACATTTTCCTGTTATAAAAGCGCTGCATCCGTGTAAAGTTAAAATAGCTTCTGAGGACAATTTTCAACACATTTGGAAGAATTATGGCTTTAAAAATGCAACTTTCAGAAAACACATTGATGCCTCATTCAGTGACGTGCCTGCATTTCTTGCTACACATAATACCTTCTCTCAGCATGTGCTCTATCCCTTGAACCATTAGTCTTCTCTTAGTCTCCTTGGCCTGGCCCATGGCCAGTACACAGCACACTAAGGCTTGCCACACAACAGGTGCTCAGAAGTGTTTGTTGGATAAATGAATGCATTAACTAACTGAAGGATAGAAAAGCCTTGCCTTAGTCCCTTTATGTTCTTTTATTTGTACTAACTACTAATGCAGTTACTAGTTCTAGACTAGAATGGTCTCCTAAAACAATGCCCTTGACCTCCTAAGACTAATTAGTAAAAACTGGCTAGAGAAACAGAGGATCAGAAAGATCAAGTAAAGGCCTCTGTGCAAACAAGAACAAAATAGTTATAACATGCTTTTTTTAGAAAGGCACTTCCATCTGCCAGAAGAATCTCTAAAAATCCAACTCTGGGGACTATACGGAATGAACGGAGTTCCCTTTGATTTGTTTCTGATGTTACGGCAGCTTCTGCAAAACCAAAATGAAAGTCCTGCGAAGTTTATCCGTCTGGTCTTACTTGAGGCTCAGATTCTGGTTCCTGAGTCAGATTTTTATTCCCTGTTTGGGTGAGGCCTGAATCTTTTGGTCCTTGACCCTATGCTAGCAGTTTATCCTGTTGTGCAACTCCATTGTATTCTGTGCAGATGGTGCCCCCAGGAGTTCTGGCCCGTGGTGGTCCTGTCATGGGTCTGAACACACGGCTATGTTTTTATCCCATGGTATTTTTTAAGAAGAAAAATCTTTCATATTTTCAAGAGAGTCTGATTTTACCCCTGTCATATATATCAAACTGGCATTTTGGAGTAAACCAGTGTGGCTTGTTGATAATAATTCAAGTTGTTCTTTTAAGGATAAAACACATTCATTGAAAACCCGAGTTAGCTGCAATGTCTTTGTAGGCCAGTTCGATTCCTTTATTAAGGATGCAGGGCCATTTCCCACATAATTAGTTCTTTCTGAAAATGTTTTCTGCTGAATATATATTGTCATAATACACAGTGATCTTTAAGAAATCTTGTATCACACCCAATGGGATCATTTGCAGAAGTGAGGGCAGAACATTTTTCTGGACAAAGGTTAGCATTGTATCTGCCTAGCTTTCCTTGATCAAGAAACAACAGCATCTGAAATTTGCAATATATAGCCGAAGGGTTTTTTTAAATGATATTTTCATGAAAATAATTCCCAAAGCAGTTTAATCAGTCCATATCAGTTTTCTTTTTAATCAAAATTAAAAAAAAATCATAGGCCAAACACAATAGCAATGCTCATCTTGGTTTGTAAGACGTGAGCTGTATTGCCCACAAATATCTGTTTTATGGGTTCCCCTTTTAGGTCTGTTCTGGAACTTTATCAATTCCCCATTTCTTTTCTGAGACTTCAAATTATCCATTTCCATGAATTTCTTTTATATAAGCAATTCAAATATTTTCAAGTCTGTCCTATTTAAAACTGATATTTAAAAAAAATGTCCTTTAATTTGGGTTCCCATTTGGCCACCCTCTCTAAAATGTGGCCACTTACCCATGCTTCCACTCCTAGTGAGGGGCCTCATTCCAGCTGGGAAGTTCTCTCTCCATGCTGAGCAAAGCTGGCTTGGGGGTGGGGTGATGTAGACAAAATGAAGCTGTCTTCCTTCCCTTTTTGTGTGATTATTCTCAGGTTTTTTATTCCACTGTGTTGCTAAAGTTTCTTAGGTGGACCCTAGACTCTTCAGGGCTGATTTTCTTTATGGAGAGCTGAGTAATTGCTTCTTTTTGTGGGAAATAGAGGCCCCATTTTGTTGATGTCACTCTGGCTAATGCTTCCCAATGTCTCTTGAAGACGCTCTTCCTCTTCCTCAACCCAACTAACGTGTTCACTGGGCTCTTCCTCAGGCTTCTTTTCCTCTTGGTATACATCTCCTTGGATAAGTCACATTTTTCATAGCTTTAACCACCTACATACAAATGACTTTTAAATCAATGTCTCTACACAAGACATTTCCTATTTATCCAACTGCCTACTGGAATCTTTACATGGATATCCCACAAAAGCTTCCCATCAAAATGTCCAAAGCCACTGTGTTTATCCTTTCCATATGTCAACCTCTCCCCTTGATGACTTGCTTTTCCTCCTGGCCTCCTGCCCAATGTCTAAATCATGTTGATTCTATTTCTGAAATATCTCTTAGATTTATCCTCCTTTTTCTTTCTCACTGCTACTATCACTGCAACTTCCTTAAATCATGGGGCTCTAATGATTCTTGCTTGGGATTTGTAGTATATTACCTCTTTGCTGTTCTTCCTGGTTAGGGGATCCCTGCCCTCTGAACTTTCTTACAAACTATGGCAATAATGATTTTTCTGACAGTCATATTGACTATGCCATTGCCTGATCTTAATTCTTGAATGGTTTCTCATTGCTTTGGTATAAATTTTAACCTCTTTAATATAGTCTGAAAGACCTTTTATGATACATCTCTCCATCTGTTCAGTTTTACTGTGTACCACTTACTGCAACATATTTTATGCCTTAGCAATACTAAACCATTTCAGTTACCTACAAATATCATACTTTCTTACTCCTCCAATACTTTTTAAATGATGTTTACTCCTTCTAGAATATTATTTTGCATTGGTATTATGCACCCCCTCCTCCCAAATCTGCCTGTCAAACTCAGAGTCATCTTTCAAGTTTCAGCTCATTTATCTTTCCCCTTATTAATCCTCTGCCCTCTCTATTGTGCCTTTTGGGGCTTATGTTGTGGCATCTGTCACATGAAATCATGATAATTTGCTTGTGTATATGTTTTTCCTCTACACTCTGTGAGCTCCCTGAGGACAGAGATTGTGTCCACAGACCTCATCCAGTAATTGGTACATGGCTGGTGACCAAAGTAGATTGAATGAATGCAAAAGAGAATTTGAAAAAAATACAGATTTTCTTATCAAGGGTCACTCATTTTACCAATGATTTTATGAAAGTGAAAAATGCTAAGATTGCAAGTAATTATTTTTTTACATTTCAACATGACACTCAATTTGAAGTTCTCTCTTCATCCACAGCGCAAAGCCCTTGAAAACATCAAAATATTACTTTCTAACGATGAATGGCTTGTTTTAAGCCTCCCAAAGTGACACAGGCAGAAAGGAATAATAAAAGAAATTACTGAGAAACTGAGAGAATTGTACTGCTAGTCATGGGATTATGATCTGTCCACTCCAGCCTTTGAAGGACATACTTCCATTTGCCTGCTCTATGTATAGAGAATTATCTGATGCTGTTTGAATAAAACAGTGATTTATAGTCACCATTGATTTAAAATGCTTTATGAACTAGTTTTTAATCCTTCTTCCCTAGTTTTTTCCTCATCAAAAATGATTTCATGGTATTGCCTACAAATATTCCAAAGCAGGATGAACTTCATAAGAGAAAATAGCTTAGGCTGACAAATTATTATTCTAAGGGCCAAAGAAAGGTTGTCATGGATTTTTAAAAGGCTCTAAGATAGAACAGAACAGAATCGGACTGGGTTCTATTATTAACTCTTGCATTCTTGCACAAAGTTCATCTCTCTAGGCTATGGTCTCCTCTTTTATAAAAGTAACAGAGTGAACCAGTCACTAGCTGGTGTCTAAGCCTCTCCCAGCACTAGAACTTGGTAATTCAGTCCAGAGATGAGCTTCTCTGAATCCAGCATAATATTAGAAAATTGTGTTATCAAAGAGGTGGGGGAGGTGTGCAGAGGTGTAAATTCTCATAAAATTATGTGTACTTGTTTTTAAAAGCAATAAGAATATAGCCCGAAGGCTGACTCATTAGAATTGATTGATGCACTGAGAGCTCTCCCAGTCATGATTAATTCTCATGGGTATAATATCTTCATTTAGATTAATACACATAGTGTTTCATAATTATAAGGTAAGAGCAAGATGTACTGGTGGGGAAATGTTTACAGGTAAGCTGAGCAGCACTGAAAATGTCAAAGAGTAATAACGTTTACTGATGAGTGTAAGTGCTGCAAATTAACAACAACAACCTTTCCTTGTTTGTTGCTCCTCAATATAGCTAATCAGAGCATGAGCAAAGAAGATTCTTCCTGGTTCTTTTTATTTCTGTAATGATGAGGTACTGTAGAATATGCTTGGAGTCTGGAGTGCCACATTACTACAGTTCCACACCCCCACATCTTTCAAGACTACATTATTCTTTCGAGCTTTTTCTCTGGTAAAAGAATGAGCACCTAAGAATCAAGATTTATAGTCTCAACACCTGAGGCTGGAGGAAATTTCAGATAACAGGACCACATGGCTCTTTACCTGCTAAATTTTCATTACAGGCAAATGAACTTGTTTATAAGGCTAGAAAGGATTTGGACTAGAATCAAATGGTACTATTTCCTTAGTGTATATGAGATGTACACTAGTAAGTAATGTGGGTTAGCAAATAAAGACATGACAGTTCCCTCTAAGAATCTAACTGTTAAGATCCAAAAGAAGGAATTTTAGCAGATTGACATTTACTTTTATGAATTTTATATTTCCTTAAGCATATTTTTTGTGTGCTTTATAAAAAATTTGTATAATATAGGAGATTACAAAGAAGAAAATAATCTCCTGTATCTCAAGATTTAAAGATATCTGCAATTAATGTTTCCTTCTAGGTTTTTTTTAAATCAATATATCTACATAATTATGATAACTGCACAATTTTGTGTCCTCGTTGTTATTGTTACATTAGGACATTCCTATTTTACTGATCATTAACACATTCCATAGATATAATTCTACTATGTGCAATATGCTGAGCTCATTAGTTTTTTTTACACGGATTATCTCGTGGAATCCTCTCAAAAATCCTACAAGGTAGCCTATTATTATGCTCATTTAGCAGACAAGGATAAAAAAGTTAAAGAAGATAAACCAACATCAGACAGTTTACAGGAAGGTATTTGATGTAGCTCATGAAAGAAATGTACAAGCTTAAATGCATAGAAGACCACATAATATTCTGTTGAGCAGATTTACCATAGGTTCTTAATTATTTCTCTTTTGAGTGTGCATTACTATTCATGATGTCCTCCCACCATTTCCATTCCTCTGGATCTACCCATTTTTTACATGTACCTCAAAGCAAACTGTTCCACTGGCACAAGAGAGATAAATGACTACACTCCACAACCCCAAATAGTGCTGTGTGGTCATCTCAACAATGAGGAAATGCTGGGTCACCCTTTTTTTCCTCAACACATTGTTTCAGAGAACTTATGAGGCACATCTGAGGAGTATCTGAAAGAGTTCTGGATTATAAATGAGGAGACCTGGGTTTCAGACTGCCAATTAGACTGGATTGGTTTTGGTCTTTGACAATTACTTCCTCACTCCAGCCTTAGTCTCCTAGGTGTCAAAGACATCTATGAGGGAAACACAAGCCTGTAGGAATGATGGTTAGTCCACTCATCCCTGTTCTCATAAAGACAGCCTCTCAGACGCCATCTTCCTTTGCCTATAGAAGTCTCCTCACATATCTGACTAATAGCCTCAGTTGCTAGGACAAACTGATGACATAAACACCTTGTAATCAAGCATGACTTTATTGCTTAACTATTCTGTCAAGAGCCCTCTGATGCAAAACTCCAAGAAAGTTAAAACTCACTGAAAATAAAACTCAATAAAATAAAATGTGACCTGACTGATAACAATAAATACAGACTGTGCAAAACTGGAGTGGGGATGTAAGTTTGTCACCAAGCTTTGTGGAGAAAATGGGTTTCAGATGCCCCTAGGAAATGTTACTGTTTTTATTTATTCCATATTCTCCACAGTCTTGTTAGTCTTTCCTGCTATTAAAATTTTACTTTCTATTTTCAAAATGGAGTATCTCACTATTAAAAACATACAAGACAGTGCAAAGTAATGTTAACTCAACAAATACTACTGTCTGCTCAATGGTGAGAAAGAGTGGAGCATTAGGGCGGTGTCACTGACCTCAGAGATCACAAGTGGGGAAAGCATGAAATACACCCTAATGACAGAGATGAATGCTATTATGAAAGAGGAAGTAAATTGAGCTTTGCTAAGGTACAATTAGAAACAAATTTTCAAGACAACTATGTCAAGCACTGAAAATTAGATCATTAATAAAACTGAGCATTTACTTCAGCTCTAAGAATCTAGACAGCCAGAAAATTAAAAAAAAAAAGGAAATGGAGAGCTTATATAGTTTTCCTTGTACAATAAAGAAAGCTTCCAAGTTTATATTTTCCTGGCACAAATTCTTATGAGCACTGTGTGGTATAGCTCCTTATTCTGAAGCTATTGAGCAATATGTAGCATAACATTACTGCAATTGTTCAAAGTTATTCTTTCTTTATTTTACCAGAGTGCCATGTAGTATGGTAAACTTTAACAGTGGTCAAGGGCACAAAATTAAACAGTTACTCAGTAATGATGTTACATGTGTATGGTGTGTATGGTGGGGGGAGGAAAGAATGGAAGACAATGAGCTTGATGTATATGATCCAACTTACTATAGCACTTAGAGATGTTTTGGCATATACTCTTAGCACAGTCCGTTCAAGGTTAAATCTTTTTGGCAGCTGCTCAAAGTGCCAATATTTTGTATGGCTGATTGAAGAAAGATCTATATGTTTAAACAGCAGGTGAAAAGGCAGCAGAGTTGACATTCTATTGGAACATTTAAGAAGCCTGACTTATACTCTCACAGAGGTGGGTCACTCTAATACACAAAGAGATGGATAAACTCTTTCTCAGAAAAGAAGAAAGAAGTTCTGCATCTAACCTTGTGGTTTTATAAGTCCCATAAAGCATGAAAGAAATAATTTGGGTCTAGAAATTTTTATGAGTAGTTCTCACCATTATACTACCTGAATCCACAAAAGGATTCAAGAAATACTTTTGTCAAATATCTGAATATTTGAGTAAAAAGACATACTGATGGGCCCTCCTGGGTATAAATGCTTCCCCTGACCTAGTATGGTTACTTAGTATTGTTCATTTGAATATTAGAGGATGTGTATTTTATTTTTAGCATTGCTAATGTAAAGTCTTTCTTCCTGGTAGCAATTTATAAAGGCTATTAAGGCCACTCCTGATTGTGAGAGAAAAAAATCCTACCATCTTCATTACTCAGGCTGCCTATATTTCTGTAGGGTTGGGCACATGAACATGTCTCCAATTCACCTAAATGCCAATCCAGTTATTTAGATCTATCAAATGAGGAGGATATGGCACAGCTCTTTTTATAAGATTTAAAATTGTAATTGAATCTGCCAAAAGAGCATGCTTGGGTAGCCTCATCACAGATTGGGGATGCCTTCTGGGTTCTACCTACTTGGCTCATAGCCACTTATGATTCAAATCATAGGGTTTTAGAGTCACAGACACTTTCAGATTTACACTGCTATAGTCCTTCATTTTGAGTTTCACTATTTATTAAACAGAGCCATCTGAAAAGAATCTTTCTCACTGGGTGTCAGAATGGTACCTCTTTGCCTTTCTCCTAGTTGATCTATGTAATTCTGTATCTTCTGACTTATTGGTGCGGGGTAAGGTGGATTATGTGAGTTGGTGAAGAAATGTCCAGCAGGACTCCAAAGTTTGAGTGCTTATGGAAGATTGCCACAAGATGCCATGAGGCCATGAGAAGAGATAGGAGGGACCCTTTAGGACAAACACCTCTGTGCTAAGAGTGCTGCTTACAGGGACAAATATTTCTCTCATCTCTTTTAGCAGGCATTCACAGTATTTCAGAAGAGCAGAAGAGCTGAAACTATGAGAAGATGATGATGTGTGGTTTCTTTTTTTATATAAACTTTGCTTAGAATGTCCAATTTAGAACTAGGTTAGAGAATATTTGGCTTATAACGAATTAAACTAAAAACAATGTGGAAAACCCCTCCTCCCCAGTGTTGAAAATAATATCCCATCTAAGTAGGCATTATGTTTTATGAGAAGACTATTGCAATATTCTGTCTTTTCTCTGCCTCCTTTCTTGCCTTTTTCAAAATCATCACCCAGGGTGATCAACTTCTTGTAACCCTTAGTACCTGTAGCCATGCTTCTCAAACAAAGGCGATTTGTAGTCAAAAGAAGCTCTAAAGCATATCATCAGTGTGTTGGGAGAATGAGAAACTATTAGATAGGCACGGTGCATTTCTCTGGAAATTTGGAGAAAAAGATTTTGATGCCGAATGAAATAGAGGTTTCTTATGGAGCAAAATGCAAATACATGAGAATTCAAAGAACTTGATATTCATGGCAGACCACGTACATAGAGACTCTGACTCTATATCCTCCTGTGAGTATGCACTTATTGTTTTTATTTTATTTTAATTAATTAATTAATTTGCTTTGTTTCCTTTGGGGAAGGGGTTTGGATTTCAGAAGCACTAAATGCTCTAAGGAATGGAGGAAAAAACCTTGAAATGACATAAAAGGCCTTCCCCATCTGGGTACCTACTGACCTCTCCAAAATCACCTCCTTTCACTGTACCCTCAAACTCCAGAACACCAGTTGAATGCTCCTCTATACACCCGTTTCTGGTCTTTGCTCATGCTAGTTTTTCAATCTTGAATGCCTTTCCATCTTTCTTCATCTAGATAACTCCCACTCACCTGTGAAGATCCAATATAGGTATCACCTCCTTCAGGACCTCTCTGGGCACCTGAACACTCTGTTATTTCCTACACTATGAGAAAATTATCACCATATGTACCTGTCTTCCTAGGGCACTCCTTAAAGACAGGGACTTGGCAGGGTGTAGGTCATTTAAAACCTCAAATACAGGGTCTGACTCTGAGATTTATGAATGTCTTACTCTAATATACAGGTTGTGGATCATGTAGACATGAGTCTTGATTATGATATGATTATTTAAAAAAGGGCTTCGTTCATTTCTCTTTTATTTGTGATTTTTTGTTGTTGTGAAATAGTGAAAGAATAGTTAACTAAATCTGATTTTTCTTTCATTTTGTACTTTGAAAATACATATCAAATTATGGGCTGGGAGACTCTTAGACTTATAATGCCAAGATTTAAATTTCTTCTACTGAAGTTTCAGTTATATCAAATAGATTTCTAAAGAATTCAAGTAAGAAAAAAATCTGAGAGCCCTCCAGTGGTCAAAATAATATATGCAAATACAATCATTTACTCAACATCCCTCCCTCCAAAGAACTTAAAACATTTCAGTCTTGTTGCTATAAAAATGCGTGCTCTGATTATTTTCTGATAATCACTATTACATTAAATTGCTTTTTAGCAGTTTAGGAAAACAGACGTTTATCCAAACTATGTAAATAAACCACAGAAAACAGTGGCACAATCCACTCATTTATCAATGAGAGATTTTGGGTAGTTGCTAGAATGTAACCATGTAAGGGCAATCCTGAATCTTGTCCAGATACGAGTAATTTAATTCCTTTCGTGGCAGCCATTGAGAGAAATGTGGCTGCATATTAAAACCACTCAAGATAAAAGATCCAGTCAACCCTAGCTGTGTCTGCTACTTCTATGCTCCCCTTAAGCACAGAATTGTATTTTAATGTGTGTATTCCTAGACTTGTAAAAGCGTAGTGTGTGTGTGTGGATGTGTGTGTGTTTCTAAATTGTAATTTTGATGGTTTACCTAAGAAATGTGTTGGCTTCTCTTTTAGCAAATGCATATCTAACTAAGCCAGACAGCAGCTCTTTCTTTGCTTCATCTCTTGTCATCAGAGTACCAGGAATTGTTTGGCAGAAAGCCTGGAGTAACGTCTCTGCCTTGAAAATTGTCAAGCTCTAA